>NW_028292584.1:6295418-6631668 GCF_029948245.1 Actinia tenebrosa
CAGGGCCTTCTGTCTGCTGTAAGTCTTGGATGGCATTTACTGGTTGCTCTACCCAACCACCCTCTGGCCGTGTCATGGCGATTGTGCTTCATTTCTGGTCTTCGGAGTACGCTAGGGCCTCCTGTGTCACCTCGTGAGGTCTTTCGGAGGGTATCTTATTTTATAGCGCTTGAGATCCCTGCGAACAGGTGTCACGCAAGTAGAAACGAATGTGTCTCTGAGGGTCTCGGTCCTTGTTCAGGGCCTACGTGTATCTGGTTATGTGCTCGCCATGACATCCAGCGGGTCTGGGCAAAGTCGGATGGGCTCCTGTTCACCTTGTTTCTGGCGGACGGGAAAAAAACCTCTGGAGAAGATGGGTCTTGGTGAGCTTTCCCGAAGACCGTCTCTTCGAATCCTGGAAGAGAAGGCCTCCGGGTCTGTCCAGTCATCCACAGGCTTTAGTGAACTACCTCCGAGCCGCACCTTCTCAGCTATGTGCCCCGCTGACGTGACTGGCCATTCTGTTATGTCGGTGCCACATGCCTTGGCCCTGGGACCAGTTTGATGCTAACCTTCTCAGGGATTGTGCTACAACCCTGTGTTATCTTGGCATAAGTGTGGGATGTTCAAGTGGGCTGATTGCAGTTTCAAGACTTTGTCGTCTCTGCCACCCAGCATACTTCCTCAGCTTCTTATCCCTTGGCACTGGCTGTCACTTTTACCCACTGGTGAAGGAACCGGTTGGCAGGGGGGCCTCCTCAGCCTGCATGAATCCAGCTGTGCCTTGAGTGCACCATTGCTCTGTGAGTGCAGCACAGCTTCTTGCATTGATTTCAGTCTCGTTCCCGTTGGTAAATAATGTAACTACTAATGTCAACTTGCTTCGCAATCCCAATTCTGACACCAAATGTACCGGCGGCAAGGCGCTCAGCTATGAATCAGATTGCAAGTGGTTTTGACAAAAGAATTTATTGTAAAAATTCACACAACTTTACATCGAAGAGAATTCCTTGTCCTTGATATGTGAAAATATCCGTAGACAACGCAACGTCTTCAAGAACTTTTACTACACTGATTTAAGCTTAGTTGGGCCTACTTTTATGGAAAACCTGCATTCTTAAGACCTTACAATCCTACGCAATGTTGCACGCCCTAGGCGCAACAGGATGTCCCAAATACGAACTTACGTAAACAAGCGCCAAACCTAGGCATGACTCACTGTAATGTAATTACGTACGGAAATTATTTCTTGCTTACGCATTTTCCACGCAAACAGTTAACTAAAGAATTACATTCCTATGTGTACACGGAGGCATTCCTAATTAAAAATATAGATTTATGACTAAATAATTACTGTCCAAAATAGTGTCTTTTGACTCTGTCACATAAGTTAGACCGAAGGTCCTCTTCACCAATCCAATTTAAACAAAAATGATTCACTTTAGTTCGAATGCATCATAAGATGAAATTTCAGCACGAATGGAGTGTTAGTGAATCGAGTGCATCGGAAATGTAGAGGTGATTCCATTAATCTGTCATTAATTCCAATGTAGAAAAATAACTTTACTTACCATCAGCGCTGACCTCGCTCGACTCGCCCTCGATGACCAACTCTGTCTCTTGAGGTGAAACCTCTGCCATCGCTTAGGATAGAATTGATAAAAAATAGAAGAAAACGTATGGTTTTCACTGTAAGATATTGAATACCAAACTGACAATCTATAGGTGGATGAAATTTTTCAATTAGTAACAGTCTATGGAAACACCACTAGACATTAGTTGCAAAAGAGAAAATAGGGAAATGAAGAGAAAAACTTGTTTTTTATACCTGTTAAATATTGCAATGAGGATTGAATCAGACCTGTTTTTTTTTCTTTCTCTTTTCAAAATGATCCTTATTTTGGCCTAGAAGTGTTTAAGTTTAGTACTCGGGTCGCGGATCGTCAAACATTTGAGACAGCTTGTTTCGCATTACGCGTGCTTCTTATTTGCCAAATGTTTACCAACATTTTTAAAGGTGACATTTACAGGTCCGTCAAACTTTATTAATTCATATCAGAATTTGTGATTTAAGGGATTGACGATTAAAAACTCGTGACTTCTACTGGAGCACGATTGTCATTCTTATTGATTCTTCCAATTCATGATCAATAGAATTGGTTTCTCAATGAAGGCAAAGGTTAACTCTTTATTAACTACTAAGCATTATGCTGTCCACACACAGAAAGCAATGACGTATCGTTGTACACAAACAGGTTTTGTTTGTCGAGTTTATTTGCTCAGTTTTCGTACACGCTCACGCTCAATTAATTTGGTGAACTAATTAACAAATTAGTTGCTGATAAAAGATTGACATAAAGCTTATTCCAGTCATAGTTAACTATGTTCCAGTAAAATTTTGAAAACTTTCCGTAAATGGCTTTGATAAAAATTTCCAAGACAGTTAAGTCTTCAAAATAGCCGCATAAAATTTGTTTAAAATCGATCATATTTCATTTGTTGTCTGTATGTCTTTTACTGGTATCAACAGGATGCTTGGTGGATATACAAATAAGCTAGGGTCAGTTTTAAATGTCAAAGACTTTTATATTCTTTCAGCAATGCAAAAAGCTCATTACTCGCAATTTAACTTAAAACATTTCTATTCATTTTTTTTTTCTGTTCCGGTATTAAAAATCGTGCGTTTCTGATTGGCTGTTTGAGCGGGCTGCATTTTCCTCAGTTTCTGCGCGCGGTACGGTACCGACGTCTTCCGCACGCGCACATGGGATAACGGATTGCTAAACATGAAGTGGAAAAGTAAAAGGTGGGGGGTCTGGGGGGGGGGGGTGGGGGGGGGGGGGGGGGGATTAAAAAATTATTAGAGAGTTTTAGATTTGCGTTCACGGCAAACCATTAAAAAAATTGACCATTGAAAAAATATTTTAAATATCTTAAAAAAGAATCGCAAAAAAAAGTCCAAGTAGTAGAAAAAAACAAAAGAATATTTGTCTTTGGTGAGAAGGTTTGTAAAAGTTATTATTATATGACCGTGAATCTTAGAGCCTGGACACTAGCAAATCGAGCAATCTGATTGGATAGATCGCATCGCGGACTGGTCTAGATTCTCCGGTATTAATCTTACGGCGAAAACATTTTGTCCTTTTCAATGAAAAGTGGTCATATAATAAAACTCTTATCAACCGAGCTTGGTCGGTCTGTACGGGATAATCTTGACCTCGGTCGGGTACAGACCCTCGGTCAAGATTATCCCGTACAGACCTCCCGCTCGGTGAATAAGATCTAAAAGTAAAATACAGGAAAACTATGAAAACGTGGTCACTTTTGCCGCTTGCAGGGAGAAAAAAAGTCAATCTAAAACTCTCTATTTACCGTCCTACAGTCGGTCAAGACAGGGAAGAGTTGTGCCCTCGGACTTGAAAAACCGGAAATGAACTTGCACTTCCATTGCGAGCCAGCTAGTACCACCAGCACCATACGGTTGTTATTCAATTAAATTACTTATTACGGTAATTACTTGTTACGGGAGACTGATTTGTCTAATGAAAATGCCATAATTAATAAAGTTGGCGACCTTCAATTCCCCGTGGTAGACGGTCTTCACCTTGTTTTAAGTCATTTTTACAGGCCAGGTTTTACTTGAGATTTACAATGCTAGCACTATAAGAGACTATAGGAAGTATAATAAGCTTTGTTCGAGTTTTAACGGTTTGATTTGTGTTATAAAAATCAAAAAAGGAAAACGGAAAAAAGGAGCGAAAGCGTGAGTAGGTATAATGTTTAGGTCACCCATCCAAGTGTTAACCCTCCGCAGACAAGCTTGACTCGTATCTTGAACGACAACGGTTTATCCACTTGACCACGGTTCCAGGTGAATCAGCATAACAATAGCCGTGAAAACAATGCACCGAATAGACTAGACTTTTTAATAATATGTTTTCAACCGATTCCGTGCGTGGCAGAGATGCAAGGGATTAGCCGATATGGTCTGGGGGCCGGCTGGTCTCTCCCCTGATGCTTCGGCTAGAACATTTTCTTGCGTAATTCGTACACCCAAGGATTTAATCGCCGTCAGGTCCGAAGTCCATACGCCGCCTCAGCTCTGCGGATGTCTCGGGGGTATGGGCACAGTGAAATCGCGTTTTTTGAAATTTTTTGGTGGGTTCGAATTCCATCTTATCCACATAAGATTTTTCTTTTCTTTTTCTTTTTTCTTTTAATCGTTTTTTTATTTTTTTTTATTTTTTTAAATTATTATTATTAGATTCAAATCTTCAACAATAAGGCAATCTTTTATTAGCGAAAAAAGATATATTCCTAGTCGGTCGGTTGCTTATAAGCCTGTATAAGTTCGATCAGACCAATAAGCAATATCGAAACGTAGTGCTATGCTTTCCTAAGGGACCGTTATCCCTTATGTTACATCATAGTCAATAAGATATTGGAAATATAAACCTATATATCTTTAAAAAAAACCATTATCAAAATGACGGAAATTTTTTCCCAATCAACTATTCATATCTAAAGAATCAACTCCTGAAATTTTGTTTGAAGGTTTATAGGCACTAAATAGTTAAAAGAGCTAAAAGCTCAGACTTGTTTTTCCGAGGTTTTGAGTTTCGAAAGCTGATATGTAGCTTAGGTCACAAAACGTGCTTGAAGTTCTCTTCCGCTTGGTAACCTGTGGTAGTTATTGTGCGACACTTATCTGAACCATCTCGCAATTAATCAATCTTTTTCAGTGTGTGAGCACATCAGATAATCATTAATCGGTTAATAAAGATTAATAAAGTGTTGAATATTTTAAATATGTGAGCTGTCCTTGAGGGAATGTATTATTCACAAAAGGAAGGCGTTCCGAATTTACCTTACTACTGCGACCCATTAATTAATCGTTAATTGATATATATTAATTAATCATGAAGTAATCTTAATTTCTTTAATAAATAGAGGAATGAATTAATCATAACTAAGTGTATAAGCAACTTAGCCCGATCCAGCGAGTCTATACCATCATTGAAAAGACATAAAAGAATAAAGATATAAGTACTGATTTCAAACGCTAGAATATAACATTCCGTTACTCTGATTTAGTTCTACTTTAATGGCAAATAAAAATGGTTTCTGATACCATTTAGCAGCAGTAGACTTTAATAAAGGCGAACTGTGTATGCAGAACAGGATTGACAAGGTGAGCGACAACACGAGAAGCTGAAGTCAAAGCAGGTCAAACTGCGTTCCAAAATGTTGAACGCACTAAGTTGGCTGGCTCATTTCGAGATTAGAAATTGAGGTGTGAGTTTTATAGTATTTCAATAATCAACCTTCAATATTGCCAAGACTGAAATAGCGACTCCAGAATGGGAGAAAACATGAAGGCATGAGAGACCGCACATTTAGCAACTGAGTCTGTATGTTGTTTGTTTGACCGCATGCATAAAAATACATACTGAGCCATTATAAATTCCCATTAGGACTATCAATTGGTAAAAAAAAAAATTCAGAACAGGACGAATGCCCACTTTTAGACTCGTTTTCAGTCTCACCGTTCATAAGAAAAATGTAGCAAAACTCTGGTGAATTATAAGTTTAGTACTTGGAAGAGACGCTTGACAAGTTTTGACTGCAAATCAAACGAAACTGGACTAGCACTGTATACTCCATCCGGTGAATAAACCCGAGCAACTGTTTTTTTATTAATTGTAGATCATTTAAACAACATTCAAGAAAAACACGGAACTGACAGATTCATACTCACTGCGCCTAGTTGGGTGATTTCGAGCTCAGCTTTTGATGAAAATTTGGCCCTCTTTATTTAACCTTCGTGAAGGTCCAAGCCCATGGACTGCTAAAGTAGATAAGTTATTGCTTTGGTGACGAAAATTAAGGGGGGAGGAGAGGGGTAGTACTTGAGTCGCGTGGGGATCAGGGGACGCAATGTTGAGCATCCCCAAACCTTGGGTATTGCTTGATTTAACTTGAAATACTATGTTATAGAACCAGTTGATAATACTATAAACTGAAGACTTGATAGCTTTAAAAATATCATATATAGATTATTTATACAAATGATTTTTCCCGTCCTAGGGTAGGGTGGGGAGTTATGTGTGGGCGACTTTGGTGTCAAAGTGATATGCCTTCAGGACTAGACGAGTCATTATAAAATACCTTGTGTGCTGAGCGTGACACTAGCTGATTGAATTGAATGTATTATTAGAATGTGCTAGACAATAGCACTTGTGAAAGCACTTACCAGGAATGATCGAAGTGTTTGTCTATATGTTTAGGGATGAAAACAAAGTGATTGAACTTTCATAATATTGTCTTAACATTTTGCATGTTGAATCATTCCTGTAAGTAAAAAAAGGCAAGCAAACAAAAAATCAGCACACACACACACACACACACACACCAAACGCACACACACACACACACACACACACACACACACACACACACACACACACACACAGACACAGACACACACTCACACATACACACTCACACCAAACACACACCACACGCACACCAAACACACACACCAAACACACACACACACACAAACACACTCTCACACACACACACACACTCACACACACACACACACACACACACACAAAACACACACACAAAACACACACACAAAACACACACACAAAAAAAACACACAAAAAAAACACAAAAATAAAAAACCCAGAAATAATCAAAAACAAACAAACAAAAACTTTGGAACGTTAATCACATGTTGTTTCGTGCGTTCATTTTCTGATGTCGCACACGACTCAAGGTTTTAGTGTTTTGGAGCACGCGATTATTCAATTTATCTGCTTGCATTAGTAAAATCAAAGAATATAGATTTGATTGAAAATCCCTTGAATACATGATAACTAGAGCTCTCTAGCTAATTATTAATATAAATGTCCTTAAATATCGTAAAGCATTTTACAATTCTAAAATTCGTACAACATAGTGAAAGTGAAGTGAAAATACTAAAGCGGGAAAGCTAGGAGCTGTGCAAAAATCAAATGCAACGAACGAACTACACTAAACTAGTGCCACAGGATAGCTACCCGAAGGCGTGGACACAAGGCGCAACATTGCGCGCAATATTGCAGGCTGAAGTAGGACATTGCGTGAAACAAATTGCGTCGTGTGACATGGCTGGCAGCATTGATTGCTTTCAAAACTGCGCGCAATTTTGCACCGTACAGGCAATGAAGTAACATTCCACCAGCATCAACATAACAGCTTTTAAATGGCAGTTCAAAAACTGTACTCTAAATATTTTAGGCACTTTATCTACTAGTTGTTTTATCTTATCTCTGCAAGTAAATTCAATAACCTCTTCTACATGTGGTCTCACACAGAAACCGCTGTACCTTTTTTAAACCTTTTTTTAATTAAAGACTATTTCATGACTTATTAGAAGCATGCTCTTATTTTGCAGCATTTTCCTTAGTTTTGCTAGCGTGGTGTTTTTTGAGATCTTCGATCCATTTGGCTGGGTTGGCTGCCAAGAATGTACTCTTGACTTGTGAAGGAACCGAGCCTTTGACCTGGCAGAGCAGGGTGATCTGGGAACCACCGCTACTGATTGGACGAATCACTAGACCAGAAACCAGGTAGTCAAGCCTAGGAAATGGCAAGAACGAAAAAATATTACAAGGGGATTAAAGGAGGCCAGACAGGCAGACAGAAAGGAAAGAATGAAGGAAATAAAGAAAGAAAATAAAAAATAAAAGAAAATAAAAAACCTGCATATTTTCGACGAGGACTAAATCATAAGCAGGTATTTGAAAAAAGGTTGGGTAAGATTTTGCTGCATGTTGCATACCAAGAATGAAATGTATTATACGTATACTCATATGTTAATAATGTCATCACAGAAGAATTAATTGTACCAGATAAACGTGCAGACGAAGTTTGAAATGTGGCCTTTCCGTAGCCACTATGAGGAAAGCGAGGCAGTTGCTTTGGTAAAATGTCACAAATGCCCCTCAAAACTCTGGATATCGCATTTCCGAGGGTTTGAATTTCAAACTTGGCCGGGGGTCCTTGCCCCCGAACTCCCCTCGTTGCTTTCGCCTTCGCTGCTCGTTACGGCCCTGTCGGTTAACTTAGGCCCTGGCTAAACGAGGAAACATGTTTACCGCGCGCATGTTTCCTCGATGTTTCCTGCGTGCAACGAATTTTGCTTCCAAGACGCAAAATATGTTTTTGCTGTGCGGCAGAAACATTTCATGTTTCCAAGACGCATGAAAACATTGTTTCCCGATGTTTCCTGACAGTTTTGCCACCTTAGGAAACATTTAGGGAAACATGTTTCCTCGTCAGTTAGCCAGGGCCTTAAGAGAAGGTCATGCATTTATCAGTTTATTGTCTGTAAATGTAAAGCGGAATTCTTGCGATTTCTTACTTAAGTTCTTTGGTTTTATTATCGTCAATTTTTGGATGTGTTGTGTTTTTCCAGGCGGACGCGTAGTACTGTTCTTCTTGTCTGTCTTTAACGGCCAAGAAAAGTTCTTTCTTTTTGACAGGACTGCAGGAAAAATGTGATTAAGAACTAAATTAGATAATAGACCGCTCCATCCCCCGCCCCAAATTTTGGTTATGCATTTCCTATTGCAAAGTATGTCTTGTAAACACTTTTTCAAATAAAAGATTTCCTCACCAATAGACGAGTCTTGATGTATCAATTGTTTCTAATACTGTAACTTTATCGAACGTCTTGTCCCAGTCTTGCCTGGTGTCCCAGTCACTAATTATTTCAACAGCTGAAAAAAGGGTTACGAGATAGCTGTATCACACAAGGGAAAATTTCAAGCCTGTTAGCCATATGTGCGTAGTCTTTTTTTGCTATAGACCTCTTTACATCTGGCGTTATGTTTTCCATCTTCAGACCACGTGTCATTCCCTAGAGTATCACTTTTTTGTTTAACGGTGGAGAAGACACACGAACATGGATAAAGCCACAACAAATCTTATTTCCAGAGAATGACATTTCTTCTGTGATAGGAAAACATACCCAAGATAAAGAGGTCTATTCGAGGACAAGTTGAACACAATGGTCCAAAATAGGCACCCGATTTTATTGATTTTGGCGGAGTGTATATGCATTAATGTTTGTTCTTTTTCATTCGTTTTATAAAAAGAACGAAAGAAGAAGAAGAAAGACAAAGAAAAGAAGGTTAGAGCTTTTACTATGCTATTTTTCAATTTCTGATATTTCATAGTTTTTTCTTTCTATTGTGTAAAGAAACCAGTTGAAATTCTGTATTCTGATTTTTTTCCTATATACTAATACATTGTTTAGCAACCGTGCAAACAGACAGTACATTCATTTCTGATAAGATCAATGTTTTGACTGATTATCACTAATAGTTATGGCTTACCGTTTTCATATGGAATATCATTTAGTGTGAGAATCGCCTGTCAAATGAAAAAATACATGCTGATATGAATTAATGATAATAATAAGAAATTAATATTAATAAGTAATAATAATTGATATCAATTATCATTATTATCTAATATGAATCATATTGATTAATTTTAATTAATATTAATTGACTTTAATTATTTTTGTTAATAACTACGAAAAATGAAATTGAAACTTCCGAAAGCGTCTTTAATATCCAACTCCTTCTATTTTTGTTACCTTGCTGACGGGCGGACAACCCTCTCGGGCTTTTCGTTTCCATATTTGAAAATCACGTGATGTCTTTTCTTTCTTCCAACCTTGAGTACCTTCTTTCTCCCATTCCATCAACATATCGATGTCTTGATCTCGTACAGCAGTTATAGGCGAATAGAGCTTGATAGAAGTACTAGCGACAGGATTTAAGATTTCTTCTTCCTTTGGTTCATGCCTTTTCTCTTTCTTTTCTGTTTCTTTGGGTTTATCGGGAGTCTTAACAGTAGATTTTACGGGTTTGCGACGTGGATAACAAAGCGGTAGTTTCTTTTTACCGCGCTTTTTCTTGACGTCTTGTTCACCTTTCTTCGCTCCCTCGCCTACTCCCGTCGCTTCCTCGACTTCAGTAACAGCTTTTTCTTTCTTCCCATCTTCTTTTTCCTCTTCGTTCTTCTCGTTTGTCTCACTAGTAATCCCTGTTTCATTAGGAGCTGCCTCCAAGGTAGAGGTAGGAGACGACAAGCACGCTTCTTCTGTTACTGGATGAAGGATTTCTTCCTGCCCCTGCTTTGGTTTATCGCTTTCATTTTTTACCTCCGTTTCTTTGAGTCCATCTGAAGTAAAGAAAAAAGAATTCCTAGTTATCTTCATGCCTCTACGTGCACTGATTACCTTGATTCGGACCATATTATTTCGGGAAAGCTCTTGGCAATAGTTTGTCTCTTTACCTTGGGCGTAATGATGTCTTGAGAATAAGATTAAACATTAGCCGTATCCAATCATATGCGTCTTCTCATGCACAAACATCAAACAAAGAAATGATCCTCAAGGGAATGACAAGTGGTCACTACATTACGTCCAATGGTTTATAAGATTCCATCATTAGCTTGATCAGGAAATAATTCTTCCTTACAAGAGGAACTTACCTACGATTTCTAATTCTCCCTTAGTTGGTTCTTCATGTCTTTCCTTTGCCAAGAAGGCTCTTTTCATTTCCTCCAGTTTTTTCTCTCTTTTTTTACGTTCTTCTATGAAAATAGAAAATAAATATCTTTATTATATAATTACCGATGAAATATCTATTTTTCTCTATTTCGAAAAATTGATATCTTCACACGTGAAAATAACATGTTATTTTCACGTGTGAAAATAACACCATTGCGATGGCTATTCAAAAATACGCGGAAAGAATCGCCTGAAAAAGCCAAAACATACTGTCATTGATAATTATATAATAAACAGAATATTACATGGGCGCTTGAAGATACGAAATTTATCTTCTCGTGTTGAAAATCTCTCACTCGTTCGCTGCGCTCACTTGTGAGAGATCTTTTCAACACTCGAAGATAAATTTCGTATCTCCGCGCGCCCATGTAATATCCTCTATTTATTTAGGTGTCTAGTCGTTCTAGCGCTTTCGCACTAATTGGGGACACTTTTCGCTCACACGCACTACCACTACATTCAATGTTCTATGGACACAATGCTCAACTCAAATGTTGATTTTTACGGAGGGAGGAAACCGGAGAACCCGGCCGAGAAAACCCTCGAAGCACAGGAGAGAGAACAACACATCAAACAAACTCAATTCACGTGTGGAGACCGCAGGGCTCGAACCAGTGACCCTTCCCGTTGGACTCACAGCGGTGAAAGACGACGCGTTAGCTGCGAACACCAACCATGCTACTCATGCTAACCATATGGCATGGAAACATTCGTGAGAAAGAAAGTGCTGACCCTCAAGACTCTCCCTCTGCCTCGGCTTATTAACATGTATTTTGCTAGAGACCAAAGCAGTCTCATTGTAACCCGAGGGTAAATAAACTAAATCTACGACTTGATAGAAGCAAGATTTTACCTTCAAATTTACGTCTTTTTTCTTCTTCTCTTTTTCTCTTTTCCTCTTCATCGCGTTTTTTATCTTCAATCAATCGTTTTCGTTCGTCTTGCTTCGTCGGGTCTTTTACCACGAAAGTTACTATATATTTTATCAAGAAAAAATCAAATAAAAACGTACATATGAAACTGATAACACCCCTTCATCAGGCACTTCATCCCTTCCTATTAGAAATTTTGCTATGATTTTTTTACGATAAAACTCCCAGCTATTCAATATCAGTCATTTTAAAGATTTAGACTGCGCATAGTCAATTAACTATGGACTGCGTAAATGCTAAATGATGATTAAGGCTAGGGGAGTTGAATATAATATGAGTGCGTTATTACCTGCGTTTGTTTCCTCCACTTCCCTTTTATTGACTCCTTTCTCTGACTTCTTCTTTGCTTCCTCCTCTTGTTTTCCTTCTTTCTCTAATTTCTTATCTCTTATTTTGAGTTCCTCTACATGACAATTGTAATATATCAATTACACGTGGTAAATAAGAATTGTTTTAAAGTGCCTATGACACCTGAATCAATATTTTCAGCATTGATTCTAAATGAAGTAAATAGTTGAATGGTAAAGTATTTTTGTTGTTCTAACAAAAAAAATAAAACAGAACCAACATTAATATCATTAGAAAGTGCAAAAATGGGATAAGAAAAGCAAACTCCAACCTTCTTCTTTTCTTAGCCTTTCTTCTTCTTCTTCCTGTTTCTTTTGTTCTTCTGGTGAAAAGAATAAAACAGAACAAACATTAATATTAAAAAGTGAAAAAATGCTATGGAAAATACAAGATCTAAGCAAACTCCAACCTTCTTCTTTTCTTAGCCTCTCTTCTTCTTCTTCCCGTTTCTTTTGTTCTTCTAATGAAAAGAATGAAACAAAACAAACGTTGTTATTAGAAAGTGAAAAAATGGAATAAGAAAAGCAAGATCAAACCTTCTTCTTTTCTTAGCCTCTCTTCTTCTTCTTCCCGTTTCTTTCGTTCTTCTAATGAAAAGTATAAAACAGAACAAACATTAATATTAGAAAGTGAAAAAATGGAATAAGAAAAGCAAGATCTAACCTTCTTTTCTTAGCCTCTCTTCATCTTCTTCTTCCCGTTTCTTTCGTTCTTCTAATGAAAAGTATAAAACAGAACAAACATTAATATTATTAGAAAGTGCAAAAATGGGATAAGAAAAGCAAGAACTAACCTTCTTCTTTACTTAGCCTCTCTTCTTCTTCTTCCCGTTTCTTTCGTTCTTCTAATGAAAAGAATAAAACAGAACAAACATTAATATTATTAGAAAGTGCAAAAATGGGATAGGAAAAGCAAGATCTAACCTTCTTCTTTTCTTAGCATTTCTTCTTCTTCTTCCCGTTTCTTTCGTTCTTCTAATGAAAAGAATAAAACAGAACAAACGTTATTAGAAAGTGAAAAAATGGAATAAGAAAAGCAAGATCTAACCTTCTTCTTTTCTTAGCATTTCTTCTTCTTCTTCCCGTTTCTTTCGTTCTTCTAATGAAAATAATAAAACAGAACAAATATTAATATTAGAAAGCGAAAAAATGGAATAAGAAAAGCAAGATCTAACCTTCTTCTTTTCTTAGCCTTTCTTCTTCTTCCCGTTTCTTTCGTTCTTCTAATGAAAAGAATAAAACAGAACAAACATTAATATTAGAAAGTGAAAAAATGGGATAAGAAAAGCAAGATATGACCTTCTTCTTTTCTTAGCCTTTCTTCTTCTTCTTCCCGTTTCTTTCGTTCTTCTAATGAAAAGAATAAAACAGAACAAACATTAATATTATTAGAAAGTGCAAAAATGGGATAAGAAAAGCAAGATATGACCTTCTTCTTTTCTTAGCCTCTCTTCTTCTTCTTCCCGTTTCTTTCGTTCTTCTAATGAAAAGTATAAAACAGAACAAACATTAATATTAGAAAGTGAAAAAATGGAATAAGAAAAGCAAGATCTAACCTTCTTTTCTTAGCCTCTCTTCATCTTCTTCTTCCCGTTTCTTTCGTTCTTCTAATGAAAAGTATAAAACAGAACAAACATTAATATTATTAGAAAGTGCAAAAATGGGATAAGAAAAGCAAGAACTAACCTTCTTCTTTTCTTAGCCTCTCTTCTTCTTCTTCCCGTTTCTTTCGTTCTTCTAATGAAAAGAATAAAACAGAACAAACATTAATATTATTAGAAAGTGCAAAAATGGGATAGGAAAAGCAAGATCTAACCTTCTTCTTTTCTTAGCATTTCTTCTTTTTCTTCCCGTTTCTTTCGTTCTTCTAATGAAAAGAATAAAACAGAACAAACGTTGTTATTAGAAAGTGAAAAAATGGAATAAGAAAAGCAAGATCTAACCTTCTTCTTTTCTTAGCATTTCTTCTTCTTCTTCCCGTTTCTTTCGTTCTTCTAATGAAAATAATAAAACAGAACAAATATTAATATTAGAAAGCGAAAAAATGGAATAAGAAAAGCAAGATCTAACCTTCTTCTTTTCTTAGCCTTTCTTCTTCTTCCCGTTTCTTTCGTTCTTCTAATGAAAAGAATAAAACAGAACAAACATTAATATTAGAAAGTGAAAAAATGGGATAAGAAAAGCAAGATTTAACCTTCTTCTTTTCTTAGCCTTTCTTCTTCTTCTTCCCGTTTCTTTCGTTCTTCTAATGAAAAGAATAAAACAGAACAAACATTAATATTATTAGAAAGTGCAAAAATGGGATAAGAAAAGCAAGATATGACCTTCTTCTTTTCTTAGCCTCTCTTCTTCTTCTTCCCGTTTCTTTCGTTCTTCTAATGAAAAGAATAAAACAGAACAGATATTAATATTAGAAAGTGAAAAAATGGAATAAGAAAAGCAAGATCTAACCTTCTTCTTTTCTTAGCATTTCTTCTTCTTCTTCCCGTTTCCTTCGTTCTTCTAATGAAAAAAATGAAACAGAACAAACATTAATATAAGAAAGTAAAAAAAAAAAAAAAAAAAAAAAAAGGAATAAGAAAAGCAAGATCTAACCTTCTTCTTTTCTTAGCCTTTTCTTCTTCTAATGAAAGAATAAAACAGAACAAACATTAATATTATTAGAAAGTGCAAAAATGGGAAAAGAAAAGCAAGATCTAACCTTCTTCTTTTCTTTGCGTTTCTTCTTTTCTTCCCGTTTCTTTCGTTCTTCTAATGAAAAGAATAAAACAGAATAAATATTAATATTAGAAAGTGAAAAAATGGAATAAGAAAAGCAAGATCTAACCTTCTTCTTTTCTTAGCATTTCTTCTTCTTCTTCCCGTTTCTTTCGTTCTTCTAATGAAAAGAATAAAACAGAACAAATATTAATATTAGAAAGTGAAAAAATGGAATAAGAAAAGCAAGATCTAACCGTCATCTTTTCTTAGCATTTCTACTTCTTCTTCCCGTTTCTTTCGTTCTTCTAATGAAAAGAATAAAATAGAAGAAATATTAATATTAGAAAGTGAAAAAATGGAATAAGAAAAGCAAGATCTAACCTTCTTCTTTTCTTAGCATTTCTTCTTCTTCTTCCCGTTTCTTTCGTTCTTCTAATGAAAAGAATAAAACAGAACAAACATTAATATAAGAAAGTAAAAAAGAAAAAAGGGATAGGAAAAGCAAGATCTAACCTTCTTCTTGTCTTAGCATTTCTTCTTTTTCTTCCCGTTTCTTTTGTTTTTCTAATGAAAAGAATAAAACGGAACAGATATTAATATTAGAAAGTGAAAAAATGGAATAAGAAAAGCAAGATCTCACCTTCTTCTTTTCTTAGCATTTCTTCTTTTTCTTCCCGTTTCTCTCGTTCTTCCAATGAAAAGAATAAAACAGAACAAATATTTATATTATTAGAAAGTGCAAAAATGGGAAAAGAAAAGCAAGAACTAACCTTCTTCTTTTTTTAGCCTCTCTTCTTCTTCCCGTTTCTTTCTTTCTTCTAACGAAAAGAATAAAACAGAACAAATATTAATGTTAGAAAGTGAAAAAATGGAATGGGAAAAGCAAGATCTGACCTTCTTCTTTTCTTAGCCTTTCTTCTTCTAATGAAAAGAATAAAACAGAACAAACATTAATATTATTAGAAAGTGCAAAAATGGGAAAAGAAAAGCAAGAACTAACCTTCTTCTTTTCTTAGCCTCTCTTCTTCTTCTTCCCGTTTCTTTCGTTCTTCTAATGAAAAGAATAAAACAGAACAAATATTAATATTAGAAAGTGAAAAAATGGAATAAGAAAAGCAAGATCTAACCTTCTTCTTTTCTTAGCATTTCTTCTCGTTCTTCCCGTTTCTTTCGTTCTTCTAATGAAAAGAATAAAACAGAACAAACATTAATATAAGAAAGTAAAAAAAAAAAAAGGGATAGGAAAAGCAAGATCTAACCTTCTTCTTGTCTTAGCATTTCTTCTTTTTCTTCCCGTTTCTTTCGTTCTTCTAATGAAAAGAATAAAACAGAACAGATATTAATATTAGAAAGTGAAAAAATGGAATAAGAAAAGCAAGATCTAACCTTCTTCTTTTCTTAGCTTTTCTTCTTTTTCTTCCCGTTTCTTTCGTTCTTCCAATGAAAAGAATAAAACAGAACAAATATTAATATTATTAGAAAGTGCAAAAATGGGAAAAGAAAAGCAAGAACTAACCTTCTTCTTTTCTTAGCCTCTCTTCTTCTTCCCGTTTCTTTCTTTCTTCTAATGAAAAGAATAAAACAGAACAAACATTAATATTAGAAAGTGAAAAAATGGTATGAAAAATACAAGATCTAACCTTCTTCTTTTCTTAGCCTGTCTTCGTCTTCTTCTTCTTCCCGTTTCTTTCGTTCTTCTAATGAAAAAAATAAAACAGAACAAACATTAATATTAGAAAGTGAAAAAATGGAATGGGAAAAGCAAGATCTGACCTTCTTCTTTTCTTAGCCTTTCTTCTTCTTCTTCCCGTTTCTTTCGTTCTTCTAATGAAAAGTATAAAACAGAACAAACATTAATATTATTAGAAAGTGAAAAAATGGGATAAGAAAAGCAAGATTTAACCTTCTTCTTTTCTTAGCCTCTCTTCTTCTTCCCGTTTCTTTCGTTCTTCTAATGAAAAGAATAAAACAGAACAAACGTTGTTATTAGAAAGTGCAAAAATGGAATAAGAAAAGCAAGATCTAACCTTCTTCTTTTCTTAGCATTTCTTCTTCTTCTTCCCGTTTCTTTCGTTCTTCTAATGAAAAGAATGAAACAGAACAAACATTAATATTATTAGAAAGTGCAAAAATGGAATAAGAAAAGCAAGATCTAACCGTCTTCTTTTCTTAGCCTCTCTTCGTCTTCTTCCCGTTTCTTTCGTTCTTCTAATGAAAAGAATAAAATAGAAGAAATATTAATATTAGAAAGTGAAAAAATGGAATAAGAAAAGCAAGATCTAACCTTCTTCTTTTCTTAGCATTTCTTCTTGTTCTTCCCGTTTCTTTCGTTCTTCTAATGAAAAGAATAAAACAGAACAAACATTAATATAAGAAAGTAAAAAAAAAAAGGGATAGGAAAAGCAAGATCTAACCTTCTTCTTGTCTTAGCATTTCTTCTTTTTCTTCCCGTTTCTTTCGTTCTTCTAATGAAAAGAATAAAACAGAACAGACATTAATATTAGAAAGTGAAAAAATCGAATAAGAAAAGCAAGATCTCACCTTCTTCTTTTCTTAGCATTTTTTCTTCTTCCTCCCGTTTCTTTCGTTCTTCCAATGAAAAGAATAAAACAGAACAAACATTAATATTAGAAAGTGAAAAAATGGAACAATAAAAGCAAGATCTAACCTTCTTCTTTTCTTAGCCTCTCTTCTTCTTCTCGTTTCTTTCGTTCTTCTAACGAAAAGAATAAAACAGAACAAATATTAATGTTAGAAAGTGAAAAAATGGAATGGGAAAAGCAAGATCTGACCTTCTTCTTTTCTTAGCCTTTCTTCTTCTAATGAAAAGAATAAAACAGAACAAACATTAATATTATTAGAAAGTGCAAAAATGGGAAAAGAAAAGCAAGATCTAACCTTCTTCTTTTCTTAGCGTTTCTTCTTTTTCTTCCCGTTTCTTTCGTTCTTCTAATGAAAAGAATAAAACAGAACAAACATTAATATAAGAAAGTAAAAAAAAAAAAAAAAGGGATAGGAAAAGCAAGATCTAACCTTCTTCTTGTCTTAGCATTTCTTCTTTTTCTTCCCGTTTCTTTTGTTCTTCTAATGAAAAGAATAAAACGGAACAGATATTAATATTAGAAAGTGAAAAAATGGAATAAGAAAAGCAAGATCTCACCTTCTTCTTTTCTTAGCATTTCTTCTTTTTCTTCCCGTTTCTCTCGTTCTTCCAATGAAAAGAATAAAACAGAACAAATATTTATATTATTAGAAAGTGAAAAAATGGAATAAGAAAAGCAAGATCTAACCTTCTTCTTGTCTTAGCATTTCTTCTTCTTCTTCCCGTTTCTTTCTTTCTTCTAATGAAAAGAATAAAACAGAACAAACATTAATATTAGAAAGTGAAAAAATGGTATGAAAAATACAAGATCTAACCTTCTTCTTTTCTTCGCCTGTCTTTGTCTTCTTCTTCTTCCCGTTTCTTTCGTTCTACTAATGAAAAGAATAAAACAGAACAAACATTAATATTAATAGAAAGTGCAAAAATGGAATAAGAAAAGCAAGATCTAACCTTCTTCTTTTCTTAGCATTTCTTCTTCTTCTACCCGTTTCTTTCGTTCTTCTAATGAAAAGTATGAAACAGAACAAACATTAATATTAGAAAGTGAAAAAATGGAATAAGAAAAGCAAGATCTGACCTTCTTCTTTTCTTAGCATTTCTTCTTCTTCTTCCCGTTTCTTTCTTTCTTCTAATGAAAAGTATAAAACAGAACAAACATTAATATAAGAAAGTAAAAAAAAAAAAAAAAGGGATAGGAAAAGCAAGATCTAACCTTCTTCTTTTCTTAGCCTCTCTTCTTCTTCCTGTTTCTTTCGTTCTTCTAATGAAAAGAATAAAACAGAACAGATATTAATATTAGAAAGTGAAAAAATGGAATGGGAAAAGCAAGATCTGACCTTCTTCTTTTCTTAGCCTTTCTTCTTCTTCTTCCTGTTTCTTTCGTTCTTCTAATGAAAAGTATAAAACAGAACAAACATTAATATTATTAGAAAGTGCAAAAATGGGAAAAGAAAAGCAAGAACTAACCTTCTTCTATTCTTAGCCTCTCTTCTTCTTCTCGTTTCTTTCGTTCTTCTAATGAAAAGAATAAAACAGAACAAACATTAATATTAGAAAGTGAAAAAATGGGATAAGAAAAGCAAGATCCCACCTTCTTCTTTTCTTAGCCTTTCTTCTTCTTCTTCCCGTTTCTTTCGTTCTTCTAATGAAAAGAATAAAACAGAACAAACATTAATATTATTAGAAAGTGAAAAAATGGTATGGAAAATACAAGATCTAACCTTCTTCTTTTCTTAGCCTCTCTTCGTCTTCTTCTTCTTCCCGTTTCTTTCGTTCTTCTAATGAAAAGAATAAAACAGAACAAACATTAATATTAGAAAGTGAAAAAATGGAATGGGAAAAGCAAAATCCAACCTTCTTCTTTTCTTAGCCTCTCTTCTTCTTCTTCTTCTTCCCGTTTCTTTCGTTCTTCTAATGAAAAGAATAAAACAGAACAAACATTAATATTACAAAGTAAAAAAAATGGGGATAAGGAAAGCAAGATCTAACCTTCTTTTCTTAGTCTTTCTTCTTCTTCCTGTTTCTTTCGTTGTTTTTCTTCTTTTTTCTTCTTTTCCTCAATTTGTCGCTCTTGTTTCTTTTTTTCCACTACAACAAAGCAACATCATCACAGTTCAGTGTTTATATCATGGATTAGTATGTTGACAATTAGAATTGGGGAAATGCCAATATTCAACTAGAGAATACTCAGCTTCAATTATACAAACGTAACGCTTAAATAGCTTTTATTACAGTTGGGTCCGCAATGAGATAATATTTTGTTTTAAGAATTATACAAGTGAGGCTATCGGGTCGATACAATTATGCTTGTTGTCTCATTTGCATGTTATTTGCATGCATCCATGATATCAGCTAATACACGGACCTTCACTGGAACATGTCAATATTTTACACAAAATTGTGGCTAACCCTGAGCAACAGAGAACTCGAAAAGCATTCTGGTAGTGGTATCATGGTCAAGAAGTAATGGAGGGACAGTTCAAAGGGATATAGAATGGTTAAAGAATTTAGAAGGAGGTCAAACTTTCTAGAAGCATCACCTTCTTTGAGAGGAACGCCATACAACTCTATCCTAAGACAGGGCCAACAGTACCATTCCACTGGACAGATACGAATGTACCTCGCTACGATGACTTTCTGAAGGTCATTGGTCTTGACGCTGGTGTTGTCCACGTTAGCATCGAATATCTGAGAAAGAAAGAATGAATGAATGATGGGTGGGATAGGATGGATAAGTGAATGTCGTATAGAAAGGTGGGACCTGAAGGGTAGGGAATGAACGACGCGGAATAAACGAACGCATGCACGATCGAACGCACGGACGTACGGACGGACGGCTGGACGGACGGATGGGACGTAATGAAGGAAATTGATGATAAAAAAGACGATAGCACATTCGATTTAGGTTTTATTTAGTAAATTTCTTCTTCTAGAATATTTCCTATAGAATATTTCCAATTCAAACCATCTCCCCTTCAATTCTAACCTGGTTTCCATTCTCCACATGTGTCGTCCAACCCACCCCATCCAGCGAGTACTGCAGCTTGTATTTCTTAGTAAAGTCACTATTTCCAAACGGATTTCCCTGGGTGGATATACCTGTCACCAAGTGTGGATATTCCAGATCCACTTGTAGCCAACAGTCGAGTCGTTTATCAGCGCACCAGCACCCAGGGTAGTTCAATCTGGCACAAGATGCAGGAGTTTTTCTTGCATATGAGGAACATTTGATTCGTTTGTTAGGGATTCCACCGGATTCCAATCCCAATGGTTTTCCTTTTAGTCCTTCAGTTACTGAATGAAAAAAAGTCGATTATTTGAAGGCATGTGCACGCATCTCAATACGATTCTTAAGTTTTCACTAATTAACAATCATTCACTGACGTTTCATCCATGTTGGACGAAATACTCTTCCCACTAGACTAAGACAGTTCTTGACAATTTTTTACACCAGGTGATGAAAACTTGACTGCACTTCCGTCACGCGGTGTGAAAACGTTGACCACGATTTGAAATGCATTTGTTTCCTTATACAGCTCCATATTCCCTGCTAGCAGAGTCTCTCGCAAAAGGAAACTGTGTGCACTGCGATGCAATCTCGACCAAGTTGTTTCCTCAACCTCTGAATGGCTAAATATAGTTCCTTGATCCATCATCGAATTGGAATTCGGAAGGGGTTTATTTTTACATTGCAGAGGGGAGGAATAGGTAGTTATTTTATAGTATCAAACAATACCATATAATCACTAACCATCAGTGACTTTGGCTTCGCCAACATCTCTCGACTCTTGTCTTTTGGCGTCCATTGATTACTACGATGATAAATATAGTGGAAAACGTTGCTTTCATTGCAAGCAAAAAAGCAAACAAACAAGCAAGCAAAGAAGCAAGCAAACGAACAAGCGAACAAGCAAACAAGCAAACAAGCAAACAAGCAAACAAGCAAACAAGCAAACAAGCAAACAAGCAAACAAGCAAACAAGCAAACAAGCAAACAATCAAACAAGCAAACAAGCAAACAAGCAAACAAGCAAACAAGCAAACAAGCAAACAAGCAAACAAGCAAACAAGCAAACAAGCAAACAAGCAAACAAGCAAACAAGCAAACAAGCAAACAAGCAAACAAGCAAACAAGCAAACAAGCAAACAAGCAAACAAGCAAACAAGCAAACAAGCAAGCAAGCAAACAAGCAAACAAGCAAACAAGCAAGAAAGCAAGAAAGCAAGAAAGCAAGAAAGCAAGAAAGCAAACAAACGAATAAGCAAGCAAGCAAACAAACAAACAAGCAATCGAGCAAACATTGAAATACTGTTTACATTGCTTTTTGATGACTATTCTTAAGTCATGATTTTTACGAAAATTGCGCGGGAGGCAAGTTGAGACGATATGCACGGAAGATTGCATAGAGTAACACCGTCTTCTGTATTAACTCTTACTAGTCTGAAATGGCGAGCTACCTGTGGTAGGAACCAGAGCTGTATATTGAGCAGGTCGGGTTATCAAATATAGTTCCGCATCATTAGTGCGTGGAGTGACGTGTGCATCGACATGTCTAGTATCGAGTTCACCTCATAATAAGGGCTCTCGACCATAACAACCACGACTAGCACAAGGGGTTTTATTAGTCACACGCGATGCTCCAAGTACTGTGCCTTCTCGTTCCACAAATATAATATTATATATATAACGCTTTTTTTTGTTTTGCCATCTTGATATCAAAACCTGTTTTTTTTTCCCCTGCTATTCTTGTTGCTTCAGGATCTGCATTTTTAACCTATTTTTCAGCTCCACCGGCCACAAGCCATAACAAGTTCCTCCTTGATATTCAGCGTTCTGATTGGCTAGAGTATTATTCTCGCTTGGCACTTTGTGATGTTAATTTGCTATTTTAGAGAATTTTAAATATAAAACAATGTAGTCAGAAAGTTCAGGAGTTGAATCATTAAAAGTGTAGTCCTTGTGATTTTTTCTCGAGGAAATCGTGAACTACTTCGTCCTATTTCCTGCTAGTGTTTGAAATTTTAAGATCTTCAGGAATTTTTTGATCAACTGATACACGAAAGCCTGTTTACTCGAGTCTACTCCGATTTCAGGTTTTATTTCTTCCTTGCCTCTCGAATAACTATTTATATAATAATATTTTGAAATATTTCCATTCAAAAATGGCATCCACTTTTAATAATTTTTATTAATTAATGTATTAATTCTTTAATTCTTATTAATGTAAAAAAATATTATTAATTTTACTATTATTAAACATTGGAAAACATTAATAACACATTAAAAGGAAAACGCTTAAGAACTAATGTCAATACACAGAGTTATACATATTTTTGCAATGATATAAACGCTATGAGTCGTTGAACTATCGTCGTTTTTTCCCCTATGATATCGCCTTCAAAATGTTATCGAAACTCATTGCATGCTACCGGAAAATATGAAATACTGAGTTATCAATTATCAGTACAAGTCTCAAAAGTAATAAGACAAAGGCTATATTTACATCATGAGTAGCATTGCAACAATTCTGTCTGAGTCTGCCAGATATCGAATTTATATTTATTAAAGACTATGATTGAAATATTAGTGAATAATTTGATAGATGATCATTTCATTTCACAGCAGTGTTTATTTGGTACGAGTTACGACTGCCCTCGAAAGTTAGATATCACGCGAACTACATCTAAATCTGATCACCGCCATACATTCAACTTGTTGTCTCTGCTAGAGACTCAAGCAAATTCCAAAAAGATACGAATGTAGAAAACTGTAGCGTGGGTTATCAAGGTCGTGTGAGGTGGAAGTACACCAGTTATGGAAACAGCAGGGATGCTGTGGTACATTCGGGGACTCACTTGTTCCATTGAAATGAGCTGCGAGGCGCACCGTTCAAAACAACTAACAACCTGGTCATGATCTGGGAGGCAAATAATGAATAAATATCTAAATATAACTGCAATACTTACCATAAACGATCTATCCAGCCTCAGTACGAGACAGAGCGACAATGTATTTAACCCAACTGTAGCTAAATCCACGTCAACACCTAGAAGCGCTCCGTGGATGGCGGCAGACAGAGGAAATTATTGATCATTATCGTTAATTGCCTTCGGGTTGGAGCAATTATTACTGGGGCGGGCTTCCTGTGTCAGCCCAATGGCTTGTCAGTTGGTCGCATCATAGTCTGCATCTTTTATTATCATGGTTCTAGCCAAGTTGGGCTTTCAAGTGTTTCAAAGATTTTTTGTTTAAATAGTTTTAAGAAAGCTATTAAGAGCCATCTTTTTAAGAAAGCTTTTTACAATTAATTTTTAATTCGTAGATGATGGCTAGTAAACACTAGCGTGGACTGCGTCGGTGTTTGAATGAAACAGTTATCGTAGATTGATAAGGTTTACACCGTAGTGAAAATAGGAAGTCAATGACTCCAACGAAGGACTAACGTCCGAAACGTCAGTTCCTATTTTCACTACGGTGTAAAACTTATCAATCTACGATAACTATAATTTTCAATTCATTCGATATTTTTATAGATGAAGATATATTTTAGATTTTTTTCTTTTTCTCCATTTTTTTCTCGTAACTGTAAGTTCTTAGGGCTGCTACTTTTTGAATTGATATTCTTATTAGCTTGTTTAACGATTCATTAAGTTTTGTATTGCGCAATTGAAAATTCCCCATATTGATAATTGCGCAATATGTGTTTGATAAATTATTATTATTGTTATTATTATTATTATTATTATTAGTGGAATTGAAATTCATATGCTTGATTGGTATCCAAAGGTTGACAAAATTATTGATCATTACTCCATTTTTTTGGCCTAAATTTTATGTTTTACAAAGTTTTTTATAGTACAGTTCTCAGACTTGATAAAGTGCCAGTTCTTGGAGCTAGTCGCCAGATACTGCAGGAATATCATTAGGCACGTCTGCTTTCGTGTTGCCCACAATGACTGATGATAGTCATCTTTTATGATCTAACAGATTCATTGAGAGCATTCTACGAACCAAAACCATGCATATCAATACATCTGATAGACCGTTTTTGAGTTCCAAACTACCGCTGTGTTCCTTGATTACAGTCTCATTTACTCAGAGCTAACCTACTATCAGTGTATAAATATTCTTAATAGGAATGACGTTAGCGTTTTTAAAAGACTGGCTGTTTTCGCTGTCTACACTAATACGATAGGCCTCCGTTTTCAAATGTCTCCACTCTGGAGAGCGTTTTCAAATGTATGCGTTTTATCCTTGCTTCGTCATGCGTTTGTAAATCCTCCAATAGCCGCCTTGGGGGTCAAAATCTCCATCATAACAGTAAATGTTTGGCACTGCCATATGACGCTTCAGTAATCGATGTCTGTCTTGAAGTATGGTCCTTAATTGATTAATTAATTTTAAAAATCCTAGTCTCCCGAGCAGAAATGGTGATATTTGGTCAGTAACGACCAGAGGAACCCGAAGTGCGCATGCGCACTTTTCTTCAGTCAACATATACTTCTAGTTTTAAGTGGGCAAAAAAAAAAAAACCCTCATATTTATCTTTATTACAAAAATTTAAGAAGATAAAATATGACTTGGTTGTTGTCTTACACTATAAGCACACAAGATATAAAAGTGATATTATCACTGAATCAGTTTTATACTCATATAAAAAGTTAAAGAATGATTAACAACTGTATTAATAACTTGATAGTTATACACGTATTTAAAAGAAATGCTGACGGAGCCAACAATAGACGATAAGCAATTCCAGCGGCTTCAGGAATATCTAAAATGACGTATTCTTATTATTCTTGTCAAGAACACCGAGGTTAGTGTTGAAACATAGACGTTTTGCACCATCGCGTGCCCACGCCCATAATACAGCTTGTGCTGCCAGTAGTTTGATGGTATAATTATTGATGGTTTTCACGTCGGCCATGTTGGAGGAACTTAACAAAAGAATTGTCAATGAATTCTTTTTTTATGTCCTCCAACATAGCCGCCGTGTCTTTTGTTATTTAATTCTCTTTGGAATGGTTGAAAACCATCAATAAAATCCCTTTGATCTCGGGAATTGAATTGTCTCTCATGTAAAACGATATTATTGTTCCTGTCATCTGACCTTCTGCCGTCACGTGATGGTGCAAAACCTCAGTATTGCAAGTAGAGAGTAAGCACCTCGATTGTTCATGTTTAGATGTTTACCCATAATTTCGTTCTATCTTCTTTAGCTCCAAAAATCATTTTTGAAGTAATAGGTTTATATGCATGGTATAAAACTCCCACACAAGTAATAATAGTTTCAGTGGGTTTTAACATTATAAAGAACAGAATCGAAACACTAAATTCAAAACCTTCTAAATTATATCGAACCCACTGAGCTGATTTAAAACATGGCACGACTATAACCTAACTCACAGATCGAACCGTTAAACCACCTCTGGGCTAATCTAAGTCAGGGTATGGGTAACTCACAGATCGAACCACGAAGCAGCCTCTGGGCGCTTCGCTCGACTCGTATAAAGTTCTTCTCTCGACCTATTTGCCAATTTACGAACTTTAAGACACTGAAACTTGCTTTTAGCTCCGGGCGTGGCGTGGTGTGGTGTGGCGTGGCGTGGTGTGGTGTGGTGTGGTGTGGTGTGGTGTGACGTGGCGTGGTGCGGCGTGGTGTGGTGTGGTGCAGTGTCGTGTCGTGTCGTGTCGTGTCGTGTCGTGTCGTGTAGTGAGCGAGTGTAGTGTAGTGTGGTTTCACAATCTAGTAAGTTATTAAAATGACTTGTTGCTACAATAAGTAAAGAATTAACATTTCCTTTTGATTCTGCTGCTGTTGAACGTGTGTTAAACGTTTGCTAATCAGACTTGTGTCTGGGGATCCTATTTAATACCCTAAAACCAAGGCCCTAACGATAGAAAAGATCACTAAAACCAAGTCCAAAAAGCCTACTCTTCTTTCGCAGAATTTTCCTTAATCCTGCTATCGTAGTGTTTTTTGAGAGCGTCGATCCATTTGGCTGGGTTGGCTGCCAAGAATGTACTCTTGACTTGTGAAGGAACCGAGCCTTTGACCTGGCAGAGCAGGGTGATCTGGGAACCACCGCTACTGATTGGACGAATCACTAGACCAGAAACTAGGTAATAAAGCCTGTATGAAAACATTAAGAAAGGAAATTTAGTGAGATTTTGACCGAAGGTCTGCACAAATGAATCATGACCATAAATGAAGGGAGTAGCTTCAATCGTTTGTCATGGATTTAACTTGAAAACAATCTCAACTTCAACAGTAACCATTTCCGATAGACTAGCTTACTATAGGATTCATTCACGCATGGGATTGGTCAACCATTTATAGCCGGTAGGATTTTTCAACACAACATGCTGAAGACACGAATTTCTTCTTGCAAATCAACGAAAGACTGAATGAATGAATGACAACCATTACTCACTTGAGTTTTTTGTTTTTGTTGTTGTCGATTTTTGGATGTGCTGTGTTTTTCCAGGCGGACGCGTAGTACTGTTCTTCTAGTCTGTCTTGAATGGCCAAGAAAAGCTCTCTCTTCTTGACAGGACTGCAGGAGAAAAGAAATGGGAATGATTGAAAAATGAGATGCAATTCGCCTCCTGTAAAGTCCATCCCGACGTCCTTGTCGTGGGAGGTGGTAACGGGTGATGCCAGCTAACAGGGCTCTGGCAATATGCATTGGGCCAGCAACCCCATTACATGCATATTATTTAATGCTCCCGAAACTAGCACAAAGGTCGGCCCAAGTGCCAAACAGGCATAAAGGATGATGGTGGTGGGAGAAGCAATACATATAGAGGCTTTGTACCATCACGTGATGGCAGCCATGACTGGCAGGAACATTTGAATCTGGTTTAAATTGGTTTAGATGAGGAAGAGTTTCCCAGAGTTTCCCAGAGAAAAAAAGTCGGGATCTATTGTTGTGCCTTACGTCATGGCTGCCATCACGTGATGGTACAGTGAAACGCCTCTATTTATAATGTTCGCAAAACCCTATTTCAAACGGTAGATTTCCTCACCAATAGACGAGTCTTGATGTATCAATTGTTTCTAATACTGTAACTTTATCGAACGTCTTGTCCCACTCTAGCCTGGAGTCCCAGTCACTAATTATTTCAACAGCTGAAAGAGAAGAAACAATTTCGTTTGTTATAGTTCCAATTTAAAGAATCTAAATTTTGAACATATTTTCTTACCATCACTGTACGGGATGTCATCGAGTGTTATGATGGCCTAAAGAAATAGTAGAACAAATCTCTTGTTAGTTATTTGAAATTTCAAGCTCTTTCATCATTTTAATGCAAAGAGATTAAAACTGGGAATGAAAGATTGGAAGGCAAAAGGAAGAAAGGGACAAACACTCTCAAATATTGATGATGATGATGATAAATTTTATTTACAAGAGGGTGACGTAATAACCCATTGAGTTATCTAACTTACGGCCCCCTCTAACTCTCTAACGTATCATCTAGCTGACACTTTACCAATTCCAAAACCTTATACTGGGTCATAAGTGCATATATATATATATATATATGTTAAAGGCGGCTAAACACTGCCTGAATCACGACCAAGAATGTCTACTTTTTTCTTAGCTTTTTTAATTGCTGGGTTTCAATCAGCTGATAGAACTCTTTGAATCTTATTATCTGCTCCACATGGTGGTCAAACACCAACCACCATGTACTGTCAGCCAGAAAGATAAACTGGGTTTCAATCAGCTGATAAAACTCTTTGAATCTTATTATCTGCTCCACATGGTGGTCAAACACCAACCACCATGTACTGTCAGCCAGAAAGATAAACTGGGTTTCAATCAGCTGATAAAACTCTTTGAATCTTATTATCTGCTCCACATGGTGGTCAAACACCAACCACCATGTAATGTCAGCCAGAAAGATAAACTGGGTTTCAATCAGCTGATAGAACTCTTTGAATCTTATTATCTGCTCCACATGGTGGTCAAACACCAACCACCATGTACTGTCAGCCAGAAAGATAAACTGGGTTTCAATCAGCTTATAATAAAAGTCTTTGAATCACATTACCGCCATTTGCATTGCTACGCGGCCACCCGAGACAAAAATCGCGAACTTTGCAATAGACTGCCGTCAATCAAACACGTTGACGCCATTTACACGCGTTTGGATCGGCCCGGTAGGCCCGGTGAGTGTGGCTCATAATACTTGTAAACAATCGACAAGTTTTGGCGCCTTTTTAATCACACACGCGTGTAAATGATGTCAACGTGTTTGCAAAGTGCACGTCGCGATTTTTGTCTGGGGTGGCCAGCAATGCAAATGGCGGTAACTGCTCCAAATGGTGGTCGATATGACTACTATGTGCTGTCAGCCAAAAAAGAATGCAATTAAAAGCTTGCGATTTAGCTGATGAACATTCTACATGAGACAAGAAATGACGTCAAGTCATTGAATCCAAGCAATACCTTGGTGATTGGAGGACCTCCCTCGTAGGCCTTTCGCGTCCATATCTCAAAGACACGTGTTTTCTTAGTCCTCTTCCACCCTTTGGTACCCGCCTTCTCCCATTCTACCAGCTTGTCAATGTCCTCATCACCTATGGCGTTGATGGGTGTATACAGCTGTAGAGGTGTTTCTTTATCGATCCATGAAGGGAGAGGTCCTTTGTTGTCACTAAGCTTCTCTTCGAAACTGATTTCTAAATTTAAAAAAAAGAAGAAGAAGAATACTGAGTTACATTGACTAAATTTTAGTTCGTCGTGTTTCTGTTTACAGACTCGATCATTTATTACTCTTGGATAGTCTTATTTCAGTGTCAAATACCCATAAATACCAAGGGCAATTCCACGGATATTCAATGGAACGCATGAATATTCTACACAAAATTGAGGCCAACCCTGAGCAGCCCGAGGCTAACCCGCTCGCCTCTTACCAGAGTGACCCGGGTTCGAGTACCGCCGGGCTTGGTGTTGTATATGAGTAGAGCTTTGGTTCTCTCCTGTGCTTGGAGAACCTTTCTCCTGGTTCTCCGGTTTTCCTCCCTCCGCAAAAATCAACTTCTAAATTCCAATTGAAATTTCAGTGGATGAAGAGCCACTCTGTGGAAATGCCACTCGGCTAAATCCTATTTCTTTGATTTATTTAGATTTACGACTCTTAAAACTCCAGTGTATGCGGGCTAAGCTTCGGATCCGCATAATACTTTGACAATGTGATGACGAAATTCTTAGTCAATAAGAGGGCAGACACAAAAAACTGATGTCTATTTGTTTTTTACAATAACAAAACCGATAAAAACTTCTCATTTTTAGTGATCAAACAACCAACGGAAAGAGCGCGTGCTCGTTGACGTCAGCTTTATCTGTCTGTCCTCTTACTGATGATAAAAAATAACCAATAAGAAATTTGTAAGTTATTGTAAAAATATTCATATACTGTATTCAGGTGTCAAATTTGAAAGTGAAAGTTGAAAGAGAAATTGAAGAATGTTTTTTGAATCTTTTACAAAATGTTGAAAGTGTATGTTTAGACTAGTTCGCTCTCGTTATTGTTTTCTACCCAATTTAAAATCATAGCTAGATTTTAGCAATGAAATTTTAACCGTAATATAATAAAATATAATAAAATATAATAAAATATAATATAAATTGACAGGAAGTAATCAAAAAAACTGGTTGTCTCAGTTGCATTGCCTTGACCTTACAAATATTAGTTATTGCTGGGTTTCACTCAGCTGATAAAAGTCTTTGAATCTCATTATCTGCTGCAAATGGTGGTCAAACACTGAGCACCATGTGCTGTTAACCGGAAAGAATTCTATTGAAAACTTGAAAGCTGACAAACTTTCTGCACGAGACAGGAAATGACGCCTAGTGAAACGCAGCAAGAATAACCAATATATTTTGGTTGTTATAATCCCAAATAAATTGTTTATAATAACCAATAATATTATGGTGGTTGTAACACAAAGTAAATCGTTCATAACAACCAATATTTCAACCATTTTAAAACTGGTTGTCTCAGTTGCGTAAATTTAACCAATGTTTTTTGGTTGTTTCAACCAGGCAGCTTTTACAGTGTATATAGGAGTCGTCAATTGGCAACGCGAAAAAAGGAACAGCGAAGCGTATCTTTTACCTTGAGCTGTTTTGACAACAGGATCAATAGCTTTCAAATGATCACAGCAGGCCATAGCAGGATGATAATTGATATTCTCAATACCAAACAACAACCCAACGTCCTCGGGCAGAGTCTGTTGTCTCGCATCAGGCTCTATCGGCTTAAAGAAGTGTGTCCCAGGCCAGCTCACAATGCGAGTGGTTGTGGTGGTTTGGGTGCGATATGTTACTACTTTGGTAACATCGTCATTATATTCATCCACCGATGCAATAGGTGCTCTGAAGCCCTTTGTTTCGACCTTCGACGCCAGTTGATCGTCTTCTTCTAAAATTAACACATGGCAATCAATAAACCGCCGAAAAGGCAAAAGAAAATGGAAAGCGACTAAGAGAATGGAAATCGGAAATCATTAGAATTGTTTGAAAGGAAAAGGAGGAATAATGCTAGCTTAGGAAACTCACCTTCATCAGATGATGACAATGAAGATGTCGAGGAGAGGGAGGACAGGGAAGACAGGGAATCAGTAGAAGAAACCTTTTTTGTCTCGAGAAGGATTCTCTTTTTCTCCCTCTCTGCTCGTCGTTTTGCCTTCTCTTCTTCTTTTTTCTTCTTTTCTTCTGCGCCTTCCTGTCGCTGCTTCTCTTCTCTCTCTTTGATCTTCCTTGCTTCTTCTTTTTTCTTCCTTTCCTCTTCTTCTTCCTTTTCTTTTTTTGCAGCATCATCTCCTTCAGCTTTGATTCTCATTTGGAGCATTATTGCATTGAAATCCTTCTCTTCTTGTTGTCGTTTATCTTCTTCTTCCCTCATCCTTCTTAGTTTTTCTTCTCTTTCTTGTTCTTTCTCTTCCTTTTTTCTCTTCAAATTTAGTTCTTCGTCACCTTCGTCTTTCTTGTCATCATCTACGCTTGATTCCACTATAATCTGTCGAGTGATAGTAACTGTTTCTACACCATCATCGTCCCCTGGGATGGTATCTGTCTTCGTTTCAGTTTTTATGATTCCTGCTGACTGCAATTCTTTTAATTTCTCTTCATATCTTGCCCTAGTTTCTTCGTGCTGCTTGATCATCTCCTCATCTTTCTTTATTTCATCGTCTACTCGTTTTAACTCTTCTTCATCCATTTTCTTCCTTTCCTCAATTTCCGCTTTTTTCTTATCTTCATCCTCTTTCATCTTCTTCTCAAGATCGTCAAGCCTCTGCTGGTGTTCTTCTTCGATCTTCTTCACTTCAAGCTCAACCTTTTTTCTCCTTTCTTCTTCTTCAAGCTCCTTTCTCTTCTCTTCTTCTTCTCTTTTCTTCTGTTCTTCTTCTTCTTTTCTTGCCTCTTCTTCTTCCATTCGTTTCCTTTCTTCCTCTTTGCTTTTTTCTCTTTCTTTACGTTCTTCTTCGAGCTTCTTCATCTCGTCATCGATTTGTTTCTTCTGTTCTTCGATGTCTTTTCTCTTGTCGCCTGTCTGGCTCAAAATGAACTTCACTGCATCTTCTGCTTTGTGCTGTTCTTCTTTATCCTCGGGAACACTTTCTACTTTATCGTCAGTTGTTACAACCACTTGTTCTAAGAAAGCAAACATTTTGAAAATATGGAATATCAAATTCATTTGAATAGAAAATTCCTATCGAGAATATGAACTAAGAGAAGGAATCCCCGTGCCCCATCATGTGCACATTTTGATGCTATTTTTAGAATCATTGATGCTATTTTTAGCTCGTTACCATGCCCGCGCGATAATTATGCTTCCTTTAATGCCTCGTTTTAGGTCACGAAAAGCGACAAAAACACAGGCTTTTGTTTACTGCAAGACTAGAAGCCGCCTACTCTCAAGAAATCAACCAATCAGATTCTTCGCTCAAAATATCTCCAAGCTAAAAATAGCATCAAACTGTGCACATGATGGTTACAAGGTTATATAGGTAGGATTCCTTCTCTTAGTTCATATTCTCTTGTTTCTATTCATTAGATATAAACCACAAGAGGTATTGCTTTCCAAAATTACTAAGATACTTGACTATAGACCCCTTGCAGTACTTTGGAATGCAACTCAATCTGGGGGACAAGTCAATAGGTTCCAAAACTCAGGAGATTGGAATTCTTTTGTTTTGTCCCCCAGATCGAACTGCTTTGACGTCACATGCAAGGGACCTATTTCCATTACATATAGTCAAGGGCCAATCTAGTCGTTATAAATTTTGTAATCAAATGCTTTAGAACCAAATGTTTAATAGCCAAATAGGTGAAATATTAATGATTCAATAATTTTTAGAAATTGTACGAGTTGTCGTATATAATAAAATAATTGTCCAACAAATTAAAAACTACGAACTCCACACAAAAATACTCCATTAAATCAAACGAAGTTTATGCCAATTCAAATTGCCGGCAAATTTCAGAAAAGAATTTAAAAAAGAATTTCGCGTGTCGGGTCTAGAGAATAGCGGGTTTTTATTGGAGTCAAATGGTTCGGTGTAAGTGTTGCTTACCAGTAACGTATGAGACTGTTTTAACTTCAGTACCTCCTATAACAAGAAAGAAAGTTTTCATTTTAATTTTACTAATTTCCTAACGATTTGGAGAAAGGGACATCTCCTGTTTAGCTTGGGCGTAATGTTTTCCCAAATCAGACCACGTATCTCCTCCACAGAGAACCAGAATGCAACAAATGAGATTTTAGAGCAAAGAAAGAAAGGAATAAAGATGTCACCTTCTTTGAGAGGAGCGCCATACACCTCTATCCTGAGACAGGGCCAACAGTACCATTCCACTGGACAGATACGAATGTACCTCGCTACGATGACTTTCTGAAGGTCATTGGTCTTGACGCTGGTGTTGTCCACGTTAGCATCGAATATCTGAGAAAGAAAGAATGAATAAATGAAAATAGGATATGAAAATGAATGAAAAATGGATATAAATAAAAGAGAGAACGAAATAAAGAGAAGATGGCGAGATCTGTAAAAAAGAAGAAGTAAAGAAAGAAAGGAAATATATCGACAGAAAAAACAAGACACTTTATTCTGACACACAAGCTATCCACAGAAAAAAAAATGCAAGACCTAAAAATAGCAGTAATCCGGCTATCCTCACCTGGTTACCATTCTCCTCATGAGTTGTCCACTTGTCCCCATCCTGTGAGTACTCTATTTTGTATTTCTTCACATAATCCTGATTACCACCTGGGTTCCCTTGTGTTGCTATAGAAGTGACACAATGAAGGTCCTCCAAGTCCACTTGTAACCAGCTACCCTCCGCCTCCTTTGCACACCAACCCGCAGTGTTGTTGAGCCTTGCACTAGAGGGTGGAGTGTTCTCAGCGAAGGACGAGGCGGTGATGTTTTCATCCTTGATTTCACTGGATTCCATTCCCAAAGGTTCGCCCTTCAAACCTTCAGTCACTGCACGACGAAAACAAAAAAATTAAAAGAATGTATCTATGTAACAGAGTGCATGCAGTAAAACCATGAAATAAAAACAAAGTTGATGCATGAAAGAGTGTTTCATTCGATGCAATTCCAAACACCAAGAAGTGAGTCGAAAAAACGAGGTGGAGTTTTAACCAACTTCGAGGTGTTTGGATAGAGGATGAAACATGCTTTTAAGTGGCTTGATATGACTTCTCAAACTATTAGTAATTCATGGATAAATTCAAAGTATAAGTTGCCCAAATTTTATGCTAATTAAGATCACATTTTCAAACCTCCTTCACGCTGGTGATTTTCTTTGTTTTGTTCTCATGAATTAATAATAATAACAATAATAATAATAGTAATAATAATAACGATGAAGAGGATAAGGGTGATGATGAGGATGGGAAGATGATGATGATGATGAAGAAAGAAAGAAACAATAATAATGTTGATGATGAAGGGGATGATGATGATGATGACGATGATAAAGAAAGAAAAAAACCTACAGCCTTCTATGATAATGTTGTCTCCAAACATTCCTTCTCTCATCAGTTCTCTTTCTATCATGCCATCATCAGCATTGGTTGCAAGCCATCGGCTACATGGAAACACAACACTTTCTTCGTTCTTCGAATCCTCAACGGTCACCTAGAATGAGGCGACAACAGGTCACTTGCATTATAGTGTAATTTACTACTATTACCAGATTCCATTGCACGCAGTCTTTCGTTCAGTTAATTAGTACCAATTGGTCTTACTATTTCAGGTCACGTGTCATTTGAAAATAAGATTCTTTGCTCTGATTGTATCTATATTCATGTGCCCTCTGATGACCACGCAGCCGTTAAACAAAGAAATGATAATCTAGAGAATGACACGTGGCAAACATTACTGGCGCCCAAGCTAAAAGGGTTTACTGAGTACCTTCTCTGCAGTCGTACTTTCAAATACATAGACATAGATAAACTATTTAGGGAAATAAAGCGGAATACCTTGTCGAGGTACCAGGCTGGCCCCCATCCAGTGTTATCATGGCCGATACGAATCTTGGTCAGCGTACCCAGATATGGACAGTCAAACTTGTACGTGTCTGTCCTGTGATATTAAATCATAAGCAATAATTAGGATTTGCCGTATCGTTTCCCACTCATACGAAAACTGCTCTAAGAAAAGAGTTATTAAGCACAACGAAAGACCCATAAAACAGATCGCAATGTTAATCACATACATTCCACATTCAAAGGTAGTCGAGCCCTCGTTTTCAATTGTCTGTTGTTCAGACTCCCCAGCAGATCCATATAAGGTAAAATAGATATTAGAGTCGGTACCAGCTCCCCACTCATTTCCAGTCAGGATATTTACTGTATAGGTAACATCTGGAAATAGAGAAATTAAAGAAACGTGATTTGTAATATCTATATGGAATACTTCGACGATACGGTCGGCCATCTTGGATTATACAGTAATGACGTCGATTGATATTAACAGATCACCACAAGAGAATACGACAAAAGGTGAATTAAGGCAGCACATCAATCACCTTTACCCATAACAGAACGACAAACACACGAAACTCTATTTATTTTCCGTCATCTTTGTTTGTTTTGCTCTCTGCCAAGATGGCCATCGTATCGTCAAAGTAGTCCATTTTTTCACAGAAGCAACTTCTGGATTGATTAGTATCAGATCTTGGGGGTTGTAAGGGTAGACATCCCCCCCTCCTTGAATCCTATGACATTATTCAAACGCAAAATAAACCCAAAAGTAACTGACACGAGTAAATTTTAGGGTTTCGTTTGGTTAAATTTTACATCCCATAGTGAACTGGTTAATACTCCAGTTTCTAGTTCTCTGTTGCTCAGGATTAGCCTCGATTTTGCGTAGAATATTGACGAGTTCCAGTGAAGGTCCGTGGAATTTCAAAGTGTTTGTATTGTTGAAGTTGTGCATTCTTTACTTTACCGTTGGTATTCGTGATTATTTAGACACTGATACGAGGCTAAGCCTAAGTAACTGAGTCTGTAATCAAGGAACACAGCGGTAATTTGGATTTTGAAAATGGTCTATTATTTGTTTAATTAAATATTCATGCTTCCCTGCTAGCAGAGTCTCCCTCGTTGGCGATTCAATGGCAAAATTCTCTCTGCTAGCAGGGAAGCTTTGTGCTGTAAGTTGTATCCAAGAGGGAAGACATTGTCTTTTACCCTAAGTGATCAATGGTTGTGCCCCCTTTTAAAATCCTAGTTCAGATCACTGTGTACGCCTTACTTACTTTCATGAGGGGAATCAACTTCTTCAACGTATCCTTCTCTCATCAGATCACGTCTTATCAGACCATCTTCACAGTCTGTAGCCAACCATTTGCCACAAGCGAACCCAACGACTTCTCCGGTGCTGTCATCCTCTGCTTCGATCTAAAGTACAATAAATACACTTTATATGAGAAACTAAGGGAAACGGGAAATAGGTTTTGAGATCCTAAGGAAGGATTTGGTATCAGTGAATCAGGGATGGCGTAGTGATAGTGTACCCACACCTGGCACCTCTGGGGTCTCGGGTTTGATCTCTGGACTTGGCATCAGATGTGAGCAGAATTTATGTCTTTTTAGTATAAATACACAGGTGATTATTGAAAATCTAATCACGCGCTGATTGGTCGAGAAACTCAGATTATCACACGACAATCACCTCCAGCGATAATTCAAAATGGCGGCCAGCCGCTTTGTTGTTTTAAATGTGTCTTTTATCATCTTTCTTTTTTTCTTTCCTTTTTTTGAAAGAATCACCTGTGTATTTATACTAAAACAATTATTCACCTCAGGCTCAGTGAATATCGGGAATAACAACCTCAACTTCGTTTCGATTATTTTATTCATTTCGCCTTGTTAAATATTGATTCGACGGTGTCGGTTTCGTGCGTTGGTTCTCTTCTGTGCTTCGAGGGTTTTTCTCCAGGTTCTCCGGTTTTTAATTCCGTCGTACGCGAAAATCGACTCCTTACTTCCAATCCGATCACGGAATGAGGGCCACAGGTTTGATAGGCACTTGCTAAATAAGTCATACCCCCGTAAAGCAAGGACGATTTATCTTGTTATTTTAACTTTATTATTTCCATACCTTGTCCAGGAACCATCCTGGTCCCCAGCCTGTGTTGTCGTGACCAACACGAACCTTGTAAAGTGTTCCCAAGGGTTCACTAGTCTCAATCTTATATGTGTTCTTCCTGAAAGAATTATTATAATCGTTAAAGAAACGTAATCACGTGACTAGAGTGTCGATTAAGGAGGTCACATTAGGCCCCCGACCACACTAAAATAAGTTTAAAAACGCAAGCACTATTATGCGTTTTGGCCTTGTGTCCGCACTAAAACGATCGAAAACGCTCAGCAAAGGTATATCGTATTAGTGTGGACAGCGAAAATATAGGCTTTTGAAAACGCCAACGTCAATTACACTGGCACGTGTTTTTTTCTTAATTAGTGTCGTCACGCAACGCTAACGCCACACTAAGTTAGCGGGAGTGAGCGTTGCGTGACGACACTAAGAACGGTTGCGGGGCAGACTATCTTAGTCTATACATGACTGTATGTTTTATATTACTAAGAACCGTTTGGCACTAGGAGTAATACTTACATTCCACCTTCAAATGTTTCATTTCCTTTGTTTTCGAACTTCTGTTCCCCGGACTCGCCCTTAGTACCATATATGGTAACATGGACGTTAGCATCGGTCCCAGCCCCCCACTCGTTTCCAGTGTAGATGTTGATGGTGTATTGATAAGCTAAAATTATGCATACAAAATATTAAACATGTTATTTACTTTTGATTTGTTTACTTTTGATATTAAATTTAGTGCTAATAATAATTGATGTTGATGATGAAGGTGGTGATGGTGATGGTAATGCAGATAATGATGATCATGATGGTAGTGATGGTGATGATGATGGCGATGAAGAAGACGATGGTGATAGTGATGATGATGATGGTGGTGGTGGTGATAATGATGATGATGGCGATGATATAAATAATGATGATAATAAAGATAAATGTCTATTTTCCTAGGCTTACTCTCGCCCTCTTCCTTCTCCTTGACCGTCATATTGGTCCATGTCAGTTCACGTGATGTTAGCCCGTCATCCTCGTCTGTAGAAAGCCAGCGTTCACACGGGAACTCAAACACCTCACGGCTCTTGATGTCTTCCACTGTTACCTAAATGAAACATAAATGAGACATCTGTTCCGCTTGGTTTTCACCTAGCAACGCAATCATAAACACAAGGACAAGCACAAAAAAGGATTTAAAAAAATGATTGTCACCTTGTGTATGCGATTGCATTGAGCCTGCTTTCATAACAAAATACAGAAAGAGTAATTGGTTTTAACATCAGATTCTTTGCCGCTGTTCGCATTACCATTCGAATTAATCGAAGGGATGAAATTGGAGAACCCGAAGAAAACCCAAGGTAGCAAGAAAGCTCTACTCTCATGTGATACCGAGTCTGGGAATGGAAACAGAAACGCCAGAGCTGAAGTGAGTGTACTACTACTACACCCCCTTGATTCCCTTAATGATGATAGATGATGATGATGATGATGATGGTGACGATGATGATGATAATCAGTGGTGACGATGATGATGATGGTGACGATGATGATGATAATCAGTGGTGATGATGATGATGATGGTGATGATGATGATGATGGTGACGATGATGATGATCAGTGATGATGATGATGATGATAGATAATGGTGATGATGATGATGATCAGTGATGATGATGGTGATGATGATGATGATCAGTGATGGTGATGATGATGATGGTGGTGGTGATGATGATGATAATGATGATGGTTTATTCATTGATACTTGTAACATGTATTATTTTCTTACCTTATTCAAGAACCATCCTGGTGCAGCCCCTGCGCTATCGTGGCCAATAGTGATCTTTTTAATCCGACCCAGATAGGTTTTATTAACGATCTTGAAATGGTCTTTTCTAAGAATAGAAATATATAGCATAATGAATACCTGTTTTAAAATAATTTAGATATAACGCATGCTCCGATTGGTCAAAGACCATGTATGATGAGAGTATCAAACATGTTCATGTCATTTTGTTCTGCACACGCGCTCTCATTTAGTAATAATAATAATAATAAACTTTATTACAGTCTCAAAAGCTTCTTCTAGCTTGGCACACACATTTAAACGTTTATAGGAAACTTAAACAGTTGTTTTCCGTTAATTTAAGGACTTGTCCTTGTCTGGGTTCAGTCAACAGGAAGCATTCTGGTCTAGCTTGGGTACAAACCACACCATATAAGGCATGATGGACAAACTGATCTTTGTACCTCGGCTAGCCCAAGTACAATGCACCATACTCAATATCTCAGAAAAGATCTATGAAAAAAGGGAAGCTCTATGCATTCTTTCGTCGTTAGTCATTACTTTATCAACTCTAAATTCTGCCCCGAAAAAAAAAAGAAATTAAGAAAAAAGAAAAAAAGTATTTTTCTTACGAGTCTCGTTCGAAGTTATTTCCAGAGTTATCAAGAACCCGTTGTCCAGAATCGCCATCTTCTCCATATATTGTCAAAAGAACGTTTGCATCGGTCCCAGCTCCAAAGGCGTCGCCAGTGTAGAGGTCAATCTTGTACGAGTAACCTGGAAATAGTGACAACAAAAACTTAAATAATGCAGGGCTCGAAAAATAAAATAGCTGAGACAGTTTTATTTTTATATTTTTAGCAGGAAAAATTTAGAGTAATTTAGTATCTTGAAGTGGTATTCTATTTTCCATTTCGCAGTTCAAAATTGTGTTAGCCTGTCAGCGGTAAAATTTGACCTGCATTTTGGCCATTGGCACCGCATTATTTTGAACCCTGATAATGACCCAATGGTCATTGGAAAAAAAAATCTGGGTAGGGAAGACTTTAGCCCCAGTGCCTTAATGTCAAGGGCGTGTCCAGGATTTACCACCATGGGGCAAGGGTCACTCCTTACGTACTTCCCTAGTCTCTGTGCAGCCCCCAACTAACAGAGTCTTGGGCCATCGGGTCTCCCATTTGAACAGAGTTAATGCTTGGGTTACATGCAAGCTATCCAACCCCTGCCCCAATAACACATGCACATTACAATTAACTGCCAATGGAAAGGGATATGCACCTAAATGTTGTATGTGGTGAAGATAGAGGGGGAAGGGGAGGGGGGGTGGGGGAGGGGGGTTGAGGGAGGCAGGGAAAATTTAGTTGTGTATCAAAGGCTAAGGTTCGTTGTCAGAGCTAATTAATGTTATATAGTACACTAACCATCTGCTTCTGTCTCAGCACCGTCCACCACAACCTGGGTTGTTTCTTGAACGATGGATGCCATCAATGTCTACAAGGAATAAACAAACCATGCAGTTCATAGATTACTTGGTAAATATTCACCAATACATAAAATGAAATTTCATGACATCACAGACATCATGTTCGATCAAAGTTGTTTATGGTCTGACCAATCCATCATGCTATATGGCTGCTGTTTTACTTAATCTTGATAGTGACTTAAACCATCTTTTATAAGAATTGAGTTTGTTTCTTTTCTTCACATTTTTGAAAAGTTTTCAAGTTGAGTGAAATATCTGACATCATAGATGCCATGTTGGATATAAGTTGTCTTTTTGGTTCAATCTATCAATCTTATACTCATTAATTATTCATGAGCTCATATACCAACCAGGGTTTCTTATTTGTACCATGTGCAGTAGTTTGAAACCCTCATCAAATACGCACCCATTTCAAAGTTCTAGTACTCTAAAATACTTCAAAGTCCTACTACTTGGACTAAAAACAAACATATCAAAAAGAGTATAAGATGTCGTGTCAAATACTCGTCACTGCATTCTGTTGGGGTTTCAAAATCCGAGTGGAATTTCAAATGCTGAGGTGTAGTTGAGGCATTTGATATTCCACAAGGACTTTGAAACCCCAATCATACTGAAAAATCATACTGAAAAATATTGAGAAGAAAGAAAAAATACTATATAACCTCATTCTTTCCCAATTTCCTTATTTTCTTTCTTTTTTTCTTCTCTGTTATTCTCAATATTTTTTCATTCTTATCTGACATTGAATTTTCTTGTTTATTTATCCATGCTATATATATTTTTTCCCATTCATTAAGCTTTGTTATTTTTTGACCCAGCAAGGAAATGGGTCAACGCGGAAAAAATAAATTGCTTTTCATAATCACCACTGTCTAGCAATCTTTAATGAAATCACTGACCACTGAATCTAGCCATGTGGATCAAATCAATATACGACTACTTGATTACATTACAAATTTGCATACTATATTTTCCTTTTTTAAGAAGAATATCTTCTAAAACAGAACCGTAACGTACGATAACGATAACTATAAAGAATATTGTACAGTGTCAAGTTTGAGGCTGCATTGACTCAAAGAAATTCAGTTTATACAGTAATCCCTATAAAATTCTTCCCAAGTAAAAGCTAGTGAATGAATTTGGCTAAATATATAGGTTAGAAATGTTATTCTTATTGATTTTAATACATTTATAATCTAAATAATTTGCGTTTTATATAAAGTGAGCAACATGAATCGTAATATACGAGAGGAACATCAAATGGTTTGACTTAAAACAGGAATTAGGAAAGAAACAATATACACAGACAGATTGATTGGAATATTTTGATATGGAGAATTCAATTCTCGCATATTTTTTTCCCGCTAAAGGACTCAAGCAATATTCTCAGATAATCGTGCAACAGCCGGGGGAGAAACCCGACTTTTAAGGATTTTTAGGATTTTTTTTAGGTTTCGGATACCTCAACTTTTTCAACACGATATAAATAAACATGGGGTTTTGAAGACTGAAGACTGAGGTCACGCAAGTCTCGCGAAATAACAGAATACTCCCAGAAGAATTAAGATTACGAAGATGTAGATTAAGTTAATGATAACATGTACACTTGCATTCCTCGCCAGAAAAATCGATTCATTAACGAGTTCTTATTGTAGTCTTTTAGAACACGAATATTTACAAGAATCACGCCTTGGAAGAGTACACTATGATATTTTGATTGATCGCGGAAAGAATAAATACAGAATTATTCATTATCAATGAGGATTAGTACTAGATTAGGAAACAATAAAAGAGCTCTAAGGAAAGCACTACCAGTAAATTCGAAAATAAATCAGCATGGAAGTAAATCCGAATCAAGAGTTAAGAGTAAATTTAGACAGATATAATATTGTTCATTTGCTTACAGTGTGGCTATTGTTTGGGAGTTATTTTGAGTGGCCAAGTAGAGTCACTTTAGAGAGACCTCCCGTCAAGACCTGAGGATCATAACAGATAAAACTCACCTTAAAAACTAAAGACTAACTTGAATTCTTAACGGTAAATTTAAGAAATACGAAGCTAGAAGCTGATCCTACTCTGGTTTGGATTAATATTCGAATAATTTATCATGACACGACATGCGGAATTGATAATCAATGTCAGGATTGAAGGCGTGCTAGTCAACTAGCATTAGCTAACAATAGTAGATCAAAGTAAACAAAAACTAAATGCTTTCTACTTACAACTCTGATCGAAGATAATTTGAACCACTACAAAATGCTAATTCCTTTATTCATCCAAAGTTCTGCAACTACACGTACACGACTACCAACGCGGACGCATATATTAGTGGAATGCGTGACACAAGCGTTAGCACTAACGAGCGAATCATATTACAGACGTCCGAAACGCTCTGAGGGCTGGCTGAGTCTGAACAAAGCAATAACTTGCCTCCAGGGAATAGCAAACAGTATATCATGCGTGCGTCGGAATCAATTAATACTGTACGAAGTTGAGGAAGGCTGGGTCGAGTGCAGTGCATTGCGGGGCTGTTAAGGGCACCCTGAAACAGTCCCACAATGTACTGTAATACCGACTCGACCCAGTTTTTCCTCAACCTCGGTAAGGCTGTTAATAACTTTTTGAAAGTTTCTATAAATCGATTGGAATTCGTTTTACAAATTGAGAAATCGTCGAGCATTAAACTAAGCTCCTCTAGAACTCAGCCCCATTTGCCAAACTACGCGCGCACTGTGCTTATCGTTGGCAGCAACTCGTACGCGTCTAACCATACTTAATACAGGGGAGTTATTCCCTCTATTAACTAGTACTATGGTCTAACGTGCTGCATGTCCCTGCATTTTGCCGTTATGGGCCACGCACCGTACCACTGTACTACTGGTGCTAAGATTACACGCCCTTCGTTTGCAATTTAAAGCAGTGACCTTTTGTGAAGAAAAACAATCAGGGATAAACAGAAAACATTATTTTAGGCAATTAATAAAAGCACGTCTAGCTTCAACGATCTCTATGTGCTGTCATACACTATAATGTGGTCTATACTTAGATTTTCGATGTTTTTAAATTATATTTATGTTATTTTTATTTATATATTTATTTGTTTACCTAGGCCCTTCTTTCTTTGCGCAGCAAATCCAGGTTGAGAGTGGGGTGGGTAACGGGATCCTTTCTCATCCTATTTGTGTGGAGGTTCTCTTCCAACTTCGTAGCGCCAATCCTCGTATATGTGTGTGTTTATAGAGCAGCTTCCGTGTGATGTGAAGCAGCAAAGCACGCGGCACGGCACGGCACGGCACGGCACGATACTCGGTGTAGATCATTTTTCGTATGACTGTGTAAAGCTCACAGCATAAACACGGTAGTTTCACGGCATGAGATACGCCAGCCCAATCATTGACTGCTCGAGAATTTATTCTCCATCCAATCAAATACCTTGAACACGGCATAAACACGGCGCAGACACGGTCACGGCACAGTCAGACCAATCACATTGCGCGAGAGAGAAATCAGCCAATAAAAATTCTAGAAAACATGAAGGTCACGGCACGGCACGCTTACGGTACTTTGCTTTTCACGGTACAACGCAACTAGCCACAGTGTGCGACATCATTTTCATCAATGAAATTGCATGGACGTCAGTACCGTTACGTTCACGGCGCATAACACGTCCATGATTACTTCCCTTGAATTGTTGAGCTTCGCACAACATTTGCTCTTTACGCACCATCAGAGAATCTTCTTAAATTCTTCGTAAGTTAATAACATGGATATGACTCCGTGGCGCAATGGTAGCGCGTCTGACTCCAGATCAGAAGGCTGCGTGTTCGAATCACGTCGGGGTCATTAATGTTTTTTACTTTAACGGTTATACATAATTTGATATGCAGAATTCGATAATCGCATTTTATCCTGCTCAAGAACGGACAAGTAAAACTTATACCAAACGCTAAAATAGTCGAAAAAACCTCTTAGCTCTAGCCATTAGGGAACCTTTATGATTTGTGCAGTTCTGTCGCTTTTTCTTCAATTTCGAATTCTTACAATTCAGCTGCAGCAAACGGATAAAATGCCAACTAGTTCTCGAGAGGGATATGACCTCTTTATAGTTACTATTTTGCGGTCTCCTAGCTCACCACATATCGTGAAGTTGCGATTTATGCAGCCGTACAAAGTAATATCTAGTGAGAATCCAGCCTTGCGTTTGTTTCTTTTTCCTAATTGCCCTATTTCACTATGACGTCACTGCTTGTTTATGTGGGGGATAGAATCGCCAAATCCAATAGAAAATTCAACAAAATTTGCTCCTAGTAAAATTGTTTAATCTAAAATGGCCTGGTTTTCAGATGTAACATGTGTTAACATATACTAAAAAGTATTCTGAGTGTTTGCTGGCTATTCTACTTCTCTTCGTGGATTGATACGGGTTTTAGAACAATTTTCGCTGAATTTGCGTTGATTTGATCCCCTCCGACGACCATGAACCTTTGCGTTTAAACAACGGATTGTTTTGATGTGACGTCATAGTGAAATAGGGCAATTTAATTAAGAAATTCCATAATCTTTGCACCATCACGTGATAGCAGCCATGACAGGAGGCAGTTTCATTTGAATCTGGTCTAATCTCATCAGTAAATGAGAAAGAATTCAGTTCCCCTAGGGAAAAAGACTCCATTGCTGTGCCTCCTGTCATGGCTGCCATCACATGCTGGCGCTAAGATTACACGCCCTTTATCACCGACCAAGTCAAAGCTTGTCTGAGTAAGTTAGTGACCTTTCGCAAAGAAAAAGCAATCAAGGAAAAACAGGAAACATTAATATTATTTCAGTCTTAATTAAAAACCACGTCTGTCTAACTTAATTAAATCTAGAATATACTTAGTTCTTGATCCTTTTGCACCGTTAAATTTGGTAAACGCGTTATACTAGTTCCAGTTAATGGGGTATTTTTCAGCTATTTCAAAAAGGTTTTCACAACGATATGGAATGAATTTCCCCAAATTTCTTTTGTGCTGACATTATTTACACGTGAATAAAATACTTGTCAAGATTCGTAAACAACTGGGAGCTGAGGACTGACGCCATAGCATTATTATTCGTCCTTTGTTAGCATGCGCAAGCCACTGAACTTTTCTGAGTTAGTAATTAGTGACCTTTCTTGAATAAAGACAACCAGGAACAACAGGAAACATTATTTCAGTTATTGATGACATCATTATTGATGAAAAAAGCGCGCATAACTTTAATGACATCTAGAATGCAATGACGGGTAACCGTGAAGCGCGCGCAATATCACCTGTCAGCCAATAAAATTTTGGACTGGTACCGACAGTAATTTAAGGTAGCCCGAGTACAGCCGCATCCCACCCCTCACCCATATGGGGGAAGGGTAGAAAGCGGCTGTACAAAGGCTATAAGTTAGCTAGGCTGTCACGTCTCAACCATTATTTTTTACCTTTGTAAGTTGAATTTGGTTTATCCATTGATAAATGACTCCGTGGCGCAATGGTAGCGCGTCTGACTCCAGATCAGAAGGCTGCGTGTTCGAGTCACGTCGGGGTCACTATTTCTTTTTGAACAATTAGCGGTGCACGCAAAATAAAAGGCATGCTTAAACTAATGGAACGGTCACTATTTCTTTTTGAACAATTAGCGGTGCACGCAAAGAAAAAGTCATGCATTAAACCAGTTGAACAGTTTAAAACATTTTTATTTTTATGTATTTAGGTTCATAAAATGACATGATAACAAATAACTGAAGGGTTATATAAAACTTTAATACAATACCTTAAACTCACTCTACTCGTTAATCAGGTTCAGTGTTATAACTTTTTGTCGAGAAAGACTGGGTCGAGTTGGCGCTGCAGTGCATTGTGGGACTTTTTAAGTGAAGAAATAGACGCCATATTAAAAACAATACCACAATGCACTGCAATGCAACTTCGAACCAGGTTTTCCTTACGTAGTCACTAAACTAACGATACAAAGCAACTTAGAAAAACATACCTATCTTACGAAATATGCACATATTGTACTCATATCCGAAGTAAATATAGACCAGTATTACTGGATGATCTAGAACGTGGAAATACCTTTTTAGGAGCATTCATTTTTCCAAAGCGAAGATTAGTGGGATGGAGAACTAGAATCTAGGGGAATCGATTGTCATTACATTTTTGAATATAGTCAAAATGGAAGAGTTATCAGGGTTTTCGTTCAAGTCAAAGTTCTGCCACTGAAGAAGTTGGAAAGAACAATGATGGTTTACAATAATGTAAATTCCTTTGATAAGACTTAGTTGATGTTTTATGTAGTTTAGTGCCATGTAGTCCATCCCACCCTGACGTCTAAAACACGAATGCTCCCTTAGGGAGGGATGGGAGAGGAGAAACTTGTATCTATAGAACTAAAGAAAGTTGAAATGACGGCCATGTTTATTGCGAGTCATGACGTCATACCAGTGAACAAATATGGCTACCATATTTTACCAATTTCCTAGATTCTAGAATCATGAAGCTCTGCGATTTTACGTTAATTCCTTAAAACACAAAAAATTAAATATCTTAGTTTTTTTCCTATATGATGAATAGATCAGCTTGTTTTCTATGGTGATATTAAAAACTTTAAATGACTGGTTTACAGTTGAGCTTTTATCATGTAATAATCCCAAAACTAACAGATGAGAAGAATAACTACCATTTGAAAGAGCTTGTTAATATGAGAGAAACTGCGAAGTTTGAAGGGAGTAAATCCAAATATCCATATAGGCGAAATTTTTTAAAACAAAATTGAAATTTCGTATGAAAACAATGCATTGAAGGCTCTTGCAAGTTTTCTTGCCAAATAGACCAGTTTCGAGTTCCAAATTACCGCTGTGTTTCTTGATTACAGACTCATTTGCACAGGGTTAGCCTCGAGTTTGTGCAGAATATTCACGTGTTCCAGCCAAGGTCCGTCGAGTTTCAAAGTGTTTGTATTGTTGAAGTTGTGCATTCTTTACTTTATCGTTGGTATTTGTGAATATTTAGACACTGATACGAGGCTAACCCTGTGCAAGTGAGTCTGTAATCAAGGAACACAGCGGTAATTTGGAATTCGAAACTGGTCTATTCACACTTTTTAAAAAAATCATATCTTCGGGAGTTTTGAACCTATTCCCTTCAAACTTCACAATTTTCGGATTTTAACTTACTCTTCCATCTATGGTAATTATTTTTCTGTTTTACTTATTCAATTTTCAAAAATACCGGAAAAAAGCTCGTTCTTCACAGAAATTTACTGAAATATGCTCCGTTTACCAGCTGTACTTGACGCTTTCGTGAAGTGTCTCCTCTACAACATTGGTTTGACCCTCGTCGAGAGAAACTAACTGGTACACGGAGTCAAAGAAAGAATTATACTCTCAAAGTTTTTCTACTAAACTCGACTTCCTTTAGGCTCCGACATCGTATTCTTCACAACCTTAATAAAGAAATACTTGAACGGCGTTTCACATGGTTAGAAAATCTAGTGTCCTCAGAACGATGTTGTTTCTACTGCGCATGATCGATACACCGCGTGAGTAGGTTTTAGACCCAGTGTTTTTCTCGTTATCCTCGGTGAACACGTTTTTCTAGTATTTACATCCAAATAGGCAAGCGATGATAGGAGTACATAAGAAAAATCATGCTGGAGCCTTGGATTGAAGTCGAGAACTACTGCATATAAGATGGCTTAAAAAGCCTTTAGAGTCAAATACCCCTAAGTTTATTTTAAACATTACGCGATTGGTTCCTAATCTGTGATGTTATCTACACTGTTACTGGTTTTGTAAGACTTATCGGGACTTCCGCTTTGTGATGATTGGCTCTGATCTGCGTGCTTCTCAAAGGATTGGTCGCTTGCCTCGCTGACTTTTCGATCGACATCGTCCTTGTGCTTGGCGTGATACTTCTTGAGCATCTGCATCCACTTGATTGGGTTCCCTGCGAGGTAGTTGTTCTTGATCCCCTGAGGAGCTTTGCCTCTCAAATCGATCTGTGTGATAACTGTGACTTTGGAAGACTCTAAACCATCATTTATAGGACGAACGATGATCCCAGAGATGAAGGACTCCGCCCTTTTTTGAAACAGGCGTAACGTAAGGAAAATGTCGAAACTCCAGTACATATACAATAACGACAGCAAAAACAGCCTACGACTTCGGCAGATAACACACCCTAAGAGACCGTTCATTTTTTACGGGCATGAGTGGGGTGGGGTGAGGGCTGCTGAGATTTAGGGGGTCAAATAAATAAAACAATTATGGCATTTAAGGTGGAAGGTACCCGAAAAATAATTAGCTAAATAAATGGAAAATCTATTTTCTTAAATTATCCCGTTTTAATAGGGGGACACGTAAAAAATCATGTTGAGAAGGGGTCAGACCACTCGGGCTCAAGGACTAATTGCTAAATAATTGGTGGGTAAAAGTACCTGATAGTTTTGGTTTGAACAACCTGAGGTACACTAGGATGGAGAATACTGCACATGGCCTGTATGTGGCACCGCTGGTCAAAGTCATGGCGTTCCAAGCACGCTAGAACCATCTCTCTCTTGTTACAAAATAAAGGCATTTTGAAAGAACTGAAAAATAAAGGAAAAAATTCTCAAAGAATGATAAAATAATTTCTTAAACACTTTTGTAAGAAGAAGGAAAAGGAGCAGGCAGAGAAGAAGCAAGTAATCGAGAAAAATGATTGCTTTACATGCACTGGTGTTTTGTCGCTACATTCAGAATCCTTGTAGTTTTTCCATTGAGTGAGTGAGCGTGGACGAGTCGAAGTTAGCTTATTGCGGATCCCACTGAATTTGTCTGCTGACACGTCCACTTTATTTCAACTGTCTCGGAATTTAAAACATATTTACCTCCATTTTCGAGTTGCGCTAGTCTCGCTCATTGATGACACTAACGAATATGAGCGTGACAGCATACAAATGTGGGCGTGGTAGCGACAAAAAATATCATCATGCAATAATACTCACCAGTAGATGACTTTGAAATTTCCAATCCTCTCTAAGATATCAATAACAGCAAAAGTCTTGTCCCAATTCCGCCTTTGTTCCCAGTCTGTTATATATTTGACAGCTGAAAATAACCAAAAAAAATTTTTTTTAAATATTCATTTGCAGTATGCCACACGAGGCCCATTTTCCATAAAGTGTCTTGAGATGAGGGATCCGAAATTGTTAGAAAATTATAGAAAGAAAATTTTTTCAAATCCTTTTTAGTTAGCTCGTAAACATTGTCAGCTTGCGCCTCTTTCCCAAGAGGTCTTTGTTATTTAGTTCAGTTCAAGAGGCTATAATGGTATCTTGGTTCTTCATCAATGCTTGCTCTTAGGGGGACTCTGGCGCAGATTCCCGTGTGAATTTCTTTCGGTTTTAGTCGTGTTTATAATGTTTTTATTTATAAAATATTTGAGATACTACGCGCGCTCTGATTGGTCGAAACGCTTGAAAAACCATGTTTATGTCATAGGACAGAAAACACGCTAAACTCAAATTCTGCTACGCTTCGTTTTTTCTACGACTTCTCTTGCTCTACTGCATGCTCACAGCGTGTTTATTTATATACACACGCGCCATATTATCTTCCTAATGTATAAATACATATCAATGATTGTATTTACCAATTTCGTATGGTACTCCCTCAAGGTGTAGAACAGCCTAAAGAAATAATGAAGTAAAATGTAAATGCTCGATACACCATCCTTCGTATGGTCTACTCCTACTATTCATTTCAAATCCATAAGGATAAATGTTTTGGGGTACTTGCATGAATACAATAGTTATTATTTCTCAGAGAAGTAGTGTTTACCTGCCTTTCACCACCGGGACCTCTGGTTCGATTCCTAAACTCGGCATCTTTATGGAAATGGTGTTTGATAGGTCTCTTAGTTGATTCGAGGGTTTTTCTCCGAGTTCTCCAGCGCGAAACCTAACACGCTAAATTACAATTGGATTTGTAAGGTAGTTGTGCCCTGCTTTAGATCATCCCAAAGGTTGTTTCAGGTTCTCCAGTTTTTCTCTCTCCGCAAAACGAAACACCGTAAATTCTAACAATGTGCATATTGGTAAAAAATGATAGATTAAAGCCCCACCCCCGGTGCCTACCTCCCCAACCCCCTCCCTTTCCCTTCCCCCAACACGGCCCCTGCCCATTGAATAATCGTGTAATTAAAATCATAATTTTCTTACCTTTGTTATTGGCGGAGTGTTTGGATTGGTTGAGTTTCTACGCCATACTTCAGCATCCTTGGTTTTCTTGACTTTGGTCCAGTTTTCATGGATTTCACTCTCAAGTGACAACAGCTTCTCAATATCAGTCCCGTGTATTGGGTTGTACGATACATAAGGCTGTGGCTCATGTCTTAGCGTCCCATGCACTGATGGACAACCTAGGAGGAAGTTTTAAATGATTATGATTTTGATTACAATGATAAATAGACCCGTGCGCGCTCCAGCGATCGTCGCAAAACTAACAAAGGGAGTACACAGAAGGGAAGGGAAGTTGGAGAGACATCCACTTAAAACCATTACCGCTGATAACGTTCTTAACGATGGCGTTAGTGTTAGTGATGACTGTTATTACAAGCCTTTCCGAGGTCGAGGAAAAAACTGGGTCGAGTTGGGATTGCAGCGCCTTATGGGATTGTTTTAGGACTGTTGGACGAAACAGACCCACATCTTGGAAATATGTCCAGTTTTTTTTACTCAACTCCGGAATGGCCAAATACTAATACTTTTATAAACAATCATGATTCTTGAATAACACACACTGCGTGCAACATTGTGTGCAAAAATATATACACGCAGAATCGCGACTGCATCGTTGCTGGGAGTGGCGTAATCGTCTTAGCAACGATGCACGTAAAAGAGTCACGAGAGTAAGAGATTATTTAGAATCGTGTAATGCTTTTTTTGGGGCAAGGTCGCATGCTGTAATAAGGCCAATACAAATGATCGACACATTAAACAAAATAAGATGAAATATCTAGTGTTTATTTTAGTCGATACATTAGCATGATAAAGAGTCCAAATTATATAATCAAGTGTCTGCGATTGGCGTACATAAAGGTTATATTCATTTCCTTTTCCGGTCCGCTAGACTAAATACCTAAATAAGCAAAGACTCCATCGTTTGTTATTGCCGAAGGGCCTTATGTTTTTTAGATGAAGAAAAAGAGGTGGAAGTCAGCGATTATGCTTGTCCAGATCTACAGTACTACACCCTCAGCAATAAAGACGTAATCTCCAATGGCATAGAATTAAAAATATTCAAATTTTGAAATTGCATGTAATGCTGCACGCAAACTTTATATCCAGTCACGTTAGAGCGTATGCCATGTATCCATGAAAAACTATGGAAGAAATTGCACAAATTAGTAAGTTCAGTAGACCTCAGTAGACCGTAGACCTACAAAACTAATTTGTACAATTTTGTGAACTGTTTCACAGATATATAGTAGGTACTCTATCCGTGACACATAGTTTGAAGACTGATGTTTTTTTGTGGCGTTAATTTAAAATGACAGCTTCTGACTTAAAGATGCTTGACTGATGAAATGATTTCGACATAAAAAAATATGGCTTCTCAAAATTGAAAAACGAATTGTTCTTTCGTGACACACGTATTTTTCCTTCTGACTTGTTGTCGTGTGTGGCGTGATAAATGAATTTTTGAATGGCTGATGATTGAATAGTTATCATTCTGGAATCATTCCGAGTAATTCCATCTCCTTATATCAAACAACTCACGCACAATTTGAAATATCCTGCAAAATGACATTTTACAATAGCATTATTCTGGTTCAAAAAAATCACCTATCTCATAATTTCAGTTTAGTTTTTATAAATAATCTTATTAATTCTTTTGGTTCTTATGTTCTTTGCTTGTTAAGCTCCAGTTTTAAAATATATTTCTCGAGGTGGAACTAAGCTATGCCCTTTAAACTGGTGATCAGCTTACTCATGCTATTCATTAATTGAATTTTTTTTATTATTTCCGTCGGATTTTATTTCGTGCGGAAGAAAAGTTCAACGAGAATTGACTTTCAAAGTAGACTAATAACTTTTATTGCTTTGAATATTTTATGAATCGCATTGTTTACGTTCAGCTATGTTGCTGTTGGTACAAAATACACCTGAATAAATAACTAAGCAATGCTTGCAATATAACAAAGGAACGAGAAGTAAAAATATAAACAATAGAACAAGCTTGTGTCGATGTTATGTTTACTACAAAGTTTATACACAATGAATTTTGAAAGTTTTTCCCCAATTCATTTTTCTGTGGGATGGATGGAAATTCCATGTTGAAGCGAATATGATCATTGAGAGTGAGTGCACTCAACTGGAAGTTGTAGGAAAAATATTAAGTTAAAAGGTTTGCGGTGTCAAAGTACTGCATTCGAAAGAGTGTTATTTTTCTATAAGAGAGTTAAAATATAATTATTCGATAATTCAATGAAAACTAAAAAATGGGAATCAGAAAATAAAGAAAAGTACAAAAATAAGATGTTTCTCAGACTTATATAAATATAATTGCTCAATTATACAGTTAAACCTTAGAAATGGAAAAAAAGAAATGAGACCTTTGGAATTCTAGAAGATATAAAAAGTACAAAAAAAAGTTGTTTTTGGGACTATAAATATAATTGTTGAATAATTCAATTAAAACTAAGAAATAAAAACCATGAAAAAAAATGAAATAAAGGACCAGAAAGTCGAGAAGTTACACAAAATAAGTACTAACTAAAGAAAAGTTTTATCTCGTAGTGACCATTTGGTTTTTTCATGCATTTTAATTTACACTTGAGCTCTGAACACTCTACACCATCAATTAATATTGACATCTCTTGAGCATCAACTCCTATCTTTGGCATCTAAATTCTCTACTTCAGTAGCTGTCTGACAATAAATGATAAGAATGGAAATATCTTGTGAAAGCCATGGGGTTGTAAACTTTGCAAGTGGCACAGAGTTGGTTTCATGATGTCTTTCAACTAGTCCTTCATAAAAGATTTGAACCAAAATTTATTTGGTAAAGAATTTTTCATAAGAAAATTGGAAGAAATGATGTAAATTGTTTCTTAATTTGTATTAATTAATTCCCTGTAGTTTTTATACTTCAAAAAGGATAAAGAAAAGAAGAATTTGATGAATATTTCATGCTGTTTGGATGATGTACGACAAGCTTTTCTTAGTACTAAGAAGAAGCCTAATATTTTCCCTCCTGGTGGGAATTTCCCGTCTTACATCTCAATTTCCTTAATTACATCAAAATTAGATTCAAAAATTGTACAAAAACAAACTAATGTTTAGGTTTCCAAGAGATGAAACTACACATTATGAATATCAGTATTTTGACAAATCAGCAGCGAAAACAATTATAGATATTGGAGTGAGGAATATAAAACTGAAGTAAAAATATGAATGCAGTTTGTTACAAGAAACAATTTTACATTTGAGATATTATTTCAAGTTTGAATAATGTCATTATATTTTGAAGTGAAAGGGAATTAAGTTGACAGGTGTTGGAAAGCAAGTTCATGGAGTAAAGATCTTGTCAGGGTTTGATGGAAGATAAAGTCTCTAGAGACCAAAATTGTGTGAATTAGTGTCTTAATTCCTTTTTCCATTTAAGATTGAAGAAACAATGTTATTCTTTTATAATATACTATAAGATCTTCAATCTCAGCCATGTGGCTCTTGAAGACTAATTCAACCATGTTACTAATGCATAAGGGAAGATTATGTCAAAAACCTCCACCATCAACTGTGAAAACATTGATATCCAGAGACTGAATGGAATCCTTTTTTATTTACATTAATGTACACATTTCATCAAGAAATATACAGAACCACACTAAACAAACTAAATAAATTTCAAAAAAATTTCTCAAATAGCTAAAAATTCCTCTAACAATCTCGAGTATCTCAAAATACACAGTTGTTTGCATAGAAAATTAACTCCAAAAAGATTCTAGGCATAGGTGACATATTTTTAAAGCTAATTTATGGTGCATGCTTAAAAGATAAGGTATGTTATTAGGCTGAGACATCACTTGAAACATGGCTTAAGGAAGTTGATTAGTTGTGAACCTTGGGAATCAAATGTTTCTTGAAGTTTCTGTGAAATGCCTGTTTTGTTTTAAAATTTCTGTTTATGCCCTCATAGTAAATATCATTAATAAATTCATATATCCTATAAACTGCAAAATTCAAAACTGACTATTGCATATGGAATAAATTTAAACTGCACTATATCACTCACAACAGTACACACCATAAAATTAAATATCTATATTAAAAAACTGAATTATGCTATGTAAGAGTTGAACTTCTCTGGAATACCCTGGAGCAGAGTGTTTGTATCACAGTACAGAGACATAAGCAGCCATTTTGTAATGCTTTTATAAATTATTTTCAAACAATTTTGGGTGAACTTCTTGATATAAACATGGTAGCCAGCTTACACATTATATTTCATTTTATAAATTGTTTTTAAAGTGTGTAGAGAAATATTGAGCTCTATAATATACATCAGCCTGTTAGAGTTGATCAATACTTTTTACTAGATTGAATTAATCATTACTTCTTTTTGATTGACAGGTATGAAAAAGAGTGAAAGAAAAAATGAAAGAAAGGGAAAAAACAAAAAAACAGGAAGACAGAAAGAATGAAAATAGCAAGGAAAAGAGAAAAGAAAGCATATGGCAGCACAAGCAACAGAAAATAGACTTCTCATTAATTAATAACTTTGATACAAAGGAAAATAAACATTAAATCACGATCAACAGAAAATATATTTCTTATTACTAACTTCCTTACAACGTTTTTTACAATAATTCTGTCATGTCTTTTGCATATTTTTATATGTTTAGAAGAATTGTCACTAGATATTATGCAAGATACATAATATAGAGATCATAATGTACCGTTTAACAAGTTTGACATGTAGGAACATGTCAGCATATAAGTCAAATCACTGAAACTTTAAAATATCAAACTATTTTGCCAGTGCTGACAATAATATCTAAGTGCCACATACAAGCATTATATTATAGTTAGGCGTGACTATATATAGATCTTTACATGTATCTATTAATCAGCAGCACCCAAAGCTATGCCATCAAGTAGGCCAAAACCAATTAATTGTCAGCACTCAAACTAAGACAATATCAGTTGATTGTGACTTGCCACTGAACTCTCTAGAAATACTTAATATATATTTTTAAGCAGCTGCAAAACACACTGGGTGAAGGAGCTACTAGGCTCTAAATTAACAGGAAATATATCTAGAAAATATCTTATAATAACAATATTGGAAGCTGTAGGCTTTATTATTATTTACTTTATTATGAAAAAATTAATCATTAGGATTAATTTTTCTTCATGGAGAAAATCAGATAACTTTTCTATTTGGTTTTAGCCACATTTTCAATGGTTTGGGATCATTAATTGTTTTAATATAGAAATGTTAGTCGAACAAAACAATGTGGTGAGTCTAGGAGTTATAGTTTAAGAAACTTTGATAAACCACAAGAGATAACAAACATAATTTTAATCAATCTTAAACTTAATTGTTTCTTTTGGAATTACATGACCATTCATGCAAGAAAGGTTTATAACTTTTTTATAATTTTAATCTTATATATATTATATTAATTATAGTAAAATAAAGGTTCTGTTGTGTGTAGAAAAATAGTTAACAATACATTAATGACAGATATATTTTGATCATTAATAGTTATTGTTAGTATGGAAATAATGTAAATTGTTCCACTTGAGGAACATCAAAAATAAAGATTTTGTTCAAAACATTAGCAAAAAACTGCTTATCGACTTCAACAAAAACAATTAACCTTGTCTGAGGACATTTTCCCACAGTCTGGAATATCATACCTTCGGCAAATTTTATAATACCAGCCTTAGAGCAAAGGTTAAATGCATTATAGTTTAGCCTAGATGTATGAATACCCTTTATGAGACTGTATATTACAGACTTTATATAATGGATGTATACAATCAGCAACAAAAATCCACTGTAGGGGTCGTATTATGTATAAGTCTCTCTTTCACCGCATGGAATAGCATTATATTAGACAAATCACATGTAGGCAGTGGCCATGCATGGTTTATAAGTATGCCAATTGTCCAGTCTACATCAAAACAAGTGGCTTAAAAGTTTTTTAACTTCAGAGTTGATTGACGTAATGACAACTGCTTGCTCACCAATAGATAGCTCAGGTAAATGTCTAATATTTAGATATCAGGGAGAAAATATGATTTTCTGATATTCTTATTTAATAATTTTTTGGGGTAGGAAATGACTTAGTTTTGTTGATTTAGGAAAGTTATTGGTTAACGAAATGTTCTTATTCGGAAAAGCGTTGAGTTTAGAGCGTTAAAATATACGAGTTTTGTCCGTTGGTGTAGAAACCTAAATTCTGTTTCTTTTACGAGAAGCTCGATACAACACTGACACAAATTTGAATCTTTATGCTAAATTATAAATGAATTTTAGGTCAAGATTCGTCATAATGAGATCCATATGGCAATCTTTGATATAAAGAACCCAAAACAGATTCTAATACATAATAATTTATCCCTCAGTGAGAATAAAATACAGTCAACAACTCTGGGAGATCAATGAATATATTTTACTCTTGAGTAAACAGAGCAGTTGAACAAGATGGCTGCATAGTCTTTGCATCCTAACTTTCTTTAGAAAACAGTTATACTGTTGACATATAAAATCCTATGTAAAGTGACTGTGAGCCTAAACTAGGCCATGGTCTTGAAATTGTTTACGTAGAAATGACATGGAAGTCGAAGTTAGGATCAAAACTCTCATATGAATTCTGTGACTAAAGTTTAGAAAGGTGTCTGCTCGATATGCATGAGGAAGAATAGAAATTAGAGCGCGAAGAATAGTAGCGATATCTCGTGATTCTAAGCACTCTCATCTTCTATTTTGAAGTGTGATATCTCACAGCTTATTGTTTTATTTTGCTATGCCACTTCGTGTTGAAAGATGCGGTCTCTCAAAAACCAGGCTTCTTTATGTAAATTCAGGGACAATCGCTTGGGTCGAACCCTTGAGCAAACGTACAAAGTACAGTCTAATAAGATTCCTTGTCACCCCAACGGCTTTGATTAGATTTTTTAGACATATTTGAAAGCATTCAAGGTTAAATTAGTTTGTGTTCGTTAAATAGAATGATATAAGAAGCCAAGAAGAGACAAGTGAAACGGTTATGAAGATCGAAATCGACGTACTGAACCATAACTCAATCAGTTTCAATCTTACACGGAATGCACGACAAACTCATCAAATAGGTCAAAATTATCACCAAAAGAAAGCTTGGAGTACTTACTTTTCGACTTCCTTATGGGCCATGTGCTGTACGACGAAGGGGTCGTCATATTTAAATCAAGATCTTGACGACCAAGCAAGTACACAACTCTACAATTTCAAGCCCGATAAATTATGCGCCAATTCAAATCTCGCAGAGGTTCTACATGACGTCACCTGAGATGTCACGCTATGGAGATCGCGTTACTTACGTCACATCCTTCGCTTTTAGCGAAGAAGTAGTCATTTTACTAAAACGAATATTACTTGATGGAATTGAAAACGGAATTCCGGTCAGATACTATGCCAATTGAGTAATAACTCTATGATTTTAAATATGGCGAAAGGAAACATTTAAATAGTGATTTTGGAATTAAGTATGAGTCATACTCATATATATGTATATAACCCGTGAAAGGACGCCGGGATTATGGATTTTTCTGGAACAAAATCCCACTCCCAATTTTTCCGTGGAATCTTTCATTTCAACGAAGAATAATTGACGCATTTAGACCCAAGAGCGGCACGATATATTCTGAATTTATATGACCTGCCTTGGAAATTTGGTACAAAAAAAAAAAAACCTGTCGCAAATGTTTGGTGTGTCATGATGGATGTTAAGCATCTTATCTACTGTAGATTTCATTTTAGCCAAAAACCACGAAGGAAATAACAATATTTTTCGAACGCAGCGTGAATCAAATAGCCTTGCAATCACGTCTGGTTATCAATCGGCAGTTTGATATTTTAAGAACAATTTTGATTGTGATATTTTTTCTGATTGATGTGCAGTAAAAAAGGGCACACGAGAGCGGTGTGTTTTCTTGAACAAAACTATCGAACCTGTCCATTGTCTTACCTTCTACACCTGACTCAGCCATGCTTCAACCTTATTTAAGACAAACAACTCTAGTTTGTTCTATGAAAATGCGATAAAAACTAGAGAATATAATTCGCTTCTTCAGGCACCAGACTGATCTTTATTAATATTCATTGGTGGTGGGTCGTAGCAAAGCGATTCGACTTAATTCCAACGAGTTTCTGTATGGAAAAAACTTGATTTACATGATTAGTACAAGCTAATAAGAAATATAATTTGAATAGCATAAATTGAAATTTAGTAAAATGTTTTTTAAATAATTGTTAGAAAATACACCTGAATAGTAGAAGAAAAGGTGGGGGGATTTTGTTCATGCATATTATGAATCATCTTCGCAGGCGTCGATGTTTATTTTACGCATCAATTGATCAGCTGAATAGGTCTAAGGGAGGGGCTCAGAACTAAAATAGAAATAGTGTCAATTTTAATGGTACGAAGTTAACAATAAACACTTGACTGATGAAAGTTGTGTGAAATGTCGAAATATTTCTACATTTAAGAACTTTTGATATGAGCTCGAGTCCAAGATTTTTGATTTACTAATAAGGCTTTTATACGCTGAAAAATTTAACCTGTTTTTGGCTCCTTTTTCAGGTACCGGACACAGTTTACGCAATTCAGTAGCAACGTCAGAAGACCCCAAGTTATAAGAGTTTGAACACATGCAGAAGGACTTAAGCTTTTTGTGTTTTCGGGCCAAGTTTATAGCCTACCAGTTGAGACATTTTGATAGCATGTAAACTGAATGAGCTAGAATTGAAAACAGAGAAAAAGTTCAGAGACAAAGAAAAATTCAAGAAACGGTGTTTTTAAAAACGCTGCTCATGTATATTCTTCGTTTGCAATAGACGTCATAGCCGCCATGTTGGAAGAATTTGACAAAAGATTTTTCAATGAATTCTTTTGTTATATATTCCAACATGGCGGACATCCCTTTTGTTATTGTGCTCTCTTGGGATTGATTGCAAACCAAGAATAGTACCTGGCTTAACAATCGAATGGTTTCCATGAAGATGGGTCATTTTAGTGCATGTTAATTGGTTATCAGAAAAAAAAATTGCTGCAACAAAAAAGGAGGGAGGAAAGGGGAGGGGGAGAAAGAAAAGAAAAGAAAGAACGAAACACGTGGTGGTCTATTTGCACTGTTCATATCATGACGAAATAGTTATTTTTATATTGTCATGCAATTTGCTTACATTTATAATTTCCGGCTGACTGGACTGCCTGCCTGATTCTAATGTAAAGGAGTATGTAACATCAGCAGGGGAGCCCACTTTTACCGAATGCAATGCTTAAGGGAACATTCATTATCAGAAGGGGGGGGGGGGGGGGGGGAGGGTGTTGGAGACATCCACTGGGACTATTGTAGAAAAATCGCAATCCTCAAATGAATATAAATATCAAATGAATATAAATATCGTGACCCTACCCATAGTTCGTCAGTCTTGTCTACGGTGATTTAATTTTGGATTGAATGAAAATACTGATGGCCTTTCGTTTTTGACTGCGTAACAACTTGATATATAGACCTCTCCTTAATTCCTCGCCGCCTCTCCACCCCGACCACCCTCCTCCTCCCCTTAAAAAATAAATGCTCCCTGATTAAACTCAAATTAAAAAAGCGTGGATGACATGTATACTTATCATATATTTCCCAGAGCGATATTGCGCCTTTATTTGTAAGGTACTGGCCCTTTCCCGTAGCGCAATACATTACGTAAGGCCTTTACTTTTAAAGTACAGCAGAACCTGTATTAAGCGACCACCCTCGAGAGTACGGTCAAGTGAACGCAAAATTAGGGTTGGTCGCTTAACATAGGCTAGTGCAATAACTCCCTTTGGGAGGCAGTGAGTGATAGTTAGCAATTATTTCCAAGAGAGTCACGTTGGCGTATTCTTGGAGTTCAGCCACACGACTCAAAATCCCTCGAGAATAACAATAAAACAGCCACCATGTTGGTTGATCTAACAAGAGAAGCTAATGAGGCTTTGTTATTGTCATCTCTGGATGCAGATGAATTATTGCTGTTGCACATGAATTTTTGCTAACAACCACCAATATGGCGGCGATGACGTAACGTGTCACTGATTGCATCATACATGTATGCATGCAATGAACTTTCCATTTTCAAATCGTTACAATCCACATTATACTTGAGCAGCAGTGTTGTTCCAGCATCTAAGTTCTACGAAAGAAAAACAAATCCAATCAAACAATAAATTCTTACCGGAAAACAAGAAAGCTTTAAAGAAAGGGGAATCGATACTTAACGACAAAATCAGGCCTGCTGTGACAGCTACAACGGGACCTACAATACTGTGAGAAAGGAAAACCTTTCACTATCGTCTGTTTTATATGCCTTTTCTATTCTTTCTTTTACATACTGGCTTGACACCTTGCTTTCGAAACGAGCGCATGTTTCATAAGACTACGTCATGGCAAAGGAAATGAGAACAACGCTATGAAGTATTCGCTATTTTTTAGGATTTATTAGGGCACATTTACAGTAACTCTTACATTTAACATTTACCCTCTTCCATTCATAGGTTCACTGGTCACAAAACATTGAACTGAGGCTACAAGGTTCAAATTTGAATAATCCTTTGAACTTGAAAGCCTGAATGCTTTTTATGCGACCAGTTAACCAATGTATGGAAGGCGGTGAATTAATAAGTTATTAGCATACACCTCTTGGTGTTTTTTAAAGGCTTTCAAGTTCAAAGGATTATTAAAATTTGAACCTTGTAGCCTCAGTTGAATGTTTTGTGACCAGTGAACCTATGAATGGAAGAGCGTGAATGTTAAATGTAAGAGATACTGTAAATGTGCCCTAATAAATTCTACGTCAAGCATGCAAAGGCACATTACGAAATCACTCAATGGCAGGTCGAATAGACCTCTTTAGCTTTGGCGTAATGTTTTCCCATGTGTCATTCCCTAGAATATCCTTTCTTTGTTTAACGGTTGCGCAAGAGAAGACACACGAATATGGATATAACTCAAACAAAGAGTTTTGTTCTCTAGTGAATGAGACGAGGTCTTAAATGGAAAAAAATATTTGCCCAAACTAAAGAGGTCTATTGGAATTTAGTAGTTGATTTTTGTGGAGGGAGGACAACCGGAGAACCTGGAAATATAAATCCATCGAAAAACAGGACAGAACCAACAAGCAACATCATGCCTTATATGGTGTTGTTTGTACCGAATGAATCTAGACCACAATGCATCTTGTTTATCGAACTCAGAAAAGGCCTATGGTGAGAGGCGGTGCATTAAGCATTGCACGCCAGCAACCCGTGCTTCCCTAATATTCTGACTTACCTACCAGATGGATTATTTCAGCTTGGTATGATATTATACGGACTCGAACATTACTCGGTTGACATATTGGTTTCGAAATGTTCCATCCGGGTCCAACTTTATGCAAATTTCTCGCGCCTTGCGAAACATGGGATAAAGCCTTTCGAAATGTGATGTAGTTAAGTTGTGGGCCTAGAAAAAAAAACATGAATAAATAAGGGAATAAGTAAATGAACGAACGAATGGAATAGCGCAGCGCAACCGTGACGTCATAAAAACGAAGACAAAGGCGAAATTCGGACAAACATACTTACAAGTTTACTTTCAGCAGATAATTTTCATAGCCGATCGCAGTTGGTCTTAGTTTACATGGGTTATTATTGTAACTTTAAGTAAAATAATAAAATCGGTTCGTATAATCCTCGTAGCGGTTAAACAGAATGCAATGTTTGTCCGAATCTTTAAGCTATTTTTAGAATCAGTGCACTGCGCTATTCAATTGAATGAACGGACGAATGAAAGAATGGATAAATTGAATAAATAAATGAATGGAAAAAAGAATAAGTGAAAGAATGAACGAATAAACGAATAAATGAGCGAACGACTGAATCCCGAGTACAATTCGGAATTTATAGGTACGAGTGATGTTTTGAAAATTGAATGTGCCTTTAGGCGAGTCCAATTTGAGAACTTTCAAAACATCACGAGTATCTATAAATTCTGAATTGTACGAGAAGATTGTACTATTTTTTTGTTTAAAATACACTCAACAAAATTGGGACTCTACAGAGTACAATTTGGGATTTAATTGTATTATATAATTCTCCATAAAATCAACTAAATAAGCTTTTCATTATTATAACTAACTAACTAATAGCTTAAATACGCAAGGTAACGATATTTTCACATGTGAATATAACATGTTATTTTCACATGTGAAAATTTTGTTTCCATGTGTATTTAAGCAATTAGTTTATAAATAAAAACTTTTTATAACAATAAAAAGCTTATTGAGTTGATTTTATTGATAATTATATAATAAACAGAATATTACATGGGCGCTTGGAGATACGCTCGTTCGATGCGCTCACTCGTGAGCGTTCACTCGTTTCAACACTCGAAGATAAATTTCGTATGACCGCGCGCCCATGTAATATCCTCTATTTATTCATTACCTTGGCCCAATGTGGCACACCACCTACTGAGGTCATTAGGTTCTCGTAAAAACTCCACCATTTGTCGTGTGGGATGTCTTTGCCATAAGGTCTGAATTACAGCAGGAAAGGGTAAGATAAGTAATGAATAAACACATGATTGAAGAGATCAGGGATCATTAAAAGGAATTTAGTTTAAATAGTTCTACCAAACGCCCAACTGATCCGCCCCCTACGATCGCCCTACGATCCTCAACCATACAAACTGACAACAGGCAGGTAGGCAGGCAATGTTGGCATAGATATACAGTCGAACCTCTATTAAGCGGCCCTCTATTTAGCGGTCACCCTTTATTAAGCGGTCACTTAATAATTTCCCGAAATTCGCTTTTCTTACTGTATTTACTGATGTTTCCACAGGGGTGACCGCTTAACAGAGGTTTGACTGTAATACCACTTACCTATAACAAATTATGTTAATAAAACACATGTCCTTCTTGTAGCACGGACTAAGATATATATCATCTGATTTGACAAAGCGTACTTCAACTGAAATAAAGAGATTTTTAAACAAGACTAGAATAAAAATATGCCAATAGTAAATGACAATACGAAATCAGTAATAGCACTAATCAGCTAAAGCGTTTTAGTATAAATTAAGAAGCAGTGTGACACGCACTTGTTCAGTGTCATTCAAATCTGTTTAACCTAAGTTAGGAATCTAAAGCTAAAGTGTACATCATCTGCATCACTGGTTTCCTGGAGTAAAGAGCAGCTATTTTGTTCGTATTTACCTGGAAAATGTACATAAATACCACTGGTTTCTGTCCAGTCTCTCAAACGCCTGAGCACGTGTGCAGTTTTATCTCTGAAGAAAAAGACAAAAATCTATTATGAATGATGATTACATCAATCAATCATCAATCATACATATTATTATATATATTATATATTATTATCAAATTTTGATGTAATAAATGATAGAAACTAACCTCGATACAGCCCACTCAGTAACATATTGTTTGAACAAACAATTGAAATTCAATATCTGAAAGACATGGTTGAAATGAAAAAATATACATATATTTATAAACGCAACAAAAATCAACGCAACGCAGCGCGAATCAACGTAACGAAACGTAACTAATTAGTTCAACGAAATACATAACAAAAAAACGCAACGCAACGAAATCAGCACAACACAACGCAACGAAACACAAAATAATGTAATGTAACGCAACGCAAATCAGTGCAACGAAACACAACACAGGGCAAATCAGCGCAACGCTACGAAATACGACGAAACGCAACAAAATCAGCGCATTGAAACACAACGAAATCAGCGCAACAAAACCCAACGTAATACGACATCACTATTCGGCGCCAAGCAGAGAAATACAACCAACAATAACGCAACGCAAATCAGTCCAACGAAACACAACGCAACACAAAACAGTGCAACGCATCGCAATACGACGAAACACGACGCAACGCAACACAATGTGATGTAACGCAACAAAAATAAGCGCAACGCAACGCAATACGACGAAACACGACGCAGCACAACACAATGGGATGCAACACAACAGAAATCCGCGCAAGGCATTGCAATACGACGAAACACGACGCAGCACAACACAATGGGATGCAACACAACATAAATCCGCGCAAGACAACGCAATACAACACAGTGTGATACAACGCAACACAAAACAGCGCAACGCAATCAAATGCGCCACTAAATGACCCCTATTTGATCATTTCAACTTCACCCATAAAAGTCGTCATTTTAATCCGTAAACTAGGGAAACAGATATTTACCTTGTAGCTTTTGTCAATACGTTCTTTTGAATTTTTGAATAAACTATTGAAATAGAGCTTGTTGATAAATGGAACCATACTTGGGAAAAACGAGCTAAAATAAAGAGTAGCTTTGGTGAATATATCAACCTACGTAATGTCATCTCATTAAAATTTAGTAGTTTACTAGTACTACAAAGCCTGGACACCGCATTCGTGTGGTGGGGTGTAGTGGTGTAGTGTGGTGTGGTTGTGGTGGGGTGTAGTGGTGTGGTGTAGTGTGGTGTAGTGTAGTATGGTGTAGTGTGGTGTAGTGTGGTGAGTGTAGTGTAGTGTGGTGAGTGTAGTGTAGTGTAGTGTAGTGTAGTGTAGTGTAGTGTAGTGTGGTGTGTTGTTGTGTGGTGTGGTGTGGTGTGATGAGGTGGTGTGGTGTGTTGTTGTGTGGTGTAGTGTGGTGTGATGAGGTGTGACATTGCATGGTGCTGTGTTGTGTGATGTGGTGGTGTGGTGTGGTGTGGTGCCATGCAGTGTGTTATGAAATTAATCAATCTGAAGCCCTTACTCCTTTTATTCAATACAATAGTACAGTATTCAGTCTCTATTCTAAATAGAAGATTAATGTCATTTCTTTTGTTGATGGAGAGTGGCTGAATCAATATTCTAAATCGACAAAAAAAAAATCTACAAAGCTTTTCGCTGTCATATCACAGCATGGGACAATCACAACAGAGCTAGGCTCCAAACTAAGTGAAAGCCCAAAGATCGAATTAGAATTTAGGAGTTGATTTATGAGGAGGGAGGAAATTAGCCGGAGAACCCAGAGAAAAACCCTCGAAGCACAGGAGAGAACCAACAAACAACTCTATTCACATGTGACATCGAGATCAGCAGGACTTGAACTCCGGCCGCATTGGTGAGAGGCTGCGCATTAGCAGCGCACGCCATCCGTGCTTCCCAATTAACAATGTCAATACTTCTTGTTATATTATTTATTAATAAGTTGTAAGCCCTACAAAACTTATTTAACATACCTCATCCAGTAAAGAAACTCGAGAAGATAAAATCCAAACAACGAATCCCATAACCAGCTTCCTTTAGGCTTGGTTGGAGGCTTGAAACAAAGAAATCATCATTTTATAGTCTGTTGATGCAAAATACATGCTTCCTTTATGCGTGGAGGCCTAATTCATATGCTGGATTTCAATTTGATCTGTGGGTTAACTGAGTTCCCTGACTTTGATCAGCCCAAATATTATTTCAGGGTTCAATCTGTGAGTTAGCCATGCTCTGACTTAGATCAGCCAAGAGTTTGTTTCAGGGTTCGATCTGTGAGTTAGCTGTGCCCTGACTTAGATCAGCCCAGAGGTTGTTTCTAAAGGGTAATTTGATCTGTGAGTTAGCTGTGCCCTGACTTACATTAGCCTAGAGGCTGTTTCAGGGCATCGATAAAATTAAAATTAAATGTAAAATGTTTTTCATGTATATAATAATATTGGTTTGTACCTCCTTTGTCCTGGTAACATATATTGCATTTACCATATCAGTGTGAGGATACCAGAAGAACTTAAAGTGGTCACAGCTATGCAGCTCCTGATCAAGCTTACCAAGCATCTACATTATTATACCAATTAAAAACAAACAAAACAAATATATTTAACATCATTATAACAGTAAACAATTTACATTATTCACTTGGAAAATTTAAATCATCAGGCTTGGTGATTGTGAATATTATTTCAAGGTATACATTAATTTTTGGTAAGAAAGTTGGCTTAAAATAAATGGCAAATGCAAAGTCAAAAATGGTTAGCAAATTAAAGCACCTACAGTAGTTACTGCCAGGTTTATAATGAATTTTACAAAAATGGTTATCATTGTTCAATAAAACATCAGTAATGGCTACAGGTACCACAGAGATGGGAGAGCGCGAGAGACTGTAGGGAGTGGTGTACAGTTTTACAATCCTTGCAGAGCTTTAAATAACAGCCAGGACATCTGAGAATGTCTGCCCAGAATTGAAACTTGTTTGGTCAAATCTTTGCCTTGGTGGTCATTTTGACCAGTAACGTTAACATTGAGGAAGAGATGATGAGGTATGGCTAAGCTAAAACTAAATTTGGCTGGTCATCATGCATGAACAGTTACCTAATATCGGCTGCTAGCACTATTTTTTAATTTTTAATTTTTGCTTAAAAGCCCTTAAATTTTAGCAATACAAACATTTTGATATTCTACAGAAATGGAGTAACATTTTATAATGTTATAATGGTACTATAAATTGTGTTTTACAAAGGACTGCAGAGCATGAGCAGTCCTTAAATGTTGGTTGGCAGTGAAAAATAATATAGCAGACTAGTATGCATAAGACTAAAAGTTGGGCTGAGATCTGAAGATTTAGAGAATATATAATTTTAAGCAAATAAAATTTGGGGGGTAGTGACAGCACTACCCCAAGCCCCTTCCTCTTCATACAATCCCTGTAAAAAAATGATTTACCTCATCCAAGGGACAGGACATTGTTTTCTCATGCAAGTTAAAGGCTGGTTCACACTGCCAAGTTATGTTTAAAATAACACCAAATGCACCAAGGCCACACAGAACTGAGTGGAAAATTTCCTCATTTTTGGTTTTACTACATTCCAGAATAACACCACCAGCAGTCATCAACTGGAGACTGACAACCTGTAGGGTATAATATAGTATTTGCTAGTTTAATGATTGGGGTCCTTTTACTAGTTTTATAGAGTGCTTTTAGTCTCACTGTTGAATAGGTGAAATCAACTAAATTAGATAAGTTATGTACTATTCTAGGTGACGTCACCTAAATTTGAAACTACGAGTAAACAGCTACTGAGATCAGGGGGAGAAACGATTGTACAAATGAATGTCTATTCACTCATTGACTCTGGTAAAACAACCCCCCGGATTAGCATGACCATTATTTGGCGCGCTTTTACTATTTTAGGTGACGTCAACTAAATAGTTATCTAAGTTAGATAAATTTATCTAACTATTCAACAGTGAGACTAAAAGCACTCTAATTGAAATTGTAATCGAATCTATAGTTTGATTAATATTGAATTCATTTATCTGTCCACCCTCCTTGCCTCCATCCATCCATTTACATTCTGTTATTGAACATCCATTTATATTTCATCCACCTCCTGCCTGCCTGAGTGCTGTATGTCTGTCCATCCATCCACGTTTAATGTCATTCTATGATTGGCTGAATGCTTCTAATGCCATTTCATTCCTCGACTCTACTCATAATTAATTTCTAGTAGTAAATAATTTTCTATTTATTTAAATAACTTACTGATCATTACTTACAAAAGTAGAAAGTAAACCATAATCAGCACCTGAACCATGTACAGGAGTTGAGATAATACCAGCACATGTGAAGTCTGACAGAGCACCAAGACTACAGTTGTGAGAAATAAGAATGTCAATAAATATGCCCTTTTGAATAATACGCTAAGTAGGTACATACAAATTTTGAGGATAATCATAATCAATAGAACATTATACTATTCAAAAATGAAATATATAAAATATAATACTTGCTTTGAGAAGCCAAGAGAATAGGAGTCCAGTATCTTATGAAGATCAGTTAGAATCAACCCTCCTTGGACTGTAATTTGGTTTTTGCTTTTATCCACCTAAAAAGTGCATGATAATATTATTACAAAACATATTATTATTGAAATAATAGAGTGCATTCAGTCAAACTGTTGAATAGAGTGCATTTAGTCAAACTGTGAAATAGTTGACGTCACCTAAGTTAGGTAACTATTTTACTATTTTAGCTGACGTCACATAATTCGAAAAATCACGTGCCAGCGCTCTAAAAATCAGGGGGGCGTAGTAAACAAAAGCTAAGCAAATGAAGAGTGCGAAAAAAATCAATTTTCGAAGACGAATAACAGGGAAAATTATCTTATCTACGAGCAAATATTCTTGTATGATTGCGGTTTCAAGAGAACGAAACTGTTATGGAATAGCACTTTAAAATTGGCAGCTTAGACTAGCCCCCCCTGAATTACATGACCATTGGTTAGGCACGCTTTTACTATTTTAGGTGACGTCACCTAAATGGTTAACTAATTTAGATAAATTTATCTATTTCACAGTTTGACTAAATGCACTCTAGTGTACGTCACCTAAATTAGATAAGTTAGTTACTATTTTAGGTGACGTCAACTAAATTTGAAACTACGAGTAAACAGCTACTGAGATCAGGGGGAGAAACGATGATACAAACGAATGTCTATTCACTCATTCTCTGGTAAAACAACCCCCCGGATTAGCATGAACGTTATTTGGCGCGCTTTTACTATTTTAGGTGACGTCAACTAAATAGTTATCTAAGTCAGATACATTTATCTAACTATTTAACAGTTTGACTGAATGCACTCTATCACAGTTGCATGCATGCAGGTGTTCGATGTCTCTGTTGTGCAAAACTCTTTATTTATATTGGTAGGCCCATAAAAAGGCTAGAGAGATTTCATAAAACATAAAATAAAAAGTCGTTTAAATTTATTATGTAAAAACTTAATTATGCTATATTTTCACCTTAAGGACTTGGTTATATTTTTTCAAATCAATAAGAAAATCAGAGGTGCACACAATGTCTGATGGTGAATGGCCAGCTCCACAAACTCTAACACAACGCTTCAACTTTTTTGCTGTCAATAAAATCTAGAAAGCACAAAAAAAGTTGAGTTAAATTTTCTGTAATTCCAAAAAACTGAAAGGTCTTTATGGCTCAAACCTGTTTAATTTCCTCAGTTGTGCGAGGTTCAAAAAATAATTCTGGTTTGCAGGAGAACGTCTTGGACCAGTTAGTGAATTTGTACCCAAATTTTCCTTGTTCTAAAACAGATCTTTGTTTTTCTTCGTTTTCTTCATTACTCATATTGGAAACAATTTTCTTTTAAGATATGGTCTTCGTAGTGGAGTTGGGATCGGTCTGAAAAAACAACTAATAAAAAGAAAAACGAGAAATGCCAATGACATAACGACCCAACGTGTTCGAAGCTGATAGTGTGTTTGACCGTATAAAATACTTCCTCTCAGTGGTACAGTGGGGGAGAGAAATGTCAATGAGGGACGGGATACTAAGGGCAAAAAAATGAATGTCTGAAACTTTCAAGCTACGAAATTAATAAATTCAAAAAGGAAAATAATAAAAACTAGTTTATATTAAATTTTGCTGGTTTTTTTTGTTGTTGTAATTTATCAATACAGTCAAACTGAAACAAGCTATTTATTTTTTTCTATTTTCTTCCGATGTTCGTCATCAGTTTGCGTAGGCCAGAATTATGAGGACAGAATAAGCATTATCTCAAGTAAATATTTCCCAGCTTTATTTTCATTCTCGATAAGGATCAACTCAGAATTTTTTTTTGAGAAAATACATTTGAAGGTTTCAAGATTAATAAAAAATTCTTTCTGCATTTTCGTGGGCTTTTCGGTATCGTTTCGTCATCACTTGGAGGTACCTTCGTAAACCGTTCGTGTCTTCACGAAGCCTCGACGTCACTCGGCTCAAGTAAAAATATTGCATCTGGTTCTTGTGATCATTGTGGCTTCAGAATTATCCATCGATTTGTTATGAATTCTTTGGCTGATGCTTTCATTAAATGAGATTTGGCCATTCCGAAATGTAAGCTTGATATCTTAGCGAACAAATGGACCTGATTTGAATGTCCAGTTGAGATTTCTTTGAGAGAACTTTTCTTGTCATCGTGTGGGCGTCTTTGCTGTCCGCCATTATGAATCGTCAAAACGGAGTTTCACAGTCTTCGCTAAAAACACCACGACTCGGAGTTGTTCCACAAACAGGACCAAGTAACGCCGATCTCACCAGTATATTTGAGTGTCCTGTGTGCTTTGATTTTGTCCTGCCGCCAATTCTTCAGTGTTCTAGTGGTCATCTTGTTTGTTCAAATTGTCGACCCAAACTTACTTGTTGTCCGACCTGTCGAGGACCTTTAGGTAGTATACGTAATTTAGCCATGGAAAAGGTCGCTAGTACTGTTACTTTTCCCTGTAAGTATGTTACTAGTGGTTGTGAAGTAACTTTACCACACACTGAAAAAGCAGAACACGAAGAATCCTGTGAGTTTCGTCCTTATTCTTGTCCTTGCCCAGGTGCATCTTGTAAATGGCAAGGTTCTCTAGACGCTGTTATGCCTCATTTAATGCACACTCATAAATCTATAACTACTTTACAAGGTGAAGATATAGTCTTCCTTGCTACTGATATAAACCTGCCTGGTGCTGTGGATTGGGTTATGATGCAGTCTTGCTTTGGACATCATTTCATGCTGGTCTTGGAAAAACAAGAAAAATATGAAGGACATCAACAATTCTATGCCATAGTACAGCTGATTGGCACCAGAAAACAGGCTGAGAGTTTCATCTATAGACTTGAGCTTAATGGCAGTCGCAGGAGGCTGGCATGGGAAGCAACGCCAAGAAGTATTCATGAGGGCATTGCATCAGCAATACTTAATTCTGATTGCCTGGTATTTGATGCCAATATTGCTCATTTATTTGCTGACAATGGGAACTTAGGAATAAATGTAACTATCTCCATGGTGAGTTAGTCTAGTTTATTAGTGTTGTTTTTGACCTTTGAATGGAGATCAATAATTGATAATATTGAAAAAATATTAATAACAATCAATAACATACAGTAAGCCAAGCACAAATGAGGTTGCCTTTCAAGGACTACAAATATAATCTGGGATTTTTGGCATTCAAACTGAAAAATCTCATTTTTGTATTTACACTAACCGATCTTTTGTTGATCGCCATTTCATTGAAAAATAACATAAACTAATATATAATCATTGATGAAATATCTATTTTTCTCATAATATTCTCTAAAAAGTGATACTCTGTAAACTTGGTAGTTGCAAGCTGCACACTGAAATCTGCTTATTCGCTGCCATCATTCAAAAATAATCAGTCGGTACTTTTTATGTTCTTGACTGATGGCAATGAACAACCCATTTCACAGCAAGCCGTTGGAATGTCTGAGTTTGCAGATTATGGAAACTGCAGTAAATAGTAAAAATCCCTAAAATTGTATCTCATCAATAATTATATATTGATTAACAGAATATTACATGGTTGCTTGGAGATACTGATTCTATCTTCTCATGTTGAGAAAATCTTACTCGATCACTGTGATTACTTCTAAGATAGCACCTCAACACTCGAAGACAAAATCCATATCTCCTCTTGGCCATACAATATCCTCTATGTATTATCTAAATTTAGAAAATCTTTTACAATTCATATAAGATACTTATATCTGAAAATATATGTTAGGTGTATAATTTAATACTTAAATATTGTTACTTCATATTGTTAAAACTAAGAGTGTTATATATGTACTTTAGATAAATTAGATTATAATGTATGTATAAAGTGTATATAGGATGAGAATGCATATTATGGCTACAGGGCTTAAAGTAATGACTGAGGCCATCAGACAACGTCCAGCTAGAATTGGAAATTGTCTGCTCATTATTTTAAGCCCTCTAGCTCTATATGATACTTTTCTATGAGTTGGGGGATATCACATAAAGACAAAGGAAGTGTCCCTACCCCTCCCCCACTATTAGGATTATGTGGTGTGCAGCCAAAAATAGCACAGAAAACTTTACCCTTTCTGACTTTATTTCTCAGAAATATTTCCTAATATTTTGATTGAATAAAAACACTAGCTTATCTGACTATATATCTGACAGACCAAATGCAAGGGACATGAAAAGATTATTTTGTTAGATTTTGTAATTTGTAAACCCTTACTAAGGATGGATTTTTCGTTTTGGACAAAAGCCTTCAAAAATAAGCAAAAAACTTGGCTTGCTATTTCAGAAAGCCAATTTTGTAAAATGCATAAACTAGTTATTTGAAATAATTTCTTGTTTCGCATGCAGGATAAACAATGGAATTGTCTTGTTAATGACAAAATGTGTGACAGAAATGCTTTAGTTTTATATATTTATATACAGTTTTGTGGTCGACTTTGGCTTGATATTTTAAAGCTAGCTTATGAGGAGGTTTATAATGGATTGATGACAGCCTTTAGTTTAATACTGTACTTGATGTAGAAAATGTTTTATAAGACCATAAGAAATATGCATGGCCAAAAAAATGACAAGCTTATCCAGGGTTCTTGAGAGAGATTTTGTATGGATGTTCAAGCCAACAATGCATTCTAAGCCTTTCTTTAGGAGACAAAATATTTGATAACAAATGCCTTGCTTATTATGAGAATGTCAGGCTTTAAATATATCCATATATGATTGAAACATTGATGGAAAGGTTAATGTGTTATTTGTTTAATCCTGGATTAGCAGTAATCTGTCTTTGACCAACCCAGCACAAGAATCCTATCTAATGTCTTATTGAATTTGTAAGTGGACATAAGACAAGGACAAGTATAGGAGGGAATAGTCCAGAGCTGGACCCATCTTATGGATGTGCGTGTGGCAAGGACAAAACATGAAGCACAAAGAGACTAGCAGGAATTGTTTTCTTTTTGTGTGCATGCGCAGCAATTTCTATTATTTTTGACATATGAATTTAGTTAGTGAGAAGAGTGGCTCCAGTTCTGGACTAGAGGGCATTAGTTAATCCATCAGATAAACATCTAAAGTCCTTTACTTCCTCTTAGCTTCAACTTGGTTTACTAATAGCTCTTACATGGGCTGCTGAACATAATATGATACATATCATAATGTACAATATCATGATGTACTATGTGCATTTTTTGACAGTTGTTTAAAATTTACAGCGCCAGAAAGGAAATCTGTTAATGAATATGATACAGTATTCATGAATTAAGATACTAACAAAGATAAGAGTTTAAAAATATCACATGAATGAGTTGAGTAAAAAACTGATAAGTAAACATAGAGTGTACGAAAAAAATGTATCGACAGAATGTATGATCCTCATGATTATCAGAAAGCAAGATTTCACTTATGATTGTCAACATCTTGAGCATAAATCTCTTTTAAATGACGATGTGGATTAGTATGTATAATGCAAATTCTTTGCATGGCAAGATTCTCAGCTAATGAACATTCTGCATGACACAGAATATGATTTCCTTTTTTCAGTGAGAAAGTCAAGAGGTGTAGTATTTTTTTGTTTTAATATTTTTCCTATTATTTTTTTACTACAGTGTTATGTATGAATTAGTTTGCCAAACACTACTTTTGATTTTAAACCAGATAGCCTTAAATTATTAACCAAACATCCATACTAAAACATCACATAGAGTAAAAATTGCTTTTTTAAAAAAAAGGATAAATAATTGAAATAAAAAAGATGCAAATAACCATTAGGTATAAGGAGTAAATGAATCGAGTTAACTGTTGGTTTATGGATTTTCTCCTCAGAAAAGCATTTTGTATAAAAAAATGATGAAAATATAAACATATTTATACCATTCATACAGAATATATATTTACAAATTAACTTCATAATCATAAAAAGTTTGGCATTTGAAAATAGATCATTCAAATGTCTAATTTAATAGTCATGTGCAATTTAATTTAAATGTAGTACAGTTATATTTTCTTATTATGCCCTAATAACAAGCATGTTTTACATGCATTTTAAAGCATCATCAACTAAATTGACTCTTGATTTTGACTCACATTGGTTTGAATTTGTCTGCAATGCTTGGGTGTAATGCTTTTCCTTATTTCAGACCACGTCATACCCTTGAGAATATGATTCTTTGAGTAGCATCCATTATGATTATTCATGTTGCGCAGCAGTTAAAAAAAAGAAAAGTCGATACTCTTGGGAATGACATGGCCTGAAATGGGCAAAACATTACACCGAAGCTAAAGAGGTCAATTTAGGCTACTTGAATCCCAGCCTGTACTGGATACAAATTAATTCATGGTTGAGTGGCTCAGGAGAATTGTAAGGCGATTCAAAGTCCCCTTCCATTGAATTTGTATATTAATTTTCCATCCCTCTTAATCATAAATTTCTGGTTTAGTTGCCTTTTATGTTGTTATATCACTCCCTTAAAACAACTATTGAGCTCTCGATCCCTAATAAAAAATATGGTCTTTTGGAATAAAGTCTATCTTTTTTACTAGCAGTTGTTTTCAACAATATAACATGTACATGGAATCTTGCAATGTCATTGCTACAAAATATAGGGTTTTGGTGGACGACATTGAATCAATATTAGTGCTAATTCTCATGACATTGTTAGATTAACATGCACATAACGTTTTCAAGGGCATGTATGTGCATATAGATGTATGAAATGTCATGAAAACACCTTGATGGATGCCCACAAAGACCCTGCCTTTACCTGTCAAGGATTTCGCATTTAAAAAATGTAACTAAAATGCACCTACTTTAATCTATTGATGCATATTGTGATCTTGTAATGATACGATGTTCTGGGGTAGTTGAGAAATATTTAGCAAACTTTTTTAAATAAAATTAAGTTTTGTAATAAAAATTATGTTATATAAGGCGGCTATAATTATTTGATGTCAACTTTTTGCAGTAGTGTAGCACAAAGAGCAGGCATCAAAACACATTTCTGACAGGCTCAGCCCCCAACTCGTATGTTTGATGTCTAAAATATCAACATAAAAGACAGTCTCACTTGAAATCAATGAAAGTTGACATTTTAGCTGACAAACAGAAGTTTCAAGAGCCAGTTGGAGCATGTTTTGATGTCTGGTGTTCATGCCTTGATGCAAATGATGGTATCCAGTGAACTTCAATAAAAAGGCCTATTAGAAGACACTAAGTGCTGCCTGTTATATTTTATCCCCCCTATCCAACCTCCCCTGCCCTCTTCCTATTCCATCCCCAGTCATTAACCTATTTGCAATGGCGACAGGTTTAATGCTCAACCAGCCAATCATCAAATGAATGTTTGTTTCCCCTGCCTTTTGACAATATCACTATTAGTCTCTATAATACAGCCACCTTAGCTCCCTCCACCCCTAATTTCTGTCTTTGCTTTTCATCACGAAACACTGGAGTTCTGACACCTAGGAGGGGGAGGGGTACTCCTGTGTAAAAAGGGCTGAGATGATCTTCAAAAAATTAAATTAACCCCTAAAAGACAGAGTTTGGGTGTGGCCTAATTTGATCACCAAAAAATATTGCCATATTGATCAAAATTAAACAAGCATATTAGTGATATGATTAATGGCACAGAGAGTTTATATTGTTGGCATTTTCAGGCCAAGGATTGATATAACTGATTACCTGATAACTGATATCCAGTTTAATCATGTTTGCATGTTTGGGGCCAGTTGCCTACCCCTCTGAAAGATGCCACACAGGTTAAAACCTGGCAAGTTACGATTTCATCCCCTAAATGATAAAATGAGCATTCAGCAGTGCTTCATTATATTGGAGTACCCCTGGGGCTTTGGTGATGGTTGAAAAGAGTTCGAAAAAACTCTACATTTTGATTTTTTCTTCCAAAATTTAAATTTATGCTGATATTTCATTCTCTTCATGCTCATTTTTTCAGCTGTTTCCTTGCTCCATAAGGAAAAGTTCATTTGATTTATATTTATATTTCCTGTGGAATCAAATCATATCAACTACTTGCCTTGAACCATGAAATAAAATTTATTAGCAGGGGCGGCGGAAGCTGAAAAATATTGGGGGAGCACTCCAATATTTCACGGTACCTTGAAATGACCCCCCCCCCCCTCCCTGTTTAGCTTGATTACAAACGTGTATGTGTGATATTTCAATCAGTAACATTTTGCGCGCATTAAACCACTTGCAATTGTGCTGAGAGACACAAAAATGATGCAAGTCGTCGCTAGATATATCGTATATTTTTTAGATACAGAAAATTATGTAATATCAAAATAATAAATAATGGTAATCATAACCAAATCTCATGCGTTTTTTTTTTTTTTTTTGTGTGAGGCATTATATTCTGGGGGGGCCAGGCCCCCCCCAAAAATCTAGTGGGGGGGCCTGTGCCCCCCCGGCCCCCCCGCTTCCGCCGCCCCTGATTAGACATTCAGTTTTATTCATTTACATGACTGATGGAATGTTTGAATCCAACTTTTACACGTCTGAAGCTATTGATTTGAAATTTTCAATATGTGCGGTAATGCATGTGTTCTCTTCTTGATTATAATTATCAAAGTGTATTTATGTATTTAGCTGATATTCTCCGTCGTCACAAAATGTCCTTCCATTTCTTCGCTGATGACACCCAATTATTTATGCCTTTCAGTTGCAATGATGATATTTCTACTGCCTTAACTATAAAAAGAATTGAAGCCTGTCTCTGTGAAATAAATGACTGGATGACTGAAAATAAACTTAAACTTAACAAAGAAAAAACTAAACTCCTTATCTTGTCCTCGAAGTATAATCCTCATCTGTCTACTCCTCTTCTACACTTTGGCGATCAGGTTATCAAACCATCCCGTAATGAAAGAAATATTGGCGTAATCTTTGATTCTGTGATGTCAATGGTTCCTCATGTTAATAATATCTGTAAGACGTCGTTCTATCATTTGCGTAACATTGCTCGTATTCGTAAATTTATCTCCGTCCATACTACTGAAAGACTTGTCCATGCTTTTGTGACATCCAGGCTTGATAATTGTAATTCTCTTCTATATGGTTTACCTAATGCTCAAATTGATAAATTACAATATGTTTTGAACTCTGCTGCTCGTCTTGTAACTCTCTCCAAGAAGTATAATCACATCACTCCTGTCCTTTGTTCTCTGCATTGGCTTCCTGTGAAACATCGCATCAATTTTAAGATTCTACTCCTCACTTTCAAAGCACTTCATGGTCTGGCTCCTGTCTACTTGTCTGATCTCATAACTGTGTATAAACCTAAAAGAACTCTCCGCTCATCCAAGGAACTGCTTCTTGTTACTTGTCCGTACAATCTTAAATCTTATGGTTATCGTTGTTTTTCTGTGTCTGCTCCTGTTCTATGGAATTCACTACCGTCTCCTCTTAGAAACACTTCATGTATAAAAACTTTTAAGAAAGACCTTAAGACTCATTTGTTTAAACTAGCTTTTGAATCATAATTTTTATATATTTTACAGCGCTTAGAGCCGACTTGTATAGGCGCTATATAAATCATATTATATTATTATTATATTATAGTAAATTTAGAAACTCTAATAATGACGTCACACCTCGGCGTGCTCTATTTTTAGTGATATGACGTCATTTGTACTCGGTCTCAGTTCTTTCCGAGCAGTGCGAGAAACTTGTTTCGGCATTGAACGATATCAGTCTTCTATCGCAAGATTCTTTGAATTATGACAAAATAACCAAGAATTCCTCCCTCACAATTCATATTGGGATAGTTTAAACCTCGTAGACAAAGTCTGTGAGTATTCTAGTAATTTTTGTTTATCTTTTATTGCAGCAAATTAGCATGAAATATAACAAATGGATATGTAAGCACCATCATCCTTGACCACAACATATATCCCCAATGTTCTGATAAGACATAAGTTTTCCGCATGCAGACATGACTGTTTAAAAATATTTTATCGCTAAGCGAAGTGTTATTTTGCAGCTTGATTCATTTATTGAGCCGTTAGAATATCGTTTGCAGTGAATTCTAATTTCAATGTAAGCTTTTTTAGTTTACTGGTAGTAATGAGCTATAAAGGCATAGGGCAAACGTCGAACTATCCATGCACCGAACTCTCCATGCACCGAACACATTAAAAACAATGGATATCAGGTGATAATGAGACGGCATTCTTTGATGTCATTAAGTTCGGTGCATGGAAAGTTCGACGTTTGTTTTCAAATTATACATATGACCTTTATACGTGAATGGTCCATATGTTTTAAGTTCAGTGAGTTATTTTATTTACTCCTAAATAATTTCAAAGTAGACAGAGCTACAGTAATAAGTGCAACAGTCATACAACATCTTTCAATATTAATAATAATAATAATAATAATAATAATAATAATAATAACTTTATTTCTTAAAGGACGCAATACTAAAACTCAATGCTGTTTACAATAAAAAGCGAAAATTATAAAAACAGAAAAAGAAAATAAAACTAATGAAATATATGTAAATCCTGTAAATCCAATATAAATACATTTAAAAAGTAGATGGAAATAGCGCAAAACATGAATTTACATAAGTAGCATAATGCCATCTAAAGTAAAACTATATTATTGATAAACAAGTTTAAATAAATATGTCTTGAGCTTTGTTTTAAATATGTTGATGTTATCAGATAATTTGAAGTCCTCTGGTAAGGAGTTCCAGGTTTTAGGACCAGCTATAGCAAACGCTCTGCCCCCAAATGATTTAAGGCGTGTACTTGGCACAGTATACAAAGATTTTCCAGTTGATCTCAAACAACGAGTAGGTTTGTAATTGCTTCACTAAGTCAGAAAGATAGGCAGGTGCCATTTACTGCGAAATGGGATGAAAAGCTATGCTGTGTATTTTTCCCATCCCCACCCCCCAAATTACTGCAAGTTGTGTGAATCCTGACTTCTGATTGGCTAATTACATGATCACCTAGCTACATGTAGTTTCATGGCTTGTCGTAAATCTTTCTCAACCTCAATTGTGACATGGTAGTTGATGCCTGGGACAGAAAGTGTGCTGTGGTTACGTTTCTCGATCTTTTGAGTTTCCTGGAGAAAGATAATGATAGTAAAGACCACCTAAACGAAGGAAACTAAAATAAGTGACAAGATAATGGGATCAGGGAATTAAAACAATTTATTTTGTTGCAATAGTTAAATCCTGATTAATAGAGAGAACTGATACATTGTTCGTTTTGCTATTTTTAAGGAATTGCAAAAGTTCCAAAGATCTATAAGATCATGCAAAGACAGAGATTAAAAGACTGTTAAAATGCAGAAAACTACTCCCAAGAAGAAAGCGTAAGTTAGATATGAATGCACGCATTAATATCCAAGGCTGTAATGACCAAACAATTGATTTTTTCAAATGGCTATTAATATATGAGAGGTGACAATATGTATTCTTTCACATGAAGATAAGTGCCAGGACACAATACGTGCGTGGTAACGACAATATTGTTTATCAACATAACAAATGAAACTTAACCAAATCATGTTATATATTAGTTATAATCATTCTCTAATGACATTACATGCTCCCCTAGGAAATGTAAAATAGCCAAATTGTCAGTTCAGCCAGATCTATTGAGTTGTTGATTGGACTTTCAACCTCAATGGGCTGCATATATATTAACTGAAATACAATACATTATATACCAATACTTTATTTAGGGATTTGAAGATAGTCATATTAGGGGAATCAAGTGTTGGAAAAACATCTCTTATACAAAGATATATAGACAGAGTTTTCACTGAAGACCAGATAAGTGTGAGTATACTGTATTGTTCCTGTAGTACAACATGTTTACCATTTATCCCTGTATCAACAGCATTTCATGATCAGCTAGCTCTAAATCTAGATTTCCTATCATGCAATCTTAATCCCGAAGACATCCTTACAGTGTAATGTGCAAAAGTGTGACTGATGATAATGTGAAGATCATATACTTTTAATAATGCACAGGGTTTCGAATTGTGCATTTTGTTGGGAAGTTTGGTGTGAAATGTGATTGTCCGGTTGAGTGTATACTGTTGTCTTAAGAAAGACTGTTGTTGGTGGTGACTGCCATTTCGACAACCTGAGCGGAAGTCATCTTCAGAGTCCAGTGAGAAAATGAGACGATCACATTTCATACCAAACTTCCACACCTGGGTTCAAGCCATTTACTTTGATGGGAAGTTTGTTGGTTTACCAAATGAACAGGTGTGTAAAAGCTAGTTTGGCAGGTAAAAGCCAAATACATTAAATATGGTCATACTTTTGTGCATTGCACTGTAATGAGTCTTTCTCATTCTGCAGCCATGTTGACTAAAACAATAATTTCATTAATTACACTTCTCCCTGTTTATATAACATAGCCTCACATTTAGTGTTTCAGAACGAGGTTACTGTATGTGGGTTAACATAGGTTTTTATTCTAATATGAATATTAAAGTATGGCACCATGTGATCAAGATCCATACATCTGTAAGGGCCACGGGTTTGTTAGCATATTGCTGTTTAGTGCTACCCTCAGTAAATAAAGAGTTTACTTACTTAATTACTATTAATAGAGAGTTTTAGATTTACGTTCACGGTAAACGTCAAACGTCAGTTGACCAGTGAAAAAGTATTTTACATTACTGAAAAGAACTTGCAAAAGAATCCAAGTAGTAGGAAAACAAAAGAATATTTGTGTGTAATGAGAAAGTTTGTAAATGGTTAAATAAAATACAGGAAAACAATGAAAACATGTTCACGTTTGCGGTTTGCAGGAAGGAAAAAATTCAATCTAAGACTCTCTATTAACTTGCTGCAATAATATGCCATTATTTACTTATAGACAATAGGAGCATCATTTTTCCTGAAGCAATGGGGACCTTATAATGTAGCTATATGGGTAAGTCAACAACAACATTGCGAGAGAATAGAATTCATGGGTGTAAAGAAATGAGAACGTTCGACTCTAACCAAGGTGACCCGGGTGACTGCTAGACTTGGTGTCATGTGAGTAGAGTTGCTTGGTTCTTTCCTGTGCTTGAAGAGGTTAAATTATCCAAGTCTCCAGTCTTAATTTCCCCCCAACAAAAATCAAATTCTAAATTCCAATTCTATACTTGAAGGAGGGCCACAGGTTTTGGTAGCTACTCGCCATTAAGTGCTATCCCCCCCCCATTTCCAAAGGGAAGATTTCTTTAGTGAATGCCACCCATGCTCCTTAATTCCTTCTTGGCATAAGTACAGTACAAGATGAATTTGAATTCAAAATACTCATCTTTAATGACCTAATTTTTGGATCTTAGGATACAGCTGGGGAAGAGAAGTATTCTGGGCTGTCTTCGTTTTATTGCCGAGGGGCTGCAGCTGCAATAATAGCCTATGACATTACTGATGGACAATCCTTCAGTGTTTTACAAAATAGACATTTGCATCTTCTACAAACAGCAGAACCAAACTGTCTTGTTGTCATAGTGGGAACTAAATTAGATTTAGTTACGAAGGAAAACAGAGGAGTTAGCAAAGAAGCTGGCCAAGAACTGGCTAAAAGACAGAATGAAAACAAGCATCGACCACTAGAAAGTTTAACTGAAATTCCATTCTTTGAGACAAGCTCCAAGACAGGGCACAATGTTGACAAAGTGTTTCAATATATTTTAGAAAACTGTCTGCCATTGAAAGACCAGGCTACAGCAAAACAGTATCTCAGAAAATCCTCTGGCATAGAATTGGAGGCATCAAATGCTGCTTCTAGTAAGGGGGGTAATTCTGGCAGAAAATGCTGTCATTAAGTATACCTTACATTTACTCACCATTCAAAGGTTGAGGTGTGTATTCTCCCCCACCCCCCCTTAATACAGTCCATCAATGGACATTCTGCAATGACGACTCGACCCATTTTTCCTGTCAATCTTGCCCTAGGTTTTATAGCATTGATGTTAAAGGGCAAATGGGAAATGAAATATCTTGTCATGAATGTACATATATTTCATTATTCCTGTCCTACAGAAATGTTTTGTCTAGTTCTTTTTATTTGGCAACAAGAAAATAGGAAGGGAGCACTTGAAAAAATGGGAATGAAGGAGAGGTATAGAAGAGATCAATCCTCCTTTCTTTTTTCTCCCTCTCATTTTCTCCAATATCTCCTCTTCTCCTGTTTTCTTTTCCCTATACTCTTCTCCTACCCTGGGTGCCAGAGGCCGTGTGGGGCTTGGGGGTAAGAGAGAGGGAGGAGGGGGCCTCTCCCTCCCTCTCTCTCTCACCCCCAAGTCCCACACGGCCTCTGGCATGCAGGGTACTCTTCTCCCTCTATCTTGGGCCAAAATATTGCACAAAGCTATCATAAATATGATAAATTTTTATGAGCTTATAGCTTGACAATTTGTAGCTAAAAGTTTAAAATTAGTAGCTATGAAATTATAGGTATTATGAAATTCTTGAGAATCCATACATTTTTACAGATGCATGCATAAGTTTTGTTGTCATTTCATTGATAACTTAATTAGGTTGCGTTCATTATGTATGGCGGGGGGGGGGGGGGGGGGGGGGGGACAGGTGAAATCTTTAAATGACAAAAAAATTCTTAAGACCTCCCTTGAAGTCCCCCAACAATCTCTTGTAGCTTTTTTTTTAAACCCCCCTATCTTACTGGTAAAAATTTTTCCAATCCTCCCTAAATTTTATCCTCCCCCCCCCTTTCCTCTGCCATACAGTATGAATGCAGCCTTATGTAAATAGCCAATTTTTATACCAAAACTGAATGATAAAAATACCCTAGCTACCTTTTAAAGGCTGCTGTTGCAGACTAAGGGACATAAAATCATGCCTTCATATATAAGCTGCTAAAAAAGAAATCAAACAATCTCTTGAATACTACAGCACAAAGTAAAATCTAATCATCATAGAATTATAATTTGTAAAGTAATAGTTTTATTTTGTACTCTGGGGTCCAGATGTATCTTTTCTCACTCTGACATTTGCTATTTTGATGTGAAGTTGTCTGGACATACCCAGAGTGAATTAGAACCTCTAGAACCCAAGGTAATAGTTTTGTTGCATTGTAAACAATATTATTTTTAATTTTTTACAATAATTAAATTATAGTGCCATTTTAAAAATAAATTGTAAATATGCTTACAATAAATAGCAATAGAATAATAGGTAAAGTGGTGTCTCTCGCACCATCGTGTAGTTCAACTGAACCACATGATGTGTGAATTTAGTTTGTTTGATGTGTTTGTTCTCTCTCTTTCCATGAGAAGTTTTCTCCAGTTTTCCATATATTCTTACCCTCCCCAAAAATAAACAAGTAAGTTGAGTGTTATATGTTGTAAAATTCTCCACCTATGACAAAATAATTACTTTCTGGGGCTAGTAAAAGATGACAAAACCTATATTCCACCAAATGTTAAAGACTTGATTAGAGTGAAGTCACTAAACCCGTGAAATAGATATTAGACTAATACAAATTAGTAGACCCTGATTCCATTGTCTTCTTTTGTGTCTATTTGACTATTACATGCATGTTGACTAGTATTTTTTATTTAACGGGTTATATGCCTTCACTCTAACCTATAGTTAATAATATTACAGCCCCATTAAGCCCTATCCTCTCCAATCCCTCTGCTACGACATTTTCTTTACCTTTTTTTATTGTCTTTTCTTTCTTTTTATTGTGCTATCAAAATGACCTGCACATAGGAAGCCTGCGTTAAATAGACGTGCTAACCTTTTTTGCATTCTTTTTTGTCTTTCTCCCTTTCATCTTTCCTTTCTTTCTTTTTTTTTTCACAGTTGAAATGAGAGTACACAGGAAGCCCTTGCAAAAAGCAAACTTATTATCTCCTCTGTCATTCTTTTTGTTTTGTTTTTGTTCCTTTTTTCAGTTTTTCCCTTTTTCTCAGTCTTCAAATAACTATTACACAGGAAGCCCGTGAAGAAAACAAACCTACGCGTGGGACTGGAGAGGACCATTTTGGTTGCTATGTATTACAGCAATGGTTGCTATGTTGAAAAGTAAGCGCCATTTTGGAAACCAGGAAGGATTTGTGGAAGAAAACACGAGCATTTTCGCTTAAAATATACAGAATTTTATCGCAAATATGCCGGAAGATTCAACTAACAAGCAAAAGGAAGATAAGGAGAATGATTATCCAAGGTATAATGCCACTTTTATTGAGAAGAAATAAGGTTTTATGCTATTCGTTCATCAGCTGTTGTGACCGACAATCGGTCTTGCATAAAATATACTTCAAACCAACCAATTTTTCTTGGTTAAACCTTTTTCCAAAACCAAATTAAAACCAAAAACCTAAATATGAAGCAGTGCTAATGTTCTTTTCGCATGATTTTCTTACAGAATGACAAAAGAATCACTGAAGAAAATTTGTAAGGAAAAGAAGTTGTACTCTACTCCTCGTCTGAACGATGTCTTGTACCTTCACTTTAGAGGTCTGTACGAAAGTTATTAGACAAGATATTGAAAGATTTTATTAGATTAGAATTCAAATTGAACGGCATTAACGGGATGTCCATTTGTAAGTTCTTTCAAGTTTTTCTCCCTTCTCTAAAACGTTTTTTTCACATAATACTCATGGTGACTATGAATCGACTATAAATATTTTGTACAGGTTTTGTGAAAATTGAAAATCTAGAAGAGTACACAGGGCTAAAATGTCTGTGGCTAGAGAGTAATGGTATTGATAAGATTGAAAATCTGGACCACCTAACCGAACTACGAAGTTTGTAAGTACAGTAAAGGCTTAGACATACAATGCAATATATATATTTCATATATATTCCCATATACACATAATGCGACATTGTTTGCAACTGGGAAATTTTACCATGTGTGCACCATCCAGCTGTTACATACAATATCGCTGGTGTTAGTTGTTAGTTGTTGTTAGTAGCATTGTAAATTAGACGACCCTCATTGAAATTGTTTTCTATTGTTTTCAAGTAATAATTATAAATGTTGTAAAAAAATATTGTAAAAATAAAAAATAAAAAGATAAGGCAAAAAAATATATAGAGGATATTACATGGGCGCGCGGAGATACGAAATTTATCTTCGAGTGTTGAAAAGATCTCTCACAAGTGAGCGCAGCGAACGAGTGAGAGATTTTCAACACGAGAAGATCAATTTCGTATCTCCAAGCGCCCATGTAATATTCTGTTTATTATATAATTATCAATGAAAGTATGTTTTGGCTTTTTCAGGCAATTCTTTCCATGTATTTTTGAATAGCCATCGCAATGGTGTTATTTTCACACGTGAAAATAACATGTTATTTTCACCTGTGAAGATATCAATTTTTCGAAATAGAGAAAAATAGATATTTCATTGGTAATTATATAATAAATATATATATATCGCTGGTGACATTGCACAAGGACAAAGGTAAAATCACTCCATGTGTCCACATCCTGTACAACTGTTGTGTACGACCTCACCAGCAATTGTTGCAGAAGTGAAAACAAGTAACAGCTCCCTGTTGCAAGCAATATCGCAGACAACATTGCATCATCTGTTTGGGCCTTTATCACCCAACTAATGGGATATGGGAGATTCGTGACAAAAATCTAAAGAAATACATCTCATATGGGTCCAACCTCATGAGGAATGATTTGAATAAGATTAATTCACTGTCTAATGCAGTATTCCTTGCATAGCACTCTGGTTTTCTTTACTTGCAAAACCAAACAAAAACTCGGTTAGATAAATTTAGTGAGCAATTTAGCTGTGTGCCCTGCTTTAAAACATCTGAGAGATTTTAACAGGGGTCAAAAAAATTTGAAAGTTTTCCTCATTGGATGTTAACTATATACTGTATATATATATTCAAATTGCAACAAAGATATTTTTGTTGTATATTTGCAAGTTTTTCTGTCGGACCGTTCCCTACAGTGTATGTTTACAAATTCATAAACTCAGTCGTCTGACCTAAAGCAAACTATTTTGTTCAATCTGATTTTTTTGTGACTTAATATTAATGTATGCAGGTATCTACAGCAAAATGTAATTAAGAAATTAGAGAACCTTGAAAAATTGCAAGTCTTGGACACATTAAATGTTAGTAATAACATTATAACAAAGATTGAAAATATTGGTAAGTGGAAAAACACAATAAGGGAAGGGTGGGGTATGGTAGAACACTGATATTTATTCATTTTATGAACTGAACTTCTTTTTATCTTATGAACTTATTTGTTATGTTAAATTTTACCAGGCGTTCTTCCTAAACTCAACACTCTGCAAATAGCACACAACAAGTTAACTACTGCAGAGGACATCAAAGAGCTTGTTCACTGCCAGAATTTGAGGTACTTTTTAGATACTCCCTACAATTAATATTACAGTATATCCCTGAAATGGGAAAACCTGAAAACAGAGCCTCAGATGCACAGTCAATGTCCCAGCTGATTACTCCCAGTTTATTCAGTCACATCCATTTCACCATTAAGTCGCCAGAGGAAATGACCAACTCTTGGCATGCCATCTAATGGAAATTAATGCCCAATGAACAGTCAACAAATGGCCTTAGAACAACTGATAACTTAACACGAAAAGATTGAGAAATTGCCATCAAACGACCAACAGTCAGGGCTTCTGTGGTGCTGATCTTGTTTGAGATTATGATATTCCATCATAGCTATTATATAGTTCATATTTTTTTTAGGAAGGCTCTCTGTTAATATATATACATATATATTATTTTTGCATAGTGTCGTTGACCTTTCCTATAACAAGATTGATGACCCTGATGTCATTGATGTGTTTGCAGAAATGCCTAACTTGGTGAGTATAGGCTTGCAAGGATGCCTGAGCTGGTGGGGTTTGGAAGTCACTTTTTACAAGAAGAATGAAACATTATTTTGTTTTAATTTGATCTCTGTTTAAAAAAATTATAGACCCTTACCCCACCTTCCACTTAAAAACATTCTCTGCTATCCCTGTGTTGTTGCTTTTCACGACAAACCTATTCTCTAGGAAATCCTAGGATCATTTTGCAAGGGTAACACCTTAGTAATCCCCTTATGACATTCTCAAAACATAGTTAATTATACAGCTTTTCATTAATCCCATATAGGCACATGTAACTGTCCAATTATTTTCTTAATTGGACAGGTCTTGTTGATATGGGATTAATTAGGCAGCTATATAATTAATAGGTAATGGGATTTCATGCTCCCCAATCAAGAAATAATTAGACTCAAAAAATTCCTCTGACTGCCAAATTGGACTCAGCCTATGGCCTCATCCAATTTTGGAAGTCCTTGGAATTTTCCTCATCCATTTATTTCTTAATTGGACAGCATGAAGTCCTATTACATATACTAATGTAACTATGCTCATAATAAGGAAGTAATATTATACACATAATATATTATGCATATTATATTTGAAAATCTAAATGAATTTGTTATTTGGTTTAATTGTCTTTCAGCATGTGCTCAATTTGATTGGAAACCCAGTAATAAAGAAGATCAAGAATTACAGAAAAAACATGATCCTGAAAATAGTAAGAAAAAATGAATATGTTACCATGGTGAACATTGATTGCTATGTCATTCTTGTGTCTGATATAACAAAGTTACCAAATGTTTCTTCTCTGCGATTATAGCACTCAAAGCTACTTTACAGGGTAAAAGCATTATAGAACTCCTGCAGTACTTTTACTGCATAATTTTCTAAACTATCCTATTAAGAATATAGACCTCTTTACCTTGGGTGTAGTATTTTCTCATTTCAAACCAAGTGTCATTCTCTTGAGAATAAGATTCTTTGTTTGAGTTGTATCCAATATATTAATGTGTTTTCTCATTCTCAACTGGGCCCTGTTGTACGAAGCCTGGATATCGCTATCTGGCAGATAAATCCTTATCCAGTGGATAAGTCGTCATCCAGTGGATAAATCAATGCTGTTATCCAATATATTTATCCACTGGATAAGATTTATTCGTTGGATAGCGCTATCCAGGCTTCGTACAACTGGGACCTAGTAAACGAAGAAATGATATACTCAAGGAAATGACACATTGTCTGAAATGAGAAAACATTACGCCCAAGCTAAAAAGATCTATTGCTATGAAGGAGCTGGGTGTTCGCTGTGTTTACAAAAAAATGGATGAAATGTAGGGTTGAAAGAGCATTCCCTTGCACTCGGTAGAAGAGAAACAGAAAAGTGTCTAATTTTTCAGTGATAAGAGCAAAAAACTTCATTGTGTTGAAACTGTGAAAACCTGGAGTTCGGTGTGATGGTGTGGTTTGCTGGAGAAAATGTTATTACATGTATGTTTTACATCGCTTTAAGACATCTTCAGTTCGTTTATATATTTAGATCTTTTTTGAATAAACTTTCTTATTCTTCTTTAATGTATTTTTTAGAAGAATCTCAGGTATCTAGACGACCGACCTGTGTTTCCACGGGAACGAGCATGCGCAGAAGCATGGTAAGTGTCTGTATTTTGAATACTGCTTTATGACTTCACACAGCACGAAATGGAAAGTCCGCCCACGTGCTGTTTGCGGGAAGAAAAAATAGAGAGTTTGAAAATCTCGTTTACGACAAACGCAAAACTTCAGTCGACCAGTAACAAATTCTTTTATAAAATGTAAATAATAATAAATTCAATAAGATATTAGACAGATTAAGATTCCCGTTTTTCCTTCCCGCAAACGGCAACGTGACCACGTTTTCATCGTTTCCCTACATTTCACTTTATCTTTTGTAAACCTTCTCACAAAACGATAGTATTCTTTTGTTTGTCTACCACTTGGAAATTTTTGCGATTTCATTTCACTAATTTTAAATATTTTTTCACTGGTCAACTGACGTTTCACGTTTTCCTTATTACTTACGTTATTGTGATTTTTTATAGGGCTGAAGGCGGAGTTGAAGCTGAACGGTTAGAGAGAGAGAGATGGATAAATAAAGAACACCAGAAAATCATGGACAGTGTAAATAGTAAGTTTAATCTTTATCCATTCTTTGTGTGTACTTGTATCTAAATCTTTTAGACCTCGTCGCGAATTGCGTTTTTTGTGAGAAACGGATTTTTTTTTTTTGTTTGCGGATTGGCTTTCTGTTCACACGTATCCGGTGAATATGACACTTGAAAAGGCAATTTTCCTAAAACGGATAGGTGTGGATTTGCGAAAACGATTCCGCAAAATGCTACCTGTGGAACTCGATTTTTTTTGACAACGGTATTAAAAATTTTCTCTTTTCAAAAATATCTGGATACCTGTAAACGGCCTTACTTACTAACCACCCTTTCCTGACCAGTCGCACTTCTTGATTGTGTTTGTTTTCTATTAAGATTTATCAAGAATACGCGAAGAAGCTGAAAGAAGAAAACTAGAAAAGCAAGGTGATGCTAAACAAGACGATGAGAATGAGGTACTGTATAGTCAGAGGCGCAATCAGACGATATCGCTTCTTCGCCCCATGTAAGGGAATCCGGAATCTGGAGTCCACGAAATTTTAGGCTTTGGAATCCGGAATCCAGCACTCTGGAATCCGGAATCCAGGCCTTGGAATCTGGAATCCAGTTTATAATGGAATCCGGATCCACCCTTTTCGAATCCGGAATCCGCTACTTTGAAGTTCAAAGTATACACTCAAATGCTATCGCCTTGACCTAGACTGAACCGATGTAGCCCCTCCCCCACTGTGTAATATCTCCACCAAGAATATCTGTCATCAGATGCTGATTTAATTGATAGACGATTCTACTTATACTGGCAAGTATATCAAATATAATTTTCAGAGAAAGTATCTGAAAATTAACGATATGGAATCCGAAATCCGCAATACAAGATTTTTGGAATCCAGAATCCAGACCCTTGGAATCCGTAATCCAGAGTCTCGGAATCCGGAATCCAGCGCTTGGAATCCGGAATCCACCATAAGTCCGGATTCCCTTACATGGGGCGAGCTCCTCTCAGCCCGAATTATCCAATCAGCGAACATTTTGTTTGAAGCTTAATATTTTCTAGTTCCAGGTTTTCGGCTTCATGAACAACAGCTATTTACTCAAAAATAACGAATTGTTTCTCCTTCAGAGCCTATCGGACGTTTCTAACAGTGACACTGAAGATAACTCGGACAATAAAGATAACGAACCTTTCGAGCCATCCACATCCCACATGGATAATCCTATCAGTTCATCAGATGAGAAGCCTGATGCGCATACTCCATTTCAGGCGGCTAGACATCAGGATGAGGAAATGGAGACTATTACCATTGGATCAAGAAACAGCAGCTCTAGTATATTTAGTGGTGGCTCAAGCCGTCAGGGACAATCACATGCTTCTTTGATTACTGATATGCTAAGAGGTAAGGAAGCATCCTTTTTCCTTAAACAAGTATCGTACTTTATTAGGGGCACATCGCCTTTTATTCTGCCACTCCTGTCCTCCAACCCATACTAAGTTATTCCATGCCAAAAATGTTGACTGAAATATTGTATTTTGTTTTGATGTTTTCTATCTATTGTATATTCACTTTTATTAAATTCAGTAGGTAAGGTGATTCATAGTTTCGCCTCCCCTTAGTTACCGTTGCTATGTTCCACAAGCTCAATAAATAAGCTAGAATATCTCAGAATTTAAAACCCTGATTATCACAGAAAATAAATCATAAATTGCTTCAATCGTTTCATGTCCTGAGAAAATATAATAAAATTGCCTCGTAGTCCTTGTAGTACTCTTTAAAACAGATACTGTGTAGTTGGTTGTGGGACAAGATTTTAATTTCACTGGAAAAACTGCTGCAATGGTTATTGGTTCGCTATTATCTGAGTAGGAACTTTGAATTAACTTGTCATCCATTCTTCTCTAGATGTTAACGAGCCAACTAGTGATACACCATCAGATAGAGTCCTGATCACTGAGATCAATGGTAGGTGGATGCTATAACTAGAGAGTTAGTGTTCATGTTCTTACAAGAATGGCTTTGAACTGGGGTTAGTTGGGCACTAGAGATGTTGGTGCTATACAGTTGAGGGTGGCTGGGTGTGAGAATTCATTTGTGGTGGGACAGTGATGAGTAGGTAACTGATGCAGTGGTGATTGGGGTGTGAGGATGTATAGTGATGGTGGTGATGCATAGTGGTAGGTGGGACAGTGGTTATGGCGGAGATGTATACAAGTGGCGGGGTAGGTGGGCAGCGATGGTGGTGATGGTGGTGGGTGGATGGGCAGGCAGTGGTGATAGTAATAGAAATAGGATTGAGAGTATTGTTTAATGGTACTTTTTATAATTCTTACTTTTGTTATTGTGCAGACGATATAGAGACGATTCACTTAAGTGAAAACAAACAAACAAGACAGGCACCCATGGCAGCAAGGGACCTTGACAATGAGGTAGATATGTTAGATATTACACTCAAATCCAGAATGCTTTATATTTTATTATGACTGCATGCAAAGTTAATAGTGTGTTTAAAAGAGCGTATTTGAAAAAGGTCTAGTGGCCAACTTTACCAACCCCCTCTCCCACTCTGATTAATCATTCCGAGCTTGAGGGAAAAACTGGGTGGAGTTGGCATCGCAGTGCATTGTGGGGCTGAAGTAAAGCATTGTCCAAGGGACCTTGGGTTTCGCGTAGCTAACACAGAGTCGATTTCGATTGCCGATTTTTTATCTTAAGGTTTTAATCCATGTACAGGACCAAGACTACGAAATGACAGTGTCATTTTTAAAGTTAAAAACTCGTTCTCGTACTCGTCGTCGGAACTAAAAGTCTTTTGTATAATGTCATGTAAAGGACTTATTTATAGCCATACTTGTGATCCAAAAATCGTTCGTCTTCCTAACTGACAAAGGTTGTTTTCTTGACAGGATCTCCCAACTCTCGAGGATGTAGACGTTAATGATCCATTGTTTATTGAATCGTTTAATGCCAACACAACAAAGAAGGTAAATGACTAGACAGTTATTACTCCTCTTAACAACTGTGCTATTTTTATAATTATTAAAACAAATTATTTTACAACCACCACTCCCCGTACGGGGCTCTTCCGTGAGGTTCCCTCCACACGCACTACCACTACATTCTATATTTACAACATATGAAACTCAACTGACATGCTGATTTTTGCGGATGAAGCAAACTGGAGAACCAGGAGAAAACCCTCGTGGCAAGGAAGAGAACAATACATCAAACAAACTCGACTCACATATGATCCAGTCTGAGCCTATGCTCAAACCCGGACCATAGCGGTGAGAGGCGAGCGGGAAACCACTCTTGAAGGTGGCGCGGCGATTCAAAAGCAACACTTTTCATTTCCTGCCCCCATGGCGGGCTTTTTTTTAAACTCACAAATAAACATCTAAGGCTATTATTCATTCATTTATTTATTTATTTAAAATGAAATGAAGTAAATAAATTTATTTAAAATGAACTAAGTAAATAAAGCCAGGGTAGTCCCTTCAGAGCTAATTAAAACTCTGCTATCAATGGGAGCCCTGGCAAAATATAATAATAATAAATAATAATATAATAATTTGTGCAATCAGAGTAGATTTCAAAAACTAGATCACAGTCGCTTGCTTGTTTCTTAAGGAGCTCATTGTTCATATTTTTTTACAGCCTTTAATAGAAGAAATCGATGAACCATTGTTACCAAATAGAAGGCGTTTGATACAAGAGATAGACGACAATGAACCTATCAAAATAGCCACGCATCACGATAACAGAACCTGCGTGAATGATGAAAAGAATGCTTGTACTTGGGACGATTTGCAACAACTTGCTGAATCCGTTGGCTCAACGATAGATCGGGAGCCAATCAGCATTGAAAAGGAAAAAAGAGCCTTTCAAAAGAAAATGAATGCTTTAGATTGAAGCAATCAGGAAGATAGGTTTCTACCCAAATTTGAAAGGGAAGAAGTTTGCAAATTTTACTGCCCCCGGTGCCATCTTTGATATTCTTGCAAGTCGATCAGGATTTGACAGAACGTCATAGAGGGCAGTGGGGTTCTGCTTGTTAGTGACTCTATGTATCATGTATGATCGCTAACCTCAGCGAATAATGAGTGCTCTCGGTGCCATCTTTGATATTCTTGCAAGTCGATCAGGATTTGATAGAACTTCATAGAGGGCAGTGGGGTTCTGCTTGTTAATGACTCTGTGTCATTCCAACTGACAAAGCTCAGAAATAAGTATATAGACTACAATCTCGCTCCGTTTGCAAAAGCCGAACGAGAGTTAATTAGACCCTCTTAACATTTACCTTATCCCCCTCCCTCCACCCCGCCTTTTAATTGTCAAAAACATTTATAGCTCATTCATAGTGCTTATTTCTCCTGCATACATTTAATCGCCTTTTCTAGGTCAATCAGGATATAAATTCGATATATTTTCAAGAAATGCATTGATGATTATCATGAAAGACACACGAACTCGTTTTCTTGATTATTTTATTTTATTGTTATTATTTTAAGCCTATACTTCGCAAATCATAACGACATCCAACGAATTTCAGTCTCAACATATCATTGACCCTTTGTCAAACTTGGTTGAATGTATTGAAGACCAAGGATGTCTTGGATCTCACCTCAGAGCCAACCGACCAGAAAAACCGGTTTATGATCAGCTCGTCATACACCTATATTGGAGACTAAATATTCGCTAGATGTGGCGTTATAAGTTACGCGCTTACAATAGGTTAACGTTTCCATGTGTTTTTTTACCAATAATAGTGTCTCTATTTAATTTCGTAACGATGATGATGATGGTGCTGTATTCTATTGGTTTAAATTACTCTCCAGCTTTCTGATTGGATAAGCCATAAGTATTTGTTTAGCCAATCAGACAGCTATTTTCTTTTTGATTTCAGACTGTCAAAATGTCTATCGTTACTTTCTTTTTTTACTTCAATCAACATTGCGGCTTTTTATTGTTTCTTAGGAATGACTGCGAACGAAGAATGGACCACTTCGACGATACGAGGGCCATCTTGGATCGAAAAAGATTATAGGGCGTTCAGGGGAAAATAAAGCTTTGTTATAGTAATGAGGGTAATGACGCCGATTGATATTAACAGCTCACCACAAGAGAACTCAACAAAGATGAATCAACATGGCACATCGATCACCTTCCCAAAGACAAACACACAAAACTCTATATTTTCTGTCATCTTTGTTTCGTTTTACCCCCTGGCAAGATGGCTACCCTATCGTCAAAGTAGTCCATTCTGTGATGAACGAGCAATGTTTTTTCACGAATGCAGCAAAATTAACATAATATCTAATAGAGGGTTGAACATCAAGGCCATGTTGGCGCATCCCTTCATCAATAGATGTTACGTTAAATTAGTACCAGTATTGTTGACTTTGGGGTCGATTTTCACCGGTCATTGCCTGTCTACAAAGAAACATTAGGCTTTGTACATCAGCCTCCAGCTCCATAGGCGTTGTAGGTGACGAGTAGCGACGGAACGGCTGACCTCGATGATCGATCAAAATTTTCTCAAAATTCCAGCTAATGTCGTTGTTACGAATTGGTGACCAGAAAATGAGAGAGGTGTCATCCGTTATGAAGTTATCTGGAGCGGGACATCGATTCTGTTTGAAAAAGAAAATAATGAAATCATATCAAAAACCTATTGATGGTTTTCACGGCGGCCATGTTGGAGGAACTTAAAAGAATTGTCAATGAATTCTTTTGTTATATCCTCCAACATGGCCGCCGTGTCTTGTCATTTAATTCTCTTGGGAATGGTTGAAAACCATAAATTTTCCCAAACATGCGAATTTCACAGTTCCCTGCGCCATCTTGAAAGTTAGCCGTGCCTTTGCATCGATCGCGCGAAGAGAGGCAAACGGTGAGCTTGCAATGATAGAGACCTTTTTTAACACCTTGGACAATTATTTACACTGATGTCTCTATCATTGCAAGCTCACCGTTCATCTCGCTTCCATGCAAAGGCACAGCTACCTTTCGAGATGGCACAGGTAAATTGTGAAAGGTAGTATTATATAGCCGTCACGATTGCGCGCCGGTAAATGTTGGTGGACGTCAATCAAGGCGTTTCACATGACATTTTCATATATACGTGCTCTTGCTGAAACTTTGTGTTTTTTTTCAACAATGTCATGGAAACACTTTGATTTGATGTCCACCAAAACCCTATTTTGTCGCGACGTCAAATTAGAGAGTTTTGGATTTACGTTCACGGCAAACGTGAAACGTCAGTTGACCAGTGAAAAATTCTTTTAAATTACTAAAAACGAATATCAAAAAAATCCAAGTAATAGAAAAACAAAAATAATATTTTTGTGTGGTGAGAAAGTTAAGCGAAAATTCAAATACGATAATTTCTTTTAAATTAATAATAAATATCTAAAACGTGTGAAATAAAGCATACGAAAAAAATCTTGAAGGGAAGACGAGACCATGAAAGACTCTTGGAAAAACGATTGACTTTATAGCGCAATTTTTCTTGTTGAGCTGATTAAATATTGATGCATGGTATCCTTGATCTCCATCCGAACCGATCAACCACGAAAACAATTTGAATGAAAAAAAATTCTTTTAAAAAACTTGTTTAAAAAAACAATAAAACCAAAAAAAAAAAAATTGGAAATGTCTGACCAAAAACAAATGTCGCAAAAGACACCTCGAGTAGGTTCGATCGAAATGAAGACACAATTGCAGTCAAAATGGAATCTCGTTGTACGTCAATTAAAACCATGCACTATATATTTTGTAGAGCATCGTTAGTACAATTCCGAAGGTCGTGGGTTCGATTCCCAGCGAGGTCGGAAATTAATTTTTCCGAATTTATTTCCAAGGGCTTTCGCTCGGAATAACCTCGTTCCCAAGCACTATAACTTTTCTATATTTCTATATCTTCATGTATTTCATAAGTGCTACGCGGTCCACATATTCTCAACTATATATTTTAGTTATCTAGTTTGATTGACGTCTTATCCACTATTTTAACTAGTTGTCTTGTAGTTTGCTTGGATCTAGAAACGCCTTCTTTTATAAAAAATAAAAAAAAAAAAAAAAACAGTTTCACAAAAATAAATTGAAACTAATCTTGCGTTACAAGATAAAACAAAACTTCCCTCTGTTGTTAATTAGTTATTCACTCCTATTATCCTTATGTTTATTATTATCATTATATTTGCTTTATGTCAACATTAATGGCAATAACAATTTTACGTGTGATACGCTTTGTAACATCACGCAGATGGCCTCACCTTAAGGAAGGTATAAATGCTACTTTCGTTGACTCCATTCACATCACTCTTATTGAAGAGAGGAAAGTTTGGCACATAACCATAGCCTGGTCGAACATACTTCAGACCATTCAAAATCTCGTATTCACTTTTCCCCGGTTCTTCTCGTCCGAACTGATGGCAAGGAAAGGCAAGGATCTCAAAATCACATGTCCCATTGCTAAAACGTTCTTTCAATACATTCATTTCGAGATAATGCGACGTGAATCGTCAAAAGGTCGCAACATTTACGGCGAGGACTACCTTGTTTTTAAATTGGCTGAACTCTACTTCTGTGCCATTGAGGAGAGTTGCTTTGAAGTCATGAAATGAGGCTGGTGCTTGGTTAGCGATTGCCTTACAATCGGTGGACGCTTTTTTTAAATATCCCGCACTTGTTGCTAAAAGTGCACAAAAAATAGCGAAAATTAGAGAAATGGGAATATTTAGTGCTCCCATCTTGTCGACTCTCCGCCACAGATCTAAGTGTGACTTCAAAACCAGGTATAGAGTCCGGTTCGTTGGGTTTTGTGTCATCAATCACGCGCGCCTGCTAACTTTGACACATGAGGAATTCCTCCTTATACTGTTACTGAAATCGGATGGCACCAGAATATTGGACCAACCAAATAGTTGCTTTTGACAAGTCACTAGACTTTCAATCCATATCGAACAGTCGTTTCAATCGAACCATCGCGGAATTCTAATCGCCTACTCGACTTCTCAGCAGGTGGCGCTATTAAAAAGTTTCTCGAAAGTGATGTAAGAAATCCTTTGCGTTTTTGAGCGATTACCTCAAAACTAGAACTCAGACGCTCGAAGCGCTTGAACTAGTGTACAAGAATAGGCTAGAATAGCTCGGGATCTCGCTGAAGTGCCACTTTGTAGTTTACTTGCCTTTAGGACATTATTTAAGTTTACAATGATACGAAATAGAGGATTAGCTTCAAGATTAAGGTGAAGATAATTCTGTCGACCAGACTAGACGTTCCTTGGTAGGGGAAGTCTTTAGAAGGATAGAATTCCTTGTAGACCATTCGTCCATACGTCCGTGCTTTCCAGCTTGACACGTAAATAAATCTTTTTAATCTTTTTGAAGCGTAAATAAAGTTTCTATCTATCTATCTATCTGAATACAGCTACAAACTTAGACCTAGCCCTCTAACTCCGAAGTGAAGTCGACTCAGTGCGTACTAATAAGAGTTATCTTAGTTAATCGTGTATATAGTTAATCCTGATTTATTCCCATCCAATTAAATTTTGTGGCTAGAAAATTGCTACGTACGCGTTGGTCGAAAGGCTTGTTTCATGATCACAGATGGTATTGGTTTATTTTGTGGCTAAGAATGGTAAATGTTAATTAACCATTAGTATCAATGGTCAATAACCATCAAGAACCGAAAGTTATGAAATTGTCTAAAAATGAACCAACATATGGCTAATTGTCGAAGTATACCTACTAGTAGTACAAACAGACTGGAATTTTGTTTCAGGCGAGCCTGAAGCGTTTTGTGAATTATTGCGATCCTTTTTTATCCTTTTTTCTTGTTCTTTAATTCTTCTTCCTTTTCTTGCTTTTTTATTTTTTATTTTTTTGTCTTCTTTTGGTTCTTTTGCTTCCTCTCAGTCTACTTCTTGTTCTTCTGTTTTTTCTTCTTTTTTTCTTTCATTCTTCTTCTTGTTCTTCTCGCTCTTTTCGTTCTTGCTCTCACGGCTTCGTCTTCCAGTTTTGTTGTTGTTGTGTTTGTTGTTGTTTTTGTTTTTGTTTCATCTTTTTAATTTTTGTCGGTAAGTCGTTTTCAAAATGAGCTTTTCCTACAAGTGGTCACCCTGTGTTCCCAGGGTCTCTGTATCTCATACATATGTAAATTGTCAACAAGCTATAAAATATATCATTTGAATAAAAACAATAAGAAGACAATTACCAGCATTTTGACACTTTGCATATATTAGCAATCTCCACACGAATCTCCACTAAACCCTCAACGATGAAGCTGAGCGGAGAAAAAGCTGAAAATTTAATGATACATTTAAGTTTGGGGGATTGAAAACTTTTCATGGGTCATCTTCTATATTTAAAATTTGCTGATTGATTCCATCAGTGAATTGATGCCATAGATCAGGCCGGTATTGGAAAGGTTCTTGTGTAAACCAAGAACCACTTGTTGGTTCAAACTGTCATCATTATATCTGCTAAACATATCTCCTATAAAAGATTTCGTAGAAGAAATGTCAAGCCATCGCTTATACAAGACCGACCAAGAACCCGGAAAACAAAGCCTAAGTGAGGCTTTTAAGACAATATTAGAACAGACCTGCGTTCAAGAATTAGACCGAGGAGAGACATACTTCAATCGAGCGAGTGTCAAGGCATCGCAGGATAAAATAGCCGACGAATCGTTAAGCAACAACGCGTTGTATGACCATGCAAGATTTCATCAACACAGAAAACTTTATGGAAGGAAAAAGGTAAGCCTTAGTTACAGTAGTAATTAATACGAGCAGCTCTTGTTTAATCAGCATAATTATCGATTGTCACGTTTGCCATTTGATTCGTTTTGTAAACAAACGTTTGTAAGTCAAAACTCTTTAAGAATCTTATATATGACCTGTGACAGGCCTACGAAATATATTTATATATATATGTGTATATAAATGGCAAAAAGCTTTGTTTATAAGAGAAACGACTTGCTAACATGTGCTTTCAGATGTTGTTCGCATCAAACACAGTCATTCATCAATAAATTTATCTCAACATTTCCTAATTAACCCATATCACCCTAAGGGCATATAATTCTTTAATGCCTTTTAAATCTTTTTTTATTTTTGAGAGCGATTGATTCTTCTAGGTCCCGCTAACCAGAGGCGTATGATTGGCATTTATAACTAATCCATTTTATACTGAGCCTAGTACAAGTGTAAAGCTTTATTAGCACCCGGACCGGATGGCGTATGCTAGACATTCGGGCTTTGCGTGCTGTGACATTGAAATAGTAGAGTCGTATATTGTCCACCTTCTCCAATTTCTTCTCATAAAACGCCAGTCTACTAGCTAGATGTGGGAGTGCGGGATATATATATTTAATATTGAATATTTTCTATTTAATGAAAGTTTACGAATAGGCCATGCAACTAGGCTATACAATAATAATCAACAGCTGGTTTTAAAACGTAAATAATAAGACTAATTCTCAAGAAAAGTTTTTAGACGCTTTTACTACATCTTCAATTGCAGTCTAAATCAGGGACGGCGAAACAGTTTTTAAAGTGGGGAAGGGGGGGGGGGGGGGCTGTAGTCCTCCCCTCCCCTCCATTTTTGAGGCGAACTTTTTTTCTTATTCCTAAGCAAAATAAATGAATGTAATTCTCCATAAAAAAGGGGGGTGGGGGCAAAGCCCCCCCCCGTCTCCGCCGTCCATGTAAATGGGGAATACTTCGGCTATCTAAAAGCCATTTTAAAATAGTTCCTGGTACTTGAGAAAACGCCGACACTATTTATACACCTGGTATTATAATTTTGCCTCTGTAGTGGGCAGACACATATTAAGTAGTGGTTCAGACAAGTATCCAATTCTAGCATTTTAACATTCTACTATTATGGGCCTTGTATCGATATTACAGAATTACCTAACATTTAAACCTTAAAAACCATTAATTAACGTCTGGGTTGAAAAATTCGGGAGCGTGTTTCGATCCTTCGACGTCGTCATCTTTACCGTGAAAGTAGCGTAAGCGCGCGTTTCGCAGTCCTGAAGAAGTCAACTGTATTACTTGCGCAGTTTCAAAGATTCCTATTTTAGGCGTTAACCCTATTTAAGTTCCATCATTTTAAAAAATGATTTTTATTAACTTCATTATTTGTCTTTCAAAGTCACGTGCTTACATGCTAAGTGCGGCTATAGTTCAAGGTCTAGACATCAGTGAAATCAAGAAGTTTGGTATTTCTGATGGTAAGTCACTGCCATAGAGTACAAACTAATTAGCCTTGTTAGGTTCAATAGACCCCTTTCGAATTCCAAATTACCGCTGTGTTTCTTGATTACAGACTCATTTGCACAGGGTTAGCCTCGAGTTTGTGCAGAATATTCACGTGTTCCAGTTCCGAGTTTCAAAATGTTTGTATTGTTGAAGTTGTGCATTCTTTACTTTTCTGTTGGTATTTGTGAATATTTAAACACTGATTCGAGGCTAACCCTGTGCAAATGAGTCTGTAATCAAGGAACACAGCAGTAATTTGGAATTCGAAACTGGTCTTTTCCCTGTCTCTGTTTCGAGTGTATTACTTCCACAGGCAGCAAAAGCAGTTGTTCTACACTTTTTTGAATTTTCCATGCCAAAAAATTAAAGAATTAAGTTATTTTAATGTAAAGTTACTCCAAGTGTCTTCTCTCCTAGGTGTATCACAGACTAGCCATGCGCCTCCCCCCTCCTCCTCCCCCCCTAATCCCTCCCTTTGGTACAGACGTTTAGTAACTATATGCATTAAACCTTTTAGATGTGAATATCCCTGATGAGTACGGCAAGACCCCCCTACACTGTGCGGCTACGTCACAAAACAACGAGGCAGTGTCTTTTCTACTCGATCGCAAGGTTAATGTTAATGTACTGGATGATCGAGGAGAAACACCGTTACACGCCGCAGTGAGAACAGGGAACGTGGCTCTCGTTAATGTAAGTATGTCTGTCTGTCTGTCTGTCTGTCTGTCTGTCCAACCGTCCGTCCATTCGTTTGGTTGGTTGGCTGTCTGTCTCTTTCTTTCGCTTCTGTACGCTCGTCTGTTTGTGTCTGTCTGTCTGGCTTTTCTGCCTATTTATAATTCCACTACTGCTTCGGTCCTATAAATATTTTTTTCTCTTATTGTTCACTGACTAAATGGGAATCGAAAATAAAATATGAAATGCAATTGATAGCAATCATTGTCTCATTGCATTTAAAAACACCATACTATACTTGATCTTACGCAAAAAGAATAACGACATCCATCAATGTCTAGATACTTTCTTGCATACTGATTATACGTATCTTTTATATTCTAGATGTTGTTGCAGTCTCCTAAGATTGATGTCAATCTTTGTGGATCATTATCCAAAACAACACCACTACACCTCGTGACGCAGATCGAACACCCGAACAATACAACCATCTGCAAACTACTGGTACATATATATATGTTATATGTGTTTCTCATACTCATGAATATTTAATGAGGAGAAAACAAAGCAAATCACTACTGTGACGGTGGTTTGGAAAAATTTTCTTAATTTGCATTAAATTTTGTAAACTTTTTCTTTGATTTTCTCCAAGAAATATTCATTAGTTTGAGAAGTAATATCAAACACTTGAGAGAGTTCTACCTCCGATTTCCAAACACCTCAAAGTCAGTTAAAAAAACTCGGCTGCGCCTCGTTTTTTCAACTTACTTTTCGGTGTCTGGAAATCGGAGGAAGAACTCTCTCGCGTGTTTGAAATATTACGTCTTATCATTAGACCTCTAATGTTTTCCCATTTAAAACCACGTGTTTTCTTGAGAATAAGATTCTTGGTTTTCCGTTGTATCCATTTTCATGCGCAACCGTTAAACAAAGAAATGATACAAAGAATGAAACGTGGTCTGAAATGGTAAAACATTTCGCCCAAACTGAATGGGTCTATATTCCATCAGAGCTTTGACAACAAGTTATACAATGCTATAAATGCCAAAGAAAAATAACTGTATTGATAGCGACCGTTCGGTGACGCTGCTTGTTTTGCTTTGTCCGTTGAAAACGTTGTCAAATTCGTGACAAAGTATAAAAGTAAGAAGAACAAGAGCTCAGACTTGCCTTTCAATTTTTTGGGCTTCCGTGAACGACACCTAACGGCTTCTTCCAAGGTTGACTAATCGCTAGTGCTTTGTTGTTCATGTGCATGGAAAGTGTTTGAAGTCAAGATTTTCCACGCATTGTGTCGTCATAATTAAGTCGCGCGCATTACGATTAATTGCGTCATTTGCTTGAATCTGATTGGCTGTCTTCATGCGCGCGCTCTTCAAATGTTTTTTCTTTCTTTTCTTTCTAGATCTTTCTTTCTTTTTGTTTTTGTTTTGTTTGGATTGAAAAAAACTCATTAATAATTCATGAAGGAAGCACAATAGAAATCATGACCACGAAGGTGATTTTATATCTGATAAAGATTCGTCTTCATTTGCATAAACTTTAACTTGGATTTTCTCTATCAAACTTGGTTCATTTCGTAAAGAATTCAGTATATTATGAGAACATACATCATCAGTTTTCTAAACCGTTGTGTGTTTTTAAATCCTGATGAAACACTCCTGCGAGTTTATTAAACAGTACGTAAAAATTTTAGCGATCACCGATGGATATCAATATGTTCATAACTTAAAGTTCAATGAAATCGCTATAAGCCTGGTTTTCGCTTTGCGACGGAATCGTAAACCGTTCCATGCTTGACTTATAACAAGTGACAACCGCTCATCAAAAGCATAAGCATGAGCCAGGCAAAAAAAACTCCCAATCCTTTCGATTCCGCTTCTGAAGTGCTTACGACTCTGAATGAGGGACATACGTTACATAAAGATTGAAATAAAAATAAAAAATAAAAAACATTCCAACTCCGTTTTCTGGTTTTCACTTCGTCATAAGCTGCTTCCGACTCCGACTCCGACTCCGACTCCGACTCCGACTCCGATTCCGACTCCGACTCCGACTCCGATCCCAACTCCGACTCCGATCCCAACTCCGACTCCGACTCCGACTCCGACTCCGACTCCGACTCCGACTCCGACTCCGACTCCGACTCCGACTCCGACTCCGACTCCGACTCCGACTCCGACTCCGACTCCGACTCCGACTCCGACTCCGACTCCGACTCCGACTCCGACTCCGACTCCGACTCCGACTCCGACTCCGACTCCGACTCCGACTCCGACTCCGACTCCGACTCCGACTCCGACTCCGACTCCGACTCCGACTCCGACTCCGACTCCGACTCCGACTCCGATTCCGACTCCGAATCTGATTCCACCTCCGACTCCGATTCTTACTCCGAATCCGATTCCAACTCCGACTTCGATTCTAACTCGGAATCTGATTCCACCTCCGACTCCGATTCTTACTCCGAATCTGATTCCAACTCCGACTCCGATTCTAACTCCGAATATGATTCCACCTCCGACTCCGATTCTTACTCCGAATCTGATTCCACCTCCGACTCCGATTCTTACTCCGAATATGATTCCACCTCCGACTCCGATTCTTACTCCGAATCTGATTCCGTCGCAAGTGAAACCAGATTTTAGTATTTCAGGAAAGCTGGTTTATCTTTTTTGCGCTTGTCTTTCATGATGTTATCGTAAGCACAAGCCAGCGGTTTTTGCCAGCCAGCTGATTCAGGCATGCGCAGTAAGTCTTGCCATACTTTTAATTATCTGTTCTTCATTGTTATTAGATTATCCACGACGCCGATGTTTTTCTTCGTGATAGTCATAACAAATTAGCTATTGCGTACGCTGCGCAGATGGGGAACCACGATATCATGAAATGTTTTTTAAAGAATGGTAAGTTCAATCAAAATAGATCTGGTATGACTGGCATCAATGATAGTAATTGAACTGAGTGGAGTGCAATTTGGACCAAAATCATACAAGTGATTACAAAATTGAACGACCGCGTAGCGGGAGTGCAATTTGTTAATCACAAGTATGATTTTGGTCCAAAATTGCACGACACGAAGTTCAATTGCCACTTAATCATATCCTTTTCATAATCATACGCATGACTACATGAGCACATGAAAAATACAATTGTTGTTGTTGTTTTTTTTTTTTTTGCTTTTTTTGTAATAAAATCTATCAAAAAGTGTGGAAGTCCACAAACGCATTGAAAAGGCTTATTTGATTGGCTGAATATAAGAATTCCGTTCTGTGATTGGTTCTTTCAAAAAGTTGCGATTAAGAGCTCAATAGGATGCAATTAAGAACTCCTAAGGATGCGATTTGGGAATTAATCGCACTCCTTTGAACCAATCAGATTGCAGGATTTGGTAGTGATTACAAAAAGGATATGATTAAAGTATTAAGCGCTCGCCTCTCGTCAATGCGACCCGAGTTCGAGTTCGGGTTCGGTGTCGTATATGAGTAGAGTTGTTTGTTGGTTCTCTCCTGTGCTTCGAGGGTTTTTCTCCAGGTTCTCTGGTTTTCCTCCCTACGCAAAAATCAACTCCTAAATTCCAATTCGATCATGGAATGAGGGCCACGGGTTTGTTAGCCACTGGCTTTTAAGTGCTACCCTCGTGAAAAAAAGGAAGTTACGGCACGGTACTGTCACAGCATCTTCACGGTATGGGGTTGACTACATCTGGTGAGTCAGCCACAAAGCGCATGATAGTTCAGTACCCACTGTTTAGGCTGATGAAAATGCTAAAACCCGTCACAGTCTCGGAACCACACCACACCACACCACACCAAACCACCCTACACCACACCACACCACACCAAACCACAGCACACCACACCCCACCACACCACACCCCACCATACCCCGCCACACCACACCACACCACCCTACACCTGACCACACCACACCAAACCACACCCCACCCAACCACCCTACACCACACCACACCATACCACACCAAACCACACCACACCACACCATACCACACCACACCACACCACACCACACCACACCATACCGTTCCATACTACACCACACTACACCATACCATACCATACCACACCGCGCGACACAGGGCACGGCACAGCACGGTACACACATCTGGGCTGGTGTGCATGCTATTTGAAATACTAGTAGTAACGGTTTTATTTGCTGTGTCTTTTACTTTTGGAACACATGTAATCATTTTTCATACGCCTAACGGCATCCCGAGAATCGGGTTCGTGAGCGATTCTTCTTGTTCCTTTAAACTTGATAATCATTCATACACTTTTTATTTATCAGTCCCAGCAGCAGGCGAGAATATGGACAAACTCTTGTACAATGTGGATGACGCTGAAAGCTCTTTGCTGCACCTGGCAGTCAGTAGTCGCAGTCTGCAGGTAATATGATAATAGTGATGATGATAGGGGACCGGTGATAAAGTAAAGTGGGTGGGGAGGGTAAAAACAGGGGGTGATCAGTCACACAATTTTGAACTTCTTACCGCCATTTGCATTGCTACGCGGCCACCCCAGACAAAAAACGCGACGTGCGCTTTGCAATAGACTGCCGTCAATCAAACACGTTGACGTCATTTACACGCGTTTGGATCGGCCCGGTAGGCCCGTTGAGTGTGGCTCATAATACTTGTAAAGAATCGACAAGTTTTGGCGCCTTTTGAACCACACACGCGTGTAAATGATGTCAACGTGCCCTGATTGGTCGAAAACTGTGCTTTATTAGTAAACGGAGCACAGTGCTGACGCCATCCGCGCGCGCGAAGTTCTGCTATAGATCCTGCGACCCGCCCGTCTTTCTTTTTTCGTAAATAAATTTAATACCGAAATAGAATTAGTAACTATATCATAGAAAAATAAAACAGCCTTTCCTTGCTCCTCTCACAAAGTGTGAGAAGCACTCGGCTACGGCTCGTGTTTCTCCTTACACTTCTTTCATGCTTAATTACGCCACTTCCTGTGTGCTTTATTACTGAACGGAGCACGGAAAAAGCTGTTTTATTTGTTAATCATTTAATTTATGTTCCACAGGCTGTACAACTGTGTATGGAAAACGGAGCACAAGTGCACAAAATTAAGGTTCATATACACTAGATTATCACAGATGTTTTCAGATGTTTTGATTATCACAGAGCATTTGATTTTTGGGAATATACAAGTCATATAATGAACACTACTCTCCACGCAGCCGCTATTACTTATAGAGCCGTCTTGGTCGCGTAATTTAAAAATGGGTGTAACAGTTATTCCACGCGGATCGTATATATTAAAATATATATTAAATACATGCAAATATATTTTTTTCTAATTTTAAGTCACACCAGGTGAAGACGGGATCCCTGTGTATTAGACTACGAGCGGTCCATGTATTTCCCTTGGCGACTGTTTGGCGTGGGGAGTGAGACCCCTCCCCTGCGAATATTAGACTAGCTACTAATCCCCTCACTAGCTCGGCCAAATCAACTACAACAAATTCCAAACAGTGACCAAGGGAAATCCAGGAACTGACCGTTCGCAGTCTACCTGTGTATCCAGACGTTTTTCACAATCAGGTGTTAACAAGGGGCGTAACAAGGCCTCGAATACCATTTCCCCGCCAACTCCACAGGAATCCCGCCGAAAGCAAACTTTAGGGGGACTCCCTACGCTATTGGGTGTTTTAAAATATCATTTTCCAATGTTCAGCCCTCAGATGGTAAAACCGCTGTTCACCTGGCCTGTGCTCTTGGTCCGGTTGAAATGCTAACAATGATTCTTAAATCATGCTCATACATCTATGACTATTCTATGGCTGATAAGAATGGACTGACTTGTCTTCATATGTGAGTATTAGTATATCGATGATCGATGTTCGATACTCTTCGACAATACCATTGTTTTCATTACTGCGCGCTGTTCCAGAAGTGGATGGGGCAATAATAGACTAGCGTCCTAAAGGTGGCATGGTAATTATTCTACGTTAGTAAAAATACGCAGGTGATTATAGAATGTCTCGCGCGCTGATTGGTCAAGAAACTCACACTATCACGCGATAATCACCTCGAGCGAAAATTCAAAATGGCGGCCAGCCGCTTTGTTGCTGTTACCGGGAAAAATGCCTTTTATCTTCTTTTTCTTTCTTTCTTTTTTTGAAAGAATCACCTGTGTATTTATACTAAAACAATTATTTGCCTCAGTGATTATTGGGGAATATTTACCGAGACGCGAGTCTTCACGATAATCACTTCGCCTTCGGCGAATAATTGTTAAATAGTGCTTGAGAAGACGCCTTCTAATATGAATGAAACAGGGACTGCAGATTTTATACTCGAAATGACACTCGGTCATTAATTATGTCATAGAGGATTGGGACAGAGTAAAATACAGTTCAAAAGCGCCAGCAATATTTTTAACAGCATGCAATGATACTCAGATAAGATAAGATATACATCGAATCAAGTGACTTTGGCTACTATTGAATACTTCCCTTCACAGTTCCCTGCGCCATCTTGAAAGGTAGCCGTGGCTTTGCATCGAAGCGAGACTAACGGTGAGCTTGCAATTATAGAGACATGTGAATAATTGTCCAAGGTGTTTAAAAAAGGTCTCTATCAATGCAATCAATCTCGCTTTGATGCACGGCTACCTTTCAAGATGGCGCAGGGAACTGTGAAAGAGACTATTAAGCTGGGAGATCTCGCTTACAGAAAATGTCTAGTGCCACTGAATCAGTTATCGATAAAAGTATTACCTATACGAATTATTCAGTTACAAATATTTACATTGTTGTAACTATTGCAAATCCAATTTCATCTTTGATTTTTAGAGCAGCAAAATACGATCAAGCAGACATCATTGCACTTCTTCTTAACCAGGTACTCAGTACTACCCTTCTTTATATAACTGTGATAAATGTCGCACACAGCATGCGCACACTTTTTCTATTAAGTCTTGCTTTTTGTATTGTGTTTGGTTGTAAAGCACTTGGAGATTAGCAGCATGATGGCGAGTGCAGGAATCGAACTCGAGACCCCAGAGGTGCGAGAGGGCTCAACTGCTATGAGTTGCACAAGAAAGCGCACATGGTTTTCGATGTTTATTAAGCCCTTGATATTTTGCTAGAATAATTTTTATCATAGTATATATTTTTATTATAGTATATATTTTTATCATAGTATATATATTAGTATACGTACTAGCTACCCTACCGTATGTTCTTATGCTTGCGCGCCTTGTGAAGAAATAGAAAACGCGCGCTCGTGTGTTGTGTGCAGGTATAAAATACGAGTGATTTGTATGCAGGGCACGAGAGAAGTGTTAGGAAAAACACTTCTCGAGTGCACATGTTCATTTCTATAGTCCCATTCACAGTTCCCTGCGCCAACTGGAAAGGTAGCCGTGTCTGTGCATCGAAGCGAGACAAACGGTGAGCTTGCAATGATAGAGACCTTTTTTAACACCTTGGACAATTATTCACACTGATGTCTCTATCATTGCAAGCTCACCGTTCATCTCGCTTCCATGCAAAGGCACGGCTACCTTTCAAGATGGCTCAGGGAGCTGTGATGGGGACTATTACTGAATTAGTTGTGCCCTTCTGACTTAAAAAGTTGTTTCAGGCTATCGATAAAAGTTAAAGGTTTGAAGAGGCACAAAGATTAAACCCCCAAAAAATTTCTAAAATATTCTTTGTCCAACAAGAATTGAAATCTAGAGAGTAGTTCTTGTGCACTATAACAGTAGTTCTTCTGCAACATATTTAAAAGATAATAGTTTTTCTCATTTTTAATTTTCAAGCAAATAGATATCAATATTCTGGACCGAAACGGGAAGACGCCATTAATGTGGGCTGTGTCACGCGGTTGTAACGAAGCCACTGAAGTGCTTCTGAGGAACGGCGCTGACCTGAGCCTGCTTGATAAACGTGACAGGACGGTTATCCATCTGGCTATTGGGAACCACATGACTTTAAAGCTGTTGTTAAAGGTAGGCAGCCTTTTGATTGATATGCAGGGTGTGGGATCACGTGGGTAATGTTTCAAGTGCCTTTTGATTGATATGCAGGGTGTGGAAACACGTGGAGATAATGTTTCGAGTGCCTTTTGATTGATATGCAGGGTGTGGGATCACGTAGGTATAATGTTTCGAGTGCCTTTTGATTGATATGCAGGGTGTGGGATCACGTGGGGATAATGTTTCGAATGCCTTTTGATTGATATGCAGGGTGTGGCATTACGTGGGTATAATGTTTCGAGTGCCCTTTAAATGATATGCAGGGTGTGGGATCACGTGGGTATAATGTTTCGAGTGCCCTTTGATTGATATGCAGGGTGTGGGATCACGTGGGTATAATGTTTCGAGTGCCTTTTGATTGATATGCAGGGTGTGGGATCACGTGGGTATAATGTTTCAAGTGCCTTTTGATTGATATGCAGGGTGTGGGATCACGTGGGTAATGTTTCGAGTTACTAAAAAGAAAGATTTTCTAATGATATCTAATAACTTCATGTTTTCCCCCATTTTTTTTCTTCAGCATAAAATCGATCTTCTCAAGCACAAAGACAAAACAGGATTAACAGTTTTGCATTACGCTGCAAAAGGAGGATATCCCTTGGTACTTTACACTCTTCTTAAAAATACCACAGAAAACCCAAGAAATCTAATCTGGCCTTTAGTCACGCCATTGTTTGGGCTTACTGTGTTAAAATATTTATGGCTCAAGTTTTTGTAGTGTTGAAGTTGTGTATTCTTTAGTTTAACGTCGGTATTTATGAATATTTTAACACAGAAATGAGACTGTAATCAATGAGCAAAGCGGTATTGTAACTGAGAAATGAGAACATGCTTTAATCAAAGACAGCGTCTTCTACTTGTTCATTTTTTGTATGGTATTGTTGTTAAATTTAGCGTTTTATTCCAGGATGTAGAACTCATTTTGTCCAAGCAAAACTCTCTGGCAGGAGTGCAGAATGTTAACGAAGAGACACCGCTACATTTAGCCGTCAGGTGAGAGATCACTTCAAAAATATATGATGAATTATTGACTCGAATATGATTATGAAAACCAGATTAGTGAAAATTTTAGCCTGGGATCCACTTGCTGTTGAGAAATGTTGGGTTAAAAGTGAAAAGAACAATAGAGTTAAGTAAATGACGTCATTTACCCACAATTTAAATGCTGCATAAAATTGATAAATTTTATCTGCCATTTTTTACTGTGAATAATACATATGTTGCTTGGCTACTATTGGCCCCCTGTGTTAAGATATCGCCTGTTAATTTTTTAGCCATGGTTGGATTAATATAGTCCAGTTATTACTTGATGGTGAGAATTCGCACATGGTAAACACTCTGGATAAGAACGAAAGAACGCCGTTACACCTTGCTGCTAAGAACAGTCACGCTGATATTGTTGAGTTTCTACTTCAAAATGGCGCAAGTTTACAACGGTAATAATAATAAAACGATAATAAAACGAATAGAGAGGTTTTTGGTCAGTGGAAAGGGATCGATACGACAAATTCGTATTCGTAGCTGTAGCAAACTGCAGCTGTACCTTATCTTGCTGTAGCCGCAACTTCGCGTTGTGGTTGGATGAATTGCTAGAACACAATGGAAGCCATTTTGATGTTATGATATATGCTGTAATTCAGTATCGTATTTTTTATCGTAATGTTTCCTACTCATACAATAAAAATTTGTATGGGAAGCCATTTCAATGTTTCTGGTATGTGTTCTTTAAGTCATTACCGTATGGTTACCACTCATAAGAAAACCCCTACTTATAAGAAAAAAACAACAACAGACCGATGAAACCACGTACCAACACAATCTTTGTTTTCCCCTCAACATTTAGTGATAGTCATGGACAAACGCCTCTCCATCTAGCAGCCAAAGGAGGATCACTTCACATCGTTGAACGAATACTTGCTGATAACTTGTTCTGCTTGAACTTAACTGACAAGAACAAGGTACACTTACTTTACACATGGTTTTCTTGTCTCGTTCAAGGTGAAACGTTAATTTGGACGCACTATGACGTAATGCATTGTTACGTAAAATTGTCTCTTAAAGAGCTCGTGTGCGCGCGTTCTTATTTGGTTCATCATGTACAATATTTACGTACTTTTACGTCTGAAAAAACTTAAATAAAGCTATGTGCTGTTGAGGACTTCAGCTTTCAAGATAGCTAGATGGATAAACGCAATGCATTCTGGTCTAGCTTGGAAACATCATTACTAACAACATACAAACGTGCTCGCGCAGCTATTTTTTATGTTTATTTTCCATCAGCAGAGGCCTTTTCTGACATAGATGCATTCGCAACAACATATAAGGCTTACGAACAAAAAATGTTTATACCGAATCTAGATCACGATGCGCCATGCTCGCTATCTAAGAAAAGACAAAAAGCGTTGTACCTGACGTTATGATGCGTTTGTCCATCGCTGCTTAATCTGTCTATTAATTTTTTAAATCTATTTACAGCCATTCTCAATCACACGTGCCGCTCTATCGAAGCTTTTGGTGGACGCCAATCAAGGCGTTTCCATGACATTCCATAGGCACGTGCCCTTATAGCTTTGTGTTTTCCGACAATGTTATGGAAACGCCCTTGTGATTGATGTCCACCGAAACCTTCTTCGTCGCGACAGAAACAATCGCTGGAGGGCACGTGCGATTGAGAATGGCTGTAAAAATGAAATCCATAGTAACACATTTCAATGGGCTTTGCTCACGCGGCAGCCATTGACTGGAATAATAGATTCCACCACGCGTATCCTCGCATTTAAGTGCTCGAGAATAAATACATGCGGGTCTGAGCATGCGACTGAGAAACTTTTGCGTTACAGGAGACTGCGTTACACTTGGCTGTTCAAGCTGGTCACGCTAATGTAGTAGAGTATTTCATATCCAATAAAGAGCAAGAGCTGACCGAAAATACTTTGAATAAAAACGTACTGGACATGGCTATAGAGAACAATCAAAAACACATTGCTATGGTATTAGCCAGCAATAGAAGGTCAGTCGGTGATTTTTGTTGGATTTCCCATAATCAGTAAATAGTATATCAATAGACCCTTTTCGAGTTCCAAATTACCGCTGTGTTTCTTGATTACAGACTCATTTACTCAGGGTTAGCCTCGATATTGTTTAGAATATTCACGTGTTCCAGTCAAGGTCCGTCGAATTTCAAAGTGTTTGTATTGTTGGAGTTTTCCGTTCTTTCCTTTACCGTTGGTATTTGTGAATATTTAAACACTGACTCGAGGCTAAGCCTGAGTAAATGAGTCTGTAATCAAGCAACACAGCGGTAATTTGGAACTCGAAAAGAGTCTATTACGCATGGTTATCTTTTATTATCATTAATGCCTGTTGTTGCGCATTTGGTGTGGAAGCTTTATTGCTGCGAATGAGTGTCAATGCGCATAGATGATAACACAGAAAGACGTATCTAATAGTGCGCTTGATTGTTGAGGTCGTTAATACGCATATTATTTCTAGGTGGCAAGAGATGTTTAAGCCTCCTGCTAAAGGCTGTCCCAGTCAAATGGCGCTGTTGATAGAAAAGATGCCAGAAGTAGCGAAGGTAAGGTCGGCATTCTCTCTCTCTTAACTGTTAAAGCTTCTCAAATCCGTCAATAGTTGAAAAAACTGCGCTGCTTGTGAATCTAGTAAAAAAGAGCAATTGTTTACGCTTTGACTCGCGGAGTGATTCCTCAGTTTCTGCAACCAGAGGCTAGCTCTTCTTTCAGCATTCGATGCCAGATCGAAATAAAATTTGGAAGTTGATTTTTGCGGATGGCGGGGAGGAAAAGCGGAGGACCCGGATTATAACCTTGATGTACAAGATAGAACAACATAACAAATCTACTCACATATGGCTGGTAGTCTAAGGATCAAAACCATGACCACCAAAGCGGCAACACATTAGCTGCGTACACCAATTGCGCTTAACTTCTTGCCACATTCTGCGTCGACAATTGTTTTGATATCTAATTTGTTTGCGCAGCGTTTTCTTGACCGTTGCATCACCAAGGAAGGAAGAAAGGATAATCCTGACTATAAGGTACTCGACTAGCTGTAAATATTCTTACATATTGAATATCTTCCAATGCTCATATCTCAAATACATGCATAACATGACAAAGGACACTTCTTACGTATCGTGGAGGAAAGGATAATCCTGACTATAAGTTACTCGACTAGCTGTAAACATGCATTCGTACATATTGAATATCTTCCAATGGTCTTACTGTCTTACATACATGCTTAACATGACAAAGGACACTGCTTTACGTATCGTGGAAGAAAGGATGATCCTGACTATAAGGTACTCGACTAGCTGTAAACATGCATTCGTACATATTGAATATCTTCCAATGGTCTTACTGTCTTACATACATGCATATCATGACAAAGGACACTTGTTAAGTATCGTGCTTTAATCGGTTATGCTGCAATGTTTCTCTACCCTTCCTTGAGTAAAAAGAATCTCAAAGTCGGCGGCGCCGTTTCCTCGCACCCTCGCTCTATCAGATGCTCTGATTAACGGATCTTCAAGGAACATCTACTAGCTTGATGAAGAAAACACCGACGCAAGACTTTTCTTTTCTGCTATCGTGTAGATAAACTATTTGCCAAGGGTCTTCAACAAGGCATATTCGATAGCAGCGTTTTCCTAACGTATTGATTTCTATAAATAGATAACGTACGACTTACACTACCTGCAAGGCATGCCGGACTATGAACGATGTAAACCGAAGAATTCCCTCAAACCTCTTTACGTGAGTAACCGATTGTCATCATCATGTGTCATGTATCCCACAAAATAGTTATTGATTTTTATGTTTCTTTTCAGGCGATGGTGAAAAATAAGAGGCTCAACTGTTTACAGCACCCCACGAGCCTATCACTCATTAACGTTAAATGGTGAGAGACTGTCGTTTTTATTTTCCCATTTCATTTACATTCCTATCCATTTTCACATTTCATTTACATTTTCATCCATTTCCCATTTCATTTACATTTTCAATCATTTTCCCATTTTATTTACGTTCCTATCCATTTTCACATTTCATTTACATTTTCATTCATTTCCCATTTCATTAACATTCTCAAACATTTTCCCACTTCATTTACATTCTTATCAATTTTCTACTCATTTCATTTACATTCTCATTCATTTTCCCATTTCATTAACGTTCTCATTCATTTTCGATTTCATTTTACCCATCTCATTTACATTTTCTTTCATTCCTGTTCATTTACTCCTATTTCATTCCTATCCATCCCCTAAAGGTACAAGTACGGCCTGGCATTGGTTTTACTCAACCAGATATTATCAGTATTATATTTATGTATCGTAATTGGGTTAGTTTCTATGCTGACTGACAATCCCTGCTTCAAAGCCGCTGATAAGGTACGTTATAAGTTACAAGTATTTCTATTTTTTGTATGTTAATTTTTGCTGAACATCACTGACTTACATAATCCTCACAGTAAACCTTTTGTGTCTCTCACTTAGGTTCAGTGTACCAACGCAACAAATAGCTGGGACCTTGAAGGAGATCCCTCTTGGGTAAGCAACTCATTAAAAAAGTTATTTTAAGAGAGGGTCCTGAAAGGGTAAAATGGGAGCTGGGATTCGCCTTTTTTGGGCTGGGAATTGGAATTTTATGTACTGGGAATGGGATTCACAAAAAAGATATGGGAATGCATGTGGGATTGAGATTGAAGCAAAACATAGGACTATGGGATTTGGTCAAAATGGAGGCTGGGAAATGGGATTAGGGCCCTCCCTTAAAGACACTGTCTTAATATTAAAATTTTAATCATGATTCTACAAGACTAGGTCAAAGAGAAAATAAATTTGAAGGAAGAGAAAGATTACCCGTTCATCATCTTGAGAACTCTGTGATGCTATTTTTAGATTTTTATTTTTACAGTAAGGACATTCGAACCATGAACACTTTGAAATATTTGTCACATTTTTTATTGCAGACTATAAATCATCCCTTAAGCTAATCGATTGGAAATAAGATATATTTTGATCACTTGGTGTATTTGAACTCAATTCTTTATTTTAGAGAGCTTTAAACAGTAGAAAGTCGAAGTGTTCAGTCGAAGTGTTCACGGTGCGAGTGTCTTCACTGTAACTGAAACTGTTATCAACTTGCTCTGATGTTATATTTTCAGCCAAAACGTCCTGCTATCAAATTATACATACATCTAAAGATTGCCTTGATAGTACTAAGTGTGATCAAACTGATCAAGCAATTCATCGAAATTTACAATCAGGTATGTATATGACCACTATAATAATGTCTAGTCATTAAGTACAATCTTTTACTTTCCTCTCCCGCGCGCGCCTGACCCCAGCAGTCAGAGACCTTGGCAAATTCAAATAATAAGTAGTAAATAGTAATTGGAAGTAAGATGGAGATTTTGTCACGACTGAGGATCGAGCTTGTATAATACGTCCACATAACCAATTTGTTCAAAAACCCTCGAAGCACAGAGAGAATCAACAAGCAACTCGTACTCATATACGACACCGAGTCCGGGAGTCGAAGCCGTGTCGCGCGCATTTGGTGCGCTCTAATTATTCACCTATACGCCACACTTGCTTTTCGTCAAGTATTTTGTCTGAGTATCACAAAAAAACTCTTTGTTGTTCGTTTTAGGGCTGGGGTTATTTGACAAAGATCAGTTATCTTCTAGACCTCGCTCTCTGCATCACCATGATGATTTTCCTTCTTCCTGAAAACTGTAGCAGGTGTTTTGGCGCAGGCGCAGTGGCTGCTTGCTTGGCTTGGTTCAGCTTGATGTCTAGAATAGCAAGGTATATCAACCATACAATGTTATATGGCACTGTTTTAGTCTGTTTACTATTAAGGGCTACACTAAGCTAGTATTTTATACGTTAAGGTAAAGATAGGAGAGACATCGGGGGCGGAAGGAGGGGGGATGCCGAGACAAATACAGGAAAGTCGGGAAGATGGAAATGAAAAGGCAGACAGCCAGACGGACTTACATACAGACAAGACAAACGTACCGAGAAAGATAGACAAAACAGACAAGACAAACGTACCGAGAAAGATAGACAAAACGGACAAGACAGACGGACTTATAGACAGACAAGATAGACAGACAGACAAGACAGACATACATACAAACAAGGCAGAAAGACAGACAGACAGATAGACAGACGTATTTACAGAAAGACAAGTCAGTCACACAGATAGACAGAATAGACAAACGAACTTACAGAAAGACAAGACAGACGTACATACAGATAGTCAGATGGAGTTACAGACAGATAGAACACGGACAGACGAACTGAGAGACACAAAGCCTAGGCACCTCGAAGGTAGACTGCACGAGACTGCACGCCTGAAATCCCATGCATAGCACTACTAATTCCAACTCTCAGTAAATCCAATTGGCTTCCTTCTTTTAGGGTATCTTTCATGGGTGTTTACTTGATGATGCTAGAGAAAATCATCTTCACCGTTATAAGAGTAAGTATGTTTTTAACTGAACACTGGACATATTGACACCATGCAAAACAGCTGGTCGGCATAAATGACTTTTCCAGGGTAGAGAGAGTAAGGGGAATACAATGAACCTGCGAATGGTAAATCACCAGTTTTTGATAAGATTTTCCATCTTTGTTTCAGGTTTTTGTTCTTCTCTTCTTTTTCCTCCTGTGCTTTGCGTTTTCTTTCTACGTCCTTGATTTTCAGCAGGTAAGACTTGTTTAGCAGCGATAAATTATAGCGGCCCTTAATTCATCGACGAAAATTAGCTGTTCCGAGGTTGAGGTGAAAAAACTGAGTCGAGTTTGCATTGCAGTGTATCGTGGGGCAGTTTAAACCTGGTTCTCTCTATTTTTGCATAAGCATCAGAGTCTACGTCCTCACAGGGACATTCAGCGACATAAGCATAAGCACAAGCATAAGAAGAACCGAACGTTTTGATCCTTATGCTTATGCTTATGTTATGCTTATGCTTATGCTTATGTTATGCTTATGTCGCTAGTTAGGACGGGGCTTTAGGGAATATATTTCCAGTATGGCGTCTATTACCGTCGTCCCCCAAAACAGTCCCACGATGCACTGCAATCCCAACGGTCCCCCCTCCCAAACCTTGAGATTTTACGGTGTTCTGGTGTTGATGTTGCATGAGTCCACATTTATTGTTTCAATTTCAGGTGTTGTTTGACAATCTTTCCCAGTCTCTAACGACCACGTTCGTGATGCTGATGGGAGAAGTCAATTATTCAGTCATCTTCCTGGAGGATGACAATCTGTATCATCCGTTTCTCTTGTACCCAGTCTTCATTCTGTTCTGTCTGGGAATGCCTATCATTTTTCTTAATTTATTAGTAAGTTATATAGCTCTATAAGGACAAAACTGAAACCAACCAAAAGTACCAATTTTATCGAACCCTTAAACAACCTCTTGGCTGATCTACTGAGTCAGGGCACGGCTAACTCACAGATTGAACCCTGAAACAACCTCTGGGCTGATCTAAGTCAGGGCATGGCTAACTCATAGATCGAACCCTGAAACAACCTCTGGGCTGATCTAAGTCAGGGCATGGCTAACTCACAGATTGAACCCTGAAACAACCTCTGGGCTGATCTAAGTCAGGGCATGGCTAACTCACAGATTGAACCCTGAAACAACCTCTGGGCTGATCTAAGTCAGGGCATGGCTAACTCACAGATTGAACCCTGAAACAACCTCTGGGCTGATCTAAGTCAGGGCATGGCTAACTCACAGATTGAACCCTGAAACAACCTCTGGGCTGATCTAAGTCAGGGCATGGCTAACTCACAGATTGAACCCTGAAACAACCTCTGGGCTGATCTAAGTCAGGGCATGGCTAACTCACAGATTGAACCCTGAAACAACCTCTGGGCTGATCTAAGTCAGGGCATGGCTAACTCACAGATTGAACCCTGAAACAACCTCTGGGCTGATCTAAGTCAGGGCATGGCTAACTCACAGATCAAACCCTGAAACAACCTCTGGGCTGATCCAAGTCTGGGCACAGCTAACACACAGATTGAACCCTGAAACAATCTCTGGGCTGATCTAAGTCAGGGCACGGCTAACTTACATTGATGGCCCAATGTAAAATTAGCTTTAGCTAATTGGTATCTTTTCATCGTTAAATAAAGTTATTTTTAACTCACAGATCGAATTGAACATTTTAGATCACTTTATTTTTGAGATAAAAGAGCACAGTAAATCGGATAGGGCTGTTTTGGCCCCAAAAATGGGGCCAAAATTTTGACCCTATAGTGGCTTTCTTATAGAAGGGCTATTTTGGTACTACCGGTAGGGGCCAGTTGAGGGGACCTAAACGGTACTGATAGACCCACACCAAAATGGCTTCTGTGCGGCCAAAATGGCTTCTGTGCGGCCAAAATGGCATTGTTCTATTTTGGCTGGGCTAAGATAGCACTACTTTGAAAAAGCCAAAATGGCTCTCTGGGGCCAAATTGGTCCTCTCAAATTAATGCAAGTAATGTATTATATATTTGCATTTGTTTCTAGATTGGTCTAGCAGTCGGGGATATTGCCAGTATAAAGAAAATCGCTGCTCTGGAGAAATACTCAGTACAGGTTAGAATTACACAAATATTTGCTCTCAAGTTTTTGTGTCAGGGATTCTATTAGATTATAAAACAAGGAGTGGGTCACCTGTATGGAGTAGTTACATAAGTTTTTTACCTTCTGCAAACATCTAGAGTTGTGTTAGAATATTTTTAAAATTTAATCTTTTTCTAAAATTAAAATTATTTTAAAAATTAAAATGTAGAGGTAGTGAGTGTGGAGTGTGTTGTATATAGCTACTCCAAAAAAAAACGTGCAGACAAAGTTTAGAAAAATTCCATATCGTTGTCACCTTTCCCGTATTTAATTGACATCGTGCAGTTCGGGCTTTGTATGCAACATGCAATATGCAATATGCAACACACAACATGCAACATGCAACATGCAACACTATGCAACATGTAACATGCAACACACAAAATGCAACATGCAACATACAACATGCAACATGCAACACGCAACATGCAAGGCATGCAACATGCAACATGCAACACGCAACATGCAACACGCAACATGCAACACGCAACATGCAACACGCAACATGCAACACGCAACATGCAAGGCATGCAACACGCAACATGCAACACACAACAGGCAACATTCAACATGCAACATGCAACAGGCAACATTCAACATGCAACAACATGCAACATGCAACATGCAACACACAACATGCAACAGGCAACACACAACATGCAACACACAACATGCAACATGCAACACACAACATGCAATATGCAACATGTAACATGCAACACACAACATGCAATATGCAACATGCAATAAAACCTTCAACCAATTCTTTTTTTAAAATCGCTGTATTGATGTAAGCATAAGCCTCTGGCTAGGGAGACTCAGCAACGGATTACTCAGCTATTAACAGTGCTATTCCCTCTGCTCTTTATTTGAAGGTAGAGCAGTTGTATAACATCGAACAAATGTTTCCTCGGTTCATAGTCAAACACTGGCAGGTCAAAACACATGTAGAATACCCAAACAGACCCAAGACTCTTGCACGACAGGTAAATGCTACATACTACAGACTACTTCGACGATATGGCGGCCATCTTGGATCGCAAGGCATTATGGGGCGTCCAGGGGGCAAATAAAGCTTTGTTACAGTAATGACGTCGATTGATATTAACAGCTCACCAGAGAATACGACAAAAGATGAATTTATGCAGCACATCTATCACCTTTACACAAAAGAGAAAGAAAAACACACGAAACTATATATTTTCTGTCATCTTTGTTTTTGTTTCCTTTTCTGGCAAGATGGCCGCCTTATCGACGAAGTAGTCTATTGCTGGTTTTCAATCATGGTTAAATATTGTACAGCCTTCGGTTGCAAAAATCAAAGCTCAAATTTAATCTAGCTTAGAATTAGGAACTGTTGTAACTTGGTCTGCGTTCTTTATTTATTTTTAAGCCGGGTATTATAACTGCCCGGCTCATTAGTAAGAAACGCGCATGCGCAAAGCTGAATGCTTATGCTTTTTACTTAAGATATATGACATCATAGCAGGAACTCTAACGACTGTTGGCTACGAGGAACATGAAATGGTTAACGAAGTCGAGAAAACGATTGAAGAACAAGAACATAGGTAAACAGTTTCCATTTCCAGATTCTTTGTTTGAGTTGTATTCATTTTTATGAGCAAGCGTTAGACATAGAAATAGCTCTTTAGGAAATGACAAGTGGTCAGAAGTTGTGAAATCATTACGCCCAAGCTAAAAGGGTCTATTGTCTCAAACACAAAGCATTCAATGGAGACTGCGGCGGCAAGGTTCAAATTGAAATTATTTTTTTAAACTTATGCCTTGTAGCCAAAATTAGATGCTGTGTTTTGGACCAGTCTTTAAACCGATGTTTGGAAAGTGGTGTATCATTTGAACGTACTTATCATATGCGAGTAGTCTCTTATGTCTCTCCCTTGATTCTAGGATTTTTTCCGTTCCGGTTTTCCTTCTTCCACAAAACCTAACATACTAGCTTCTAATAACTTGTCGTCTTTTTCAGGCTTAAATCTATTTCGAAGAAGCTAGGAATTCAATCAGGACAGCTTGAATTGATGCAAGAGTACATGGCAAGAATCGCAGAAAAAATCATTGGTTCTAAGCCTGGTTTTGAAGATGATATTGTAAATGACCAATCAGAGGCTTGAGCTAGCTACAAACCACAGACCCCATATACGAAGGAGTGAACGCTGTTTGTTTTTCTGTTGAAATTGAAGATGGTTCAGTCCCAAAATTCAATGCGTGATGAATTCATTTTCAGTCTCCATTTCATGAGTAATAGACCCTTTATCTTGGGCTTAATGGTTTCCCATACTAGACACGTGTCATTCTTTTACTGAATAAGATTAATATTTGTTCCGAGTTGTATGTTATATTCATATGTTTCCTCATGCCCAACTGTTTAAAACAAAGAAATTATACTCTAGGGAATGACGCTTGGTCTCAAATGGTAAAACATTATGCCCAAGTAAAGAGGTCTATTGCTTTTCTGTTAGACATTGAACATGGTATTACTCTCATGAATTCGATGCGGTTCGATATTGGCTGAAAAAAAATAAAAAACAATTTATCAAGAAACCTTCAGTTTGAAAATATCGTAATTGTTTTATTTGATTCGCTACATATTTGACTCACTCAAATTAATATATTTAAGCAAGATCTATTTATTGCACAAAAGAATGCTTGTAAAAACTAATATTGTTTATAAAGACTGATTCCATAAGTCGGTATGTTCGCTCTTTTGTCGATTCTGGAGCGAAAACTACGAGTCATGCATTCAGTCTAGTGCGGATTACCTTGATGTATTTCAAATATTTTTCATACAAAAAAAAAACTCCATATTCAACGCTAGCTTGCTTATTTACTGGTCACAAGGGAAACGGTGTGTTTCGTGGTCCCGAGACGACGATGAAACCATCGCCGTCGACGAGGGACCAATAAACCGAGGTTCGAGTTAAAAAGTGTTTGTTATATACCAAGTGCCAAAGAACACAAAACAATTTATTTGGTTTTTGATTATTTGATCTTAAAACTTAGAAATCTTACATTTCTGTTGAAACAGTAATTGCAAATTTGATGCTTATCACGTGGCACCCTCTTCACCAATGATAAGAGAGAGAATATGAATTTTGACGCTTGATGATGACAACTATTTTTCGTTCTCATTTGTATTGTTCTGTCGCAAGCCGACGAAACTTTAGCTTGATAAATGTATCATCTGCAGAATACACTATAGTTATCATGTCAAGCTCACAAACTATTAGGGATTAACTAAAAAGTCATTAACAAATAGTCCTCCTTGGCTCGGGCGCAATGTTTTCGCCGGCATTTCAAACCACATGTCATTACCTTAAGAATAAGATTATTTGTTAGTGTCGTATCCAATCATGAAATCTGTCTTCTCATGTGCAACCGAGTGCAGCCGTTAAACAAATAAATGATTCTCTAGGGAATGACACGTGCTATGAAATGGGAAAATATTACGCCTGAACCGAGGAGGTCTGAGGAGAGAGAATTAGCAAATGTATTATGGCACTCAAATTCTATCCTCGATGCAAAAACATATAGAAAATGTCGAAAACAATGAAAAAGGATCAATATTTAACAGAAATAAAGATGGTATAAAATTGCAAATTCTATAGTTAATCAAACTGATCAACTCAGTGATGAGCGTCCAGTCAGATTCATATACCCATTGCAGCTTGAATACTGAAAATTTCGGAAGACATAATCGAGAGATAATTTTGATATGAAAATAGCGAAATCACACAGAATAATGAAGTGTGCGTCAAACGAATTAATAACCTCGACGTTTCGAAAAATATGATTTGTTTCGAAGTTCGTTGTAGTGCCTTCAGCATCGGCAAATGTCCTTTCTTCAATAAGGATTTATTAATTTTCTTATGAAAATAACAATCCGTGGGTCCTTTGAAACAAATCATCTCTCTTAAAATATGAATTTAATATATAAGTTAAATCGTGTCCTAATAATTTGCTTAATCTGCTCAATTGCCGTATCTTAAAAGTACGCATGCGCACTGACTCCCATAAAAAGCGCGCGAAATCTTGACGCGCCTGCTAGTCCTGCTAGAAATTTTTAATCTTAACTTCACTTAAACATAAGGTACGTTAAAGACGATTGAAAATTTCTCTTTTTTATATAATCTATTATTATATTTGACATAATTTTTCATTTCCGAGCTCGAAGAGCTGTCAAAATGTTTCCTTCGTAGTTAAATATCAGTCGGTTTACAATGATTATTTAAGGTTAAATTGATACTAACTTACTGCCAAAACCACTTTGTAACATTAATTGAAAGCAAGCAGAATTCAGTTATATTGCTTGTCAGCAAAGAACGTTTCTTTGTATTGTGTAGGAAACCTTTTAAGAATAATTGAATGATTCTTATAATATCAGTTTACGTATTGTTTTTTATCAGAAAACAAACGGAACGTCGAAGCGTTGAATCCGTCGTGCAGTAACTCATTCACGAAGAAGAATCAGGTAAGTCTTGTTTGTCTTTTAATTCAATAATTCATCCTCGTGAGCTTTGAATTTTAGAAAGTTATTTCCTCGTTAATTATAGAAGATTCAGTTGCGAAGAAAAACGCAGGTTATCTTCATTCTGCATTTCTTAGCTCGTTAAACTCTGAACCCACGAGTTTCAATAGTTGAAGAAAAGCTATTTTCTTTTGGTAAATGAAAGCAGATGAAGTTTCAAACTAAAAATAACTGACCTTAAATTGTTAGTCAACCAAGCTTAACTCTCAAGCCAATTAAATTTGCCACTGCAAAACACAGCTGAAAACTTTAGAAAGCTATTAGATTGAAGTCACTCAAACTCCGGGTATATAATGATTGCATTTTTATTGTCAACAAACTCAGTTCAAGATTCGGGGTTTTTAAGGGTCTCCTTTTTTCATTTAGAAGAAAATTTGTAGCATTTTAATATAAGAAAATGAATGGATATTGTTTGCGATATTTATAGCTCGTCTTGGATATTCGCCTTTACAGCTAGTGTACTATTTTTTCATCTTTTCACGGTGTACAATTTACCTTTTCATCATTACTGTTTCATTAGAAACGACGCAGCTCACACTAGTTTTTAGCTAGTTATCTCTTCTTATTACTATATACTGCGACCGTTTTTATTGTATTTCAGAAGTGTTTTTCGTCTTTTCACGGTGTATAATTTACCTTTTTATCATTACTATTTTATACTCGTTACAGCTAATTAAGGAAAACGGCATGAAGATTATCTATATTTATAGGTCGGATAAAAGTTATTATGTCTGATTCCCTTAGTTTTTATTTTTTCTTCCCAATTAACTTAACAGTGGGACTACCCAGAAGCTACCTTTATGTAAACATGACCTAACTAAGAAATAAAAAATAAAAAACCACGAGAGGGCCTATGTATGACTAAATTGACTTTTTTAGATTTAAATTTAGATTTTTTAATTTAAAATTTTGAATATTTTTAACTCGCCCGTCCATGGATATGTATGCGAGACTACATAAAAAATGTAAAAAAGATATTTGAATATTTTGACAGACTTCTTCTTTTTTCGACAAATGAAAACGCACGAAGCAGTTAACGTATATTCTGTGAATAGCGCACTTCAGTATAAGTTGGAAAGCCATTTAAACGTTGTTGGATTTTCAAGTTGATTGACAGCACCCATTTTAAAAACACGACTTTCTCGACCAAGAAAGAGTTTAATGATGTTCGTGTCGATCAGCCTATCAACAATGTACTACTCCTTAATACGTTATTATTTAATTCGATACCCCGAGAAAAATGAATTCAGGGTGGCCGGCACGGCTAACTCACAGATTGAATTGAAAATAAGCTTAAGTAGGTTTTGAAGAGGGAGGATAGGAACCAGAGAACCAGGGGGAAAAATCTCGAATCAAGGGAGACACCAATGAAGTGTACTCTCGTTTGACGTCTTGTCCAGGAATTGAACGTTAAAGGTACCATTGATTCCCTTAAATGTTAAAAACAAATTACGCGCGCGTGTGTAATGCAAAATGCGTACCATGAAAGGTGAAGACGCCAACTACTGACATGAAAAGTGTACCTTCAATCCAATATTAATTACAATAACGAGATGTCATTTTCAGGCAGCTTACCGACCTCTGTCTGTATTAAAAACTACATTTCGTCAAATTTCAGCTGTTTTTTTCCCCTGTTATATATTTTTTTTCAAGTAAAAAGTTCCATAAAAAATGGAATACAAATCAAGCCCCAACTACGCCATCCAAATAAGAAAATAAGCTCAAATGATGTTTGTTACACCGGTAAAAGTTTAATTATCCCTGAGCTCATACTTCTTCTCTTAATTAAAAACATATCAAACTTCGGCTCTCGTTTATCTCAAAAAATTAATAAATCGAGAAAGATACTGAGGAATAGATTAGTACTGATCAATAACCTGATTATTAAACAGTTTAATGCTGAAAAAGTTATCAAAAGTTATCATGTTTGTCTCTGATTTAATTATTGTTTGTTAGAAAAAGAAAAAGTTATCTGAGAATTGCGACGGTTCATTGTTGGCAGCAAATTGTGTTCTAAATTGCAAACTGATTTTATTTACTTAAGGTTATTTGACTCAGTTAAAAATGATTCAAACGGAAATGAATGTTCAACTGTTAGGCAATTTGAATAGATATAGAAGTGAGAAATAGAAACGGAAATGAAAAATAGAAATGGAAATAGAAATATAATAAGCCTTATTTCGAAAATTTGCATTTCAGATTGATATTCAACCGAGAAAAGTATATAAAAAACAAGCACGAACAAACGCTATACTTTCGGTTTGATTTTAAACCATTATCAGACGAAATGATTACTAACATTACTGAGTTACGTTGATTTAGAATTAAACTGAAAGTATAGCATTTGTCCATAGTAGGTTTCTTTGCTTGACTCTTTTAAATATCAACCCGAATGTTTTCGGGATAACGTTTCAGTGTTCTATGATCTAAAACTGTCAGTGGTCGAAATGGAAATAGATACCAGAAATACACATGTAAATAATAATAATAATAATAATAATAATAATAATAATGATGATGATGATGATAATAATAATGATGATAATAACGGTTTAATGATGACATATCTACAGAGTAGCTTTACATTCATCATGAAATCACAAAATAAAACTACAAAAACTACGAAATTACAAAAATTATATAGACTAATGGAAATCAACAATCGTAAGGTCCCAAAAGAGTGACGAGTATAATTTGATGTACAGATTTGATGTACGTATGCAATCCTTGTACCGTTCTGTTTATATTTAACTGTGATAATTTCACACTTCAAATCGTTTATTTGTTACTTTATCAGTAACTGCTTTAACCAAATACGTCATTAATATTGTTATCCAATCAGATAATAGCGCAGGAAACATCAAGGGTAATATTCTTTTCTTTCGATAATGAGTGGTTATCCTTTCGTAGTCGTTGTGTAGTCGCTATTTCGTCTTTCTCGTAATCAATGGTTCAATTAAAAAAAAAAAGAATAAAAAGGAAAAAAAAACTTGGATGTTATGAAATTAACAATACAAGTGGAGCTTTTCGTATCTAGGGGTTCCTTGACGGTCCGTGCCCACCAGTAGTTAAGGTAAGCTAAAGTAGCTTCAAAAACCTTCTAAGTTAGGGCATGAATAACTCACAGATTGAACCCTGAAACAACCCCTGGTTTGACCTAATTCAGGGTATGGGTAACTCACAGATTGAACACTGAAACAAACTCTGGGCTGATCTAAGTCAGGGACCGGCTAACTCACAGATTGAACACTGAAACAACCTCTGGGCTGATCTAAGTCAGGGACCGGCTAACTCACAGATCGAACCCTGAAACAACCTCTGGTTTGATCTAAGTCAGGGCACGGCTAACTCACAAATAACTAACTCAGAAAACATGGAAATTATTACGAACAAAAACGGAGGGCATAGAAGGACTTTTAAATAAAAACCTATTTGAGCGAAACTAGTTGGAAAACAATTAAAATCTCTGCGCACATCTGAAACGAACAGCATGATTTCTTTGTATTGACTTGTAGCCTTATATTAGAAAAACTTATTGCCTTATATTTGATAACATCTAAGACATGTATATCTGGAACGGTGCACTTGTACAGAGATCTTACTATTTGGTCCGGGCTTGCTTTGAGCGGTGATAGCACTTGTTTACATATCTCACTGGTGTAACATTTCATGGTAGAATATTTTAAAGCAATTTCTCATGATAAACTTTCTTGACAACTGCTTTCCGTTACATCAAAAAAATTCTTCACACGTTTTTTAGTTCTCTTGAAGTAGATTTTTGAGTCAATACGAGAAGTCTTTTTTTCTGGACGGGATTTTTGTTTGACAAACTGAAAGATATGAAATGTGTTTTTGTCACTCGGTAAAAATATATATGTTAAGTGTATGTTACATCGAGTGTATGAGCAGATTAGATAGTTCTTCTTCCTCGGATTGTCGTCCACGAAAATAATTAAATCCATACGATTTTTTTAGCTTCTACAGTCAGTACGTACATATATTTGACACTTGATTGAGATATAGGGTTCTTCATATTAAATAAGATAGATCGACTAGATCTTTTGTTGATCTTTGTAGATGGTATTAATAAATATCGTATCCGACTTTATCCTTTCGAAACGTCTAATAAAAATTAGATTTTCCCCAATAGTTTTTTTTTCTTTTTTCTCTTTTGCTTTCTTTTTTCTTCCTTTTTGATGAAAATGATTGCAATGACATTTTGAAAATCTAGTCATGTGCTAATGAGCAAATATTTTTAATTACTGAAAACAATCTTTACGAAAATCAATATTTTTCCTCATTCTTCTTTTCCTTGTCTCTCTCTCTCTCTCTCTCTCTCTCTCTCTCTCTCTCTCGCTCTCTCTCTTTCTCTTTTCTTAATAATAAAATCGTGAAAACGAACTTTACGGAAACTGATCTTATCTCAAATTCATGGTTGTTCATTAATATCCTTTTCATTCGTTATTCAAGTTGTCTATCACTAGGGCTTTCTGGAAAAAATATCGGCCGATGACATCCCATAATTTCTGATATACTTTTGATATACTTGTATATATATATAAATGGTCAAAGTTTATGCAAACCGCAGTGTAAATATATATGTGTATATACAACTCTTTGCAAAAATTCTGTAAATAAAAATAATATCGATATATTGGGTGCATTATTTATGGGTAATATAGATAAATATATATATATATATACACTCGATTGCAGAAACGTTGTAGTATACATTTATACATATATCTAATTTATTCAGTATATTTAATGATATGCAAAACGGAAAAATCGCTTTATTTATTGCTTGTTTCATTCAATGACTGTCAAAATATCTTTTCTGGTCTATTAGATCGTACAGATTATAAATCAGTTGGTTTTAAGCGTTGAAAATGGTTATTTTGCATTATGCATCTCATTAGATATTTGTATAAATGTATAAATATATATTACAGCGTTTCTGCAATCGAGTGAATATATAAACCTTTCAGCTGATTAGCGTCGATGGTAATACCCCAGACCAGCTGCTGAATTCCTATTTCAATTAACTAACTTCTTCAAGCTTAATGAAGGTATATTGCGATCTGGATAAGCTTTTGTGGGCTGGTCTTTCCCACGGGCTTTAATTTTACCGAATGGGTTCGCCAATTAGAATTTTCAGAAAATGCTTTTCGCGGAGGGAGAAAAAACCGATCGGAAAACCTGGAATAAAAAATTAACTTTTGGTTCAAAATAAAACAAAACTTGTCAGGTTGTACTCCACCATACACTGAGCCGGCCGGTTTTGTTTGCTTTTTCTATCCTTTGATTAAATTCCATGGTTTACTGTCACTGATAAGGATATTTTTTATGATCTTTAAGGAAGAAAAACATTTCCCATTGCTTCATAATTGGGAAGAAATCAGCATGCGTCTAGAATGGATGCAAATTATATTTATAAATATATATATATAATATTTTTAGTCCTTTGTTAAGCAATTTAGCGAGAGATAAAGTTGATTATGTAAGGGTGGATAAGGTCCATTAACAGCACTAGAAATCTGTAAGATTCCGTTTTGACAGTGATGCTAAGTAAGTAGTACGTGCATGTTGTGAATACAGAAGGAATAGGGAGGGAAATACTGCAATAAGAGAGCAAAGCAGAGCAGAGCAGAAAAGATTGAAAAGAAAAGAAAAGAAAATTAATTAAAATAGTGAAAAGAAGAAAAAGAAAAGATAAAAGAAAATAGAAAAAGAAAAGATAAAAGAAAATAGAAAAAGGAAGAAGAAACGACAATGAAGTATAAAAAGGAAAGGAAAGGGAAGGAAAAAATGATCAGAAGCTGAGTTTTGAGCTTTTTTAAAAAGTCATTATGTTTTTTATTTAGTAGACTATAAGGATTAAGTAGATTAGATATCGTTGTAGCTGTCCTTTCTTTTCTTAATTTTAGGTATAAATTTTACAAAAATTTAACCATTTTTCTTGTTCTTTCAAGTGAGTCGTAAAACTGACAAATTGATATTCTTTAGAAATTGATGAGTTTTTAAAAAGCTATAGCTCGAGGATATTTGGTGATTTTGTTTTGTATTATGAAATAACTGTTATAAATCTCGCGTTTTGATTGGTTGGGAAAGCGTGCTTTATGATAGCACACAGCACGTGTGCGCACTTTCGGTTGCGTCATTTTTAAAATAAAAATCATTGGCGTGCTTCCATAGCGGGAGATTGTCAATCCTGAAAGAAGCGCAATGGAGATGCGTACTCTTGCATTTCTTTGCCAACCACTTTGAAGCGCCTGCAGGCCTGATGTTCTGAATATGCTGAATAGGAATAGGATTTCAAAAAAAAGGGGTCAGTCCAAGATCTGATATGGGCGATCTGAGACTAAACGGAACGGTTTGTGCTTATACGTTTTCTTACTAAAATCCCCCCCCGCAGAAAAAAATTCGTGTCATGCTTCATACTCCAATATCTAAAAAGGAAAATGCGTTGTTCCTTTGTAAATGCATTACAACGTTCAGTCGTTTTTTAAATAAGTGTATAAGAAAAAGCCATATAATGCTGCCTAGGACGCGTTCCTCATTTTATTTATTTATTTATACTTTTTAAAAGATAAAGCGTTAGCTTAGAACAGTCATACCTTTCTAGTCTCCGAGCAGAGGTCCTTTCTTTCCTACTAGCATGCGAGAGGAAAAGAAATTTTTTTTCCTCTCGCTTCCTAGCGGGGTAGAGGAGGACCTCTGTGGGATTGATAACGGGAATGCGTGGTTACAGTGCCTTTTGATTTCGTCCCAGCCCCATAAACCCATGCACACCGCAAAGTCGTAACCAGTTCACTTTTATGCGTAGGATTCAACCCAAGGTGAATAGAGTTTTGACAGAAAAGTCGTCGACAGCTGGACCCCAGCACTTAACTAGAAACGAAAATATACCCAAACCCTTTCACACTTTAAAAACGAATTCAGACAATATTATTTATATCTAAGTGTTCATCTTATTCTTAGAAAGTCCAATATAACACAAGTTGAAAGAGGATATATAACCCCAAGATTTATTTGCCTTGAGTAGCAGTTTGCATTATTTCATCTAAAGGTAAGTTAAAGATAGCTTATAAATGGGATTCGAATACGTTCATAATCAGTTTCTACCTTATATTATTATTGCAATATATATGAATGCTCTGAATAAGCGCTCAAGACACTATAGGGCGCCAACTTAGCGTAACCTATAGACCATCGGTCTTACATCTTTTAAACGGCTTTAACAACATGACCGTTTCTTCATTGAAAAACCAAACTAGAACTTAGTGCTTAAACTCAATCTTAAATTTAAAACTTAGTCGAAATTCCAATTAACTATAAGCTTGTATTTCTAATTAAAAACGTTTCCTTAAAATATTTCAAATTGGACCTTCCTCAAGCAAATGCAAATTATTATACACCAATTCGAAATATGTCGCTAACTTTTGCTATTGTTCTGCACTGACTAGCGACTGACTAGCCTCGTGTTTCAAAATCGTTTTCACGTGTATTCCCATAGTCATTCTCTAGTGTCAGTGAAGAACAATAGTTTTATCATCATGATTATTATTATCATTAGTCTATTATTAAATTTATAAATGTACTTCCAAGCAACCTGCCTTTTAGAGTATCTATAATGGGAAACTATTCAGGTAATATTAAATATATTTGATATATGACCTAAATAATCGTAGAAGTAAAATGCGACACATTTGCTAGCTGCAAAACAATTTTATCGCCCTTCGTCCTTATTCTTGGTTTTCAATCAATCCCAAGAGAGCGCAATAACAAAAGGGATGTCCGCCATGTTGGAAGATATAACAAAAGAATTGATTGAAAAATCTTTTGTCAAATTCTTCCAACATGGCGGTTATGACGTCTATTGCAAACGAAGAATTAACATTTATATCTAGTTCTATAAACATTTCCCTACGAAATTGTCGAAAAATATTTTCTTTCAAAAGGAGAAAAATGAAAGAAAGAAAATGTCAGTGATTTGTCTGTGCGTGTACATTATTTGGCACACAAACTGTAGTTGGAACTCACAATTATATATATATTATATAATAATACTTGTCAAACGAACCAACCCACACATACTTGTTGATTATTTATGGACACAAGAGTCAATGGCTTCGCTATTCATTGCCAACCAAACTTATTAAACTGGATAATTGTAGCTTTTATCTATAGAACCCTTATTAATCACGCTTTTAAGAGTGTCTGACGTACATCTCAGATGAATCATCTATTAGTGTAGTTTGATTAAGTAGAATAAATGAAACCCTCATTTGTAATATAGAGCTTTTAAGTGTGGCGTCAATCGTATGGAAAAACGACTTCCGGGCTCAAAACTAAAGTAGAAAGTAGCTCCATAAATATTTTTCTTGCTTTCTTTTCATGACAGGATTTGTTGTCCAGAATTTGTTTTCCAAAGTTCTAATTGTCTCAGGTAAACATTTTTCACTTTAGTTTGATGGTTTTTGTGGGCAGTTGGACCCTGGGAATATACCTGGAAATAGAGCAGTAGTTTTCGTATGACTGTGAAAAGCTCAGTGCCGTAAGCATGACGTGCCGTGACCGTGATGCTTTCTAGAATACTCCATTTTACAGTTCCGTTCCAAGCCGAGGCTGGAGTTTCCGCGCATGATAAAAAGTATAGTTTTGCTATGCGCGGAAACTGCAGCCTCGACTTGCAACTATTATTCGTGGTCACTCGAACGGAACTGTAAAATGGAGTATTGGATTGGCTGATTTTTTTCGTGGCGCAATGTGATTGATCTGGCATTACCGTAATCTTGGCGAAACCGTGTCCACGCCGTGTTTATGCCGCGCTCCGGGTATTTGATTGGATGGAGAGTAAATTTTCGTGCAATGTAATTGATCTGGCGTATCCCTTGCCGTGTCACGACCGTGTTCGTGCCGTGAACTTTTCACGGTCATACAAAAACTGCTCTATGATAGAAATAGCACGCGGGCTCTTTCATAAATATCTCAGACCTAGATATGAATTCGAAAAGGAGGCATTTTCGGACAGTGTTCATAACAAACCTTAGGAAACTATAAAATTATTAGCCGTTCCTAGGTTAAGGAAAAGACTGGGTCGGGTTTGCATTACAGTGCATTGCATGTGGGGTATGTTTTAAGAGAAGCCCTACAGTGAACCGTAAAAGTAGCTCGATCCAGTTTTTTCCTAAGCTTTGATCCCGACCAAGATGGCTGCCATCTGGTAAATACTTATAGGATTTATCTATTTTACGTAAATATCGATACCAACGATATATAAGATAAAATAAAGAAGTAAAAGCCATTTGGTAGTCAAGACTGACTAGCCTGGCTTGTCTTGATGTTTGTCTTCTAATTGAAATGGCAACAAACATTTTGTATACTTTGTTTGACATTCTAACGTTCTAAATTTTGCTTCAATGAATATCTCCTTTAAGATGTTGTCTAGTAGTACTTTTTTTTTTTGTATTAACTATTAATAGGAAAGAATATTTATGTTCTCTTGGGAAAAAACCAACAGCAGCCATACGCGCGCGCGGTCTGAGATTCCACTGAGCGATAAATGTTTTCAATGATCTATAAACAGATAGAACTTTGGAAAACAAAACCTGTCATGAAGATAAAGATCAGCGAATCTTTTTAAAAAGAACTGCTTTTCGTTTTAAACCTCGAAAGTCGTTTTGCTATATACGGTTGACGTCACGCTGACTTGTCGAACCAAGCTAGTATTAAATTTATAGAAAAATCTTCGCTGGTCGAGAAAAAAATATATTCAAAGAAAAGTTATGCAGAAATTGCAGTTGCGACTAATAAGGCGCGATTGCACGGAGCAATTTTCAATGCATTTAGTCTCGCAACAGCGTTGCGCACAAGTTGCAAGAGTGTTTATAACACGATGCAACGGAGACGAAATATTTGCCAAAAGTAGAAAGGAATTCTATTTTTTGCAACGATTGGCAGGTGCAACCTGTCTCGCAATATTTTTTCAAATGTGCTGTAGTTTACAGACTGCAATGCTCCATGTAACTCAGTTGCATAGATGAAATGCTCTGCGTAATCGCGCCTTCAAAATAGAAAAAGTATATTTGCTTTAGAAAAAGTTAAGAAAAGGCGGAAGACTTTAGAAATACAAGGAAGACGGAGGCAAAAAAACGACAGTCACGAAGAACGACGAAAATATAAAATAAACACGATAGGTTCCGTTACATGACAGCCTAATAGCGTGTTCAACCCTCATGGAATCTAGTTAAAGGAAGTCTGCCACCTCAAGCGGTGAAGCACATTTTATATAGAAATGTCAGTTGAGTATTCCGCAGGGCAAATTTTTCATTTTTAACTGTCAGATTTTTTTATCATCTTTTATATAACAGTCTGATAATTTCCATCACATTTTCACCTGCGGATACATTAGTCCGATGTTGGTTGCACCAACAGTCGAATGGCTTCCGCCATTAAACTAAAGAAAACCAGGAAAATTTAAGCCATCGAATAAATTGGGAAGCCTTTCATATGTAATGACACTGAACAGGTTTTCTAGCATAGCGATAAAGCTGCGTATGATAACGCCGACTGCTAAGTACCTTGTGTGTGAAAAATATGTTTTGAGATCGCCAAAATTTCGTTGATAAGAATTCGCACATATTTAGCAGAAATGGTATTATTTTTTGCTGTGCCACGCATGCTCATGTGGATTACTTTACGCGCGTCTCTCTGCTCAAGGCTGTTTTTACTGGATAGAGCTAGGAAGAAATTTAAAAACTCGGCTTGCGTATTCGTTTTCATGTCCGGTGCTTAGCAACGATTCAGTTTTAATCTAAGGATGTTTGCCTTCTTAATGTGTTTTCGCGTTCTCTAAGTATTTCAAGTAGAGTACTTAATTCTGGAGTGTATCGGACATCATGACTGGTATGCAATTAATATGAAAGTCATGATATAAATGACTCATTTCCATATTCCTTGCCAATTCAAAAATCACTCGCAAGTGAATTGTTTAATTGCTTTGGGGTAGTGAAGTCTTTGCATTTTATTTCGTATGCCCGACCAAGACTTAATCTTAAAGAAATCTAATCTAAAAAAGCGAATAGTCTGGATCATACCAACTAAGGCTCTGCTGAGTTTTTGCCTTGTATCCTTGAATATTCTCAATGTGAAAAAAAAAACTGGCCAATTTCTGGACGAATATAAAGGCAAGCAAGATAACTGACGCGATTTGAGGTAAAGCCTATTGCTTCTTAGCTCGCGGATACTTTAATTCTGAATCTCAATCTAGCCAAAATCTAATTGAGTAAAATAATGTTTAGGTACTATCATTTGAGTTAAATTCAAAATTCTCGGGATCTATCGTAACAGAAATGTTAGCACATATTTAGTTAATACACTGTATAAATGACTGTGCTGGATTCGTTCCATTGTCTAAGTCATCAATGTCGATATTATTTTCCAAAATTCTGAATTAAGAGAATCGCTTATATACTGTTCAGTGGATATAACTTCTAATTTCTTCGAATTGTGCCAAAACTAAAGTGACTTCAAATAAAAATATAAAATAGCACTTAGTTCCCATTATTTAAATTTTACGCCTAGGTAGAAGAACTTTGAATTAAGAGAATTGTTTGTATAATATCTAGTCTATGCACTATATTATCATGATTTTTGTCTTTAATGAAGCAATCTTAAAGGCTTTAACTTGAATTCACCAACTCATCGACGATGAGATGTGAATGGTAAGATACTCTGGCTTCTTGACAAATTAAGCATCAATTTGTCAAGACGCCAAGAGTCTCCCGTCATCGTCGATGAGTTAGTGAATTAAATAACTTTTCAAAACGGATTGTTTTTCAAGCTTAGATTTAAAACTCATTTTATGGAACCCTATATAAAACGACCCCGACTGAGTGACATGGCTAGGCCGATCGTGAGAGCGATTGATTGTTCGGCGGCTGGAGTTTCGCACGGTTAACTTACCGATGGAATTGGGATATAGCGTTTTAGGTTTTGCGGAGAGAGCAAATGAAGAGACCAAACATGTGATATGTATGATCACGTGATTAAGAGTTTTAAGATGCTCGTTTACGGCAAACGTGAAACGTCAGTTGACCATTGAAAAATATTTTAAATTAGTGAAAAAGAATCGGTAAAATCTCCAAGTAGTAGATAAACAAAAGAATACTTGTTTTTGTCGAGAAGGTTTGCAAAAGGTAACAGTGAAATGTAGGGAAACGATGAAAACGTTGTCACGTTTGCCGTTTGCGGGAAGGAAAAACGGGAATATTAGAGAGTTTTAGATTTACGTTCATGACAAACGTGAAACGTCAGTTGACCAGTAAAAAATTCTTTTAAATTACTGAAAAAGAATCGCAAAAAAGTCCAAGTAGTAGAAAAACAAAAGAGTATCTGCGCTTGGTGAGAAGGTTTGTAAATAGTAAAGTAAAATAAAGGAAAACTATGAAAAAGTGGTCACGTTTGCCGTTTGCGGGGAGAAAAAAAAGTCAATCTAAAACTCTCTATTAATATGCATAATGTCCCAAATCTTCGTTCAAATGTTTGTAATTTATTTGTCTTTATTTTAGTTAATTTGAGATCTTGTTAATTTTAATAAAGTGTTTGGTTTCTATGCTTGTTTGGCTGGCTTTTCGGAACAAAAATAAAAAACAAATGTTAACTTTAATTTAAATTCTTGTCTTGCCTAGAATGTCCCTGCAGCAAAATTAGAACTCCTCTTAAATTATATTTTGTTCAGGGTTCGATCTGTGAGTTACTATGTGCCCTGACTTAGATCAGCCCAGAGGTTGTTTCAGGATTCGATCTGTGAGCTACTATGTGCCCTGACTTAGATCAGCCCAGAGGTTGTTTCAGGGTTCGATCTGTGAGTTACTATGTGCCCTGACTTAGATCAGCCCAGAGGTTGTTTCAGGGTTCGATCTGTGAGTTACTATGTGCCCTGACTTAGATCAGCCCAGAGGTTGTTTCAGGGTTCGATCTGTGAGTTACTATGTGCCCTGACTTAGATCAGCCCAGAGGTTGTTTCAGGGTTCGATCTGTGAGCTAGGAGTTCCCTGACTTAGATCAGCCCAGAGATTGTTACAGGGTTCGATCTGTGAGCTAGCCGTTTCCTGACTTAGATCAGCCCAGAGGTTGTTTCAGGGTTCGATCTGTGAGCTAGCCGTTTCCTGACTTAGATCAGCCCAGAGGTTGTTTCAGGATTCGATCTGTGAATTAGCCCGGCGGTCCCTGACTTAGATCAGCCCTGAGGTTGTTTCAGAATAAAAATTGAAGGTTAAAAATGTGCAGTTTTCCTAGTATACTTATGGTTTTTCCTTTCATATCATACAATTTTCCCCACAAATACCGGATTTGTCTAAACTGCTTGAGCAGTGTTTTGTCAGCGGATTCGCACATGGCACAAACAAAACAATATGGCGGCTGATTTATCTGGAAAGCGTGAAAAGCTGAAATCTTCAAATTTATCTCAGTGTTAGACGTTACGTATAATTTTTGCTAACTTCAGTTAAGAAACAATCCAAATCTTAATTAGGAGATAACTTAAGATATGTGTGATAAACATATTTCCAAGATGGCGTCTATTTCGTTCCATTTACCATTTTCCATCCATCGGTTCACTGGTCAAACACAAAGCATTCAGTCGAGGTTGCAAGGTTCAAATTGGAATAATCCTTTGAAAGTACCTTGAGGCCTCGCTTGAGCGCTTTGTGTTTGACCAGTGAACCAATGTATGGAAATGGAAAATGGTGAATAAAACAGTCCCAAAATACCCTGCAATGCCAAAAGTACTCGACCGAATGCAAGTTTTCCCCTCGAGCTCGAAATGGCTAGTAATTTCCAAGGTTTTTGAAATGGGAAACACCACGTCCAATTCAAATGGTCTATTGATCGATGCAGGCGAACTGAAAGCTTGCAGTTCTTATGCCAAGCACCGAAAACAAAGATATTACTAACTGGCTTTTTTTGAAATGGCGTCATGATTTCTTTGGTTCCATCGATGTTTTATTTCTGGCGACAACCATCTGTCAACATACTTCCCATAACCGCTCAGCAACCTTTTTTATCTAAGAAAGAAGCTGCTTTGTTCATACCGTGTTCTGTATTTGTTCTGTGTGTACATTAAGTAAAATAAAACTGATTATAAAACACGTGAGGGGCGAATCCCGCAAACTAGTAAACGCTATGAGGCGCTACAATGCATAATTTTTTGTCTTGCCAGACAAGAGGAATATAAGAGGAATATAAAATGCGCACCATGTGATATAAACACGCTGGGAGCTTTAGAGAAAGAGAGAAGTAATCTTAGGAACACGAGGGGTAGCCGAGTTTTAACAAAGGTTTGGAACAATTATATATATTTATATACATACAAGTATATCAAAATTATATCACTTATTATTGTATATCATCCCTGTTATATTTTTCAGAAAGCCCGCTAGTGATAGACAACTTTTTTAAACTAGAAAATATAGGAAGTCTAACATTTTATGCGATAGTCCCAAATGTTTACCTATCTACAGCTGCCTGAAGCTCAAACAATGAGTTAATTATCTTAATGTGTTTATACATGTATTTTATATATGATAATATTTTGAACTCTGGTAATATGCCAATATTTAGATCTTTATCGCTTAATCGTGGCCACATAACAATGGTTTCAAGTCGAGGTTAGAATGTTAACATTAGAGACCTTTAGCGCGACGTTCTTGCTAGGTACCGCAAACCTCAAACTGCAGTTCGATGTCAGGCGCTTTGCGTTTTAAAAACTTTCGACATTTTGCGAGGCGTCATAACAAAGTTTTTGCTGGAAGAGCCGCCAAATTTATTTCATTCATGCCTATATTTTCTCCGTGTTTTTTAGGCCTGTTTCTGTATCTGATCCCTAGCAGTTAGTGGTTAGTGGTTAGCGGTAAACTTGATGCTAAAGGTCTCTAGTCCCTCTATTTCCTCCTAACTCAGTCGAGTAGGTTTTTTTTCAAACTCTAATCTACTAAAGGACCCCACGACTACACGACCCCATAAGCTGTATAGCTTTCAAAATTTATCGCGTTTAAATAAAGATTTCTATTCTATTCTATTCTACTAGTGAGCAAGTTTGGAGCGAAAAGAGGGACTTTTAACAGACTAATTCGAGGTTCGATGTGTTCATGCTTGTAATATGATAGTTCATTTTAGTGTTCCCGGTTAAAGTAGAGCGACAGTAGGCAGATTAAGATTCCCGTTTTTCATTCCCGCAAACGGCAAACGTGACAACGTTTTCATCGTTTCCCTACATTTCACTTTACCTCTTGCAAACCTTCTCGACAAAGACAAGTACTCTTTTGTTTATCTACTACTTGGAGATTTTTTCGATTCCTTTTCACTAATTTTAAAGAATTTTTTAATGGTCAACTGACGTTTTACGTTTGCCGTAAACGAGGATCTTAAACTCTCTAGTAATGAGTGCAAAAATTGAATTCTGATAATGTCTAAATATTCCTGACAAATAGTGCTATCATGAACAAACCCCTAGCTACAAATAAGGCGGCACTATTATGTTTATACAAATGATCGTTTGAAATGATATGTGTTATATACTATATTATGTTATATATTTGCAGCGTGCAACTCGATCGTCTCAGATTTCAGATTTGAGATGTGCGACCGACAATGTTTTTCGAAATAGATATAAATACAAAGCATAATGAGGTGGCTTTGTCGTTGTCATTTTTTTAACTTTAGAAATTACGTTTATTCTAGATAAAGGCCAAAGGAAAGCAAACAAGAGAGGAAAATTCTAGATAACAATAAGGTTAGAAATTACTCGCCCTCGTGCATGAGTCATTCTTTATTAGTTTTTTTTGGAGCTCGTAAGGAAGTAGCAGCGGTGCGCACGAGTCTTCTCCACAGTAAAGGAAACCGAAAATGAAATCTCTGAGATGAGTCAGTGTAGTATAGGACAACACTGAAACATGTACTTGAATCACATTAATCTCGACGAGAAGCCTTTCTAATGTGTTTGCCACTCCTAGGTGGACGATTTTATGCCAAACAGGTGCAACCTAAAAAGGTAGTCAATAGATCGATCATTAGTTCCATCGCACGCCACCCGTGGTTCCCAAAATATTTAAATGAATGAAGATGTGATAAACAACAAACTAGAAACCCAGATCCCTAACAAACATCTAAAATAGCCTCAAACCGCGGGGTATTTTTCCAAAGGGGTATTTCATTAAAATACTGCTTCGGTATATGGCAAAAATGAGCTTCTAATTTTTAAATTCCAATAAGCCTGAAGCGAGATGACGTTTTACCCCCGTCTCTAGACCATAATAGTTTTTAAAATTCTTTCATATTAAGATTTTTGATTCCTTAGAGAATACAGGAACAATAGTCATAATTAAAGAACGAAAGCAGTGTGAAAAGGATTATGGTCTAGAGACGGGAGTAAAACGTCATCTCGCTTCAGGCTTATTCAATCTTGGCATGATGAAGGCCACAGGTTTGTTAGGCTCTGGCTAAATAAGTGACACCCTCGTAAAACAAGGATTATTTATTTATTTATTTATATCTTTATTCAGTTATATCAGTAAAATTGAGTGTACCTTTAGTTAATGTGTTGAATAATATATTTAATCTTTGAGTTGCCTACAGACATGCTTTCTTGTCGACATGCTCAGTCCAAACTTACTCAATCATCTACTAGATCGGAATGACTCGAGCATCGTGATCCATGAGGGAAATGCAATTTAGAAATTAGAAGTTGATTTTTCTGCACCCATAAATCAAAATTGAATTAGCTTAGCCTCCTCAGCAGCCTACTCGCTAAGGTTTTTGTTGATTTGGTTTTTGTTGCTGTTCGAGAGGGGTAGGTACCCTGTGGTGGAAAAACATCTTCCACTTCAACTAAAGAATGGGTCATCATTTGGGACCCATTTGTAAAATTTTGTAAAAAAAAAAAGTGTTAATAAATTAACGTTAACTATGAACATACGAAGTCTGCATATCGAGCTTTACTCTATATGTTAGTGTCGAAGTTGGAGTAGAGAAAAGCTCACTCCATATATGGTATGATCTATTCCATATTTGGATTGTGCGAAAAAGCGGCAAACAAAAAGGCCGTCGTTTTATAACGAATTCGACATGAACATTTTTGAAGAAGAAAAGAAAAGAAAAAAAAAGACAAGTAGAAAAAGAAAAACTTTGGAAAATCGAGGAAGGATACGGGGACGATGCTAACTCGTGGGTCTGCCACGCAGACAACAGATTGAAAAAAAAAAATCATAAAAGGTAGAAAAACATCTTCCGCTTTAACTAAAGAAAGGGTTATCAACGGGAACCTAGGGTTAAAATTCTGTTGAAAAAAGTGCCACGGAACACCAAAGCAATTTTTTTCGCACCATTAGGTAATAAATAGTTTTAATATAATTACTGATCTTCCGTGCATCAGATGTTTAAGAATCGATTCATTTAAAACTTGTTTTTTAGTTCGGTATATTTTGATTAGTTGAATAGTTAATGTGTTAGCAATTAAAGACAGAACTAATCCTTAAGGCATGCGTTAATGAAGACTAAATTGCAATCATCATCTAAACGTCTAGTCCAATTCCCCAAAGAGGGATGCCAATGGGGTTTTTAGTTAACTGACATTCGGCCGAAAAACTATTAGTTAACTGACAAATAACCTAAAATAAGTAGTCAACAGTTAACTGATATTTCATTATTTTGGTTCATATTATGGCCAGCGCTTGTAAAATTATTACAGTCAACTAACATTCGGCCTAAAAATGAGTAGTTAACTGACATTCGGCCGAAAAACTATTAGTTAACTGACAAATAATCTAAAATTAGTAGTTAACAGTTAACTTATACGTCGCGGAACACAGCTCAACTTGGAGGAAAAAACAAGAATTACAATCTCTAGAGAATTGGACACCTATTGTGTTATGTCGTCCTGCAAATTGAGCTGTGTTCCGCGACGTACGAGGGGTATATAGGCAAAGTTAAGGTAGGGAAGAAGTTCTTCTTTAATATCATTCAAGTGTTTTTGCCTTCCCGAAAAAGTTATTAGGCCAAGGGCGGTCATAAAGCGTTTTAAAAGAGTCAATATAGTCCTTAACCCAGCTTGACACTTATCACAGGAGACCACCTAGACGTCCAAGAGTTATAATTTGCACGAAATATTCAAGTATTAGCAGAAAATATTCCATACCTAACAAAATGCATTAGGCCAACGGTCCGAAAGCGTTTACGGTACTTAACCAATAATGAGATATGTCGCAGGGGACCACCAAGACGTCTAAGAGTTATGATATGCACATTGGCATTAGCAGAAAATTGCCCATACCTTAGACGAGGGTGCTAAGGGGGTACGTACCCAATTGTCAGTTAAAGTGCAAATGAACCCTTCGACAATACTTTCAGTACTGATGCTACATGAAGTAAATAGTTGAATGGTATGATATTTCTTGATTTGAGTGATGCATCTCTAAGTTATGAAGGTTTATACTTCCAATATGCTAATAAGTGTGACGTCAGGTAAGGTATTTGAGTGTTTTTGTTGTAACTAGTAATACTAAATGCTGGCCATTTTGAAAATACAAATTCAAAATTGCTTTCATGTAAAACATGAGTAAAATAATGATGCTTTTTAAATACTGTTTCTATGAACCAGTTCAATTTTGTATATTTAATTAAGCCTTAATAGACGTCACACTTATTAGCATATTGGAAGTATAAACCTTTATAACTTAGAGACACATCACTCAAATCAAGAAATATTTTACCATTCAACTATTTACTTTATGCAGAACCAGTACTGAAAGTATTGTCGAAGGGTTCATGTGCACTTTAACTAATAGTTTTTCGGCCGAATGTCAGTTAACTACTAACCTCATTGGCACCCCTCTTAGACATCTTGCCAATACATTGATTAGACTTAATATATACTTGCTTCAGTTATCTATATTTCAATCGTGATATACACAGTATTTTATTGCTTAGTTTTAGCAAATTAAATATGATTTTCTATACCGAATGAGATGTAATAATTATTCCATTAAGATGAAATTATATCAATACGTTTAAATACGGTTTAGACTGTCAACAAATAAATGTAAAGATCAGGAATAAGTCCCTCGTACCTTGAGAACTCGCGTACGGCAAACAAAATCGGAAGTGATCATAATATAAATTCACTGATCATGAAATGAAGATATTGTTAACAGAATCCGGGACACGACTGTGAACTATAATAACTTTTGTGTTCTCGAAGACAGGTGAAAAACGAGCAAGTCAGAAGCTATGGAAGAAATACAGTTCTGATAGAAGTAATCAAAAAACTTTAGTATAGAAAGATTTTTTTTTTCATTTCCTTGATGTAAGTTTAGTTTACTTCCATCAAAACTCAGGTAATTCAAATTAAGTCCGATAACTTAATGGCTGAGTGGGAGATGGTGCCAATCGGATTAGTAGTTAACTGACAATATATTGTCTTGTAAAATTCATTAATAATGCATGAGGTAATTACCCAGTGAAAGACCTGGATTCAGGTCACGTGGATGGTTTGTAATTCTCGATACAGGACGTGTGAAACTTAAAGCACGGGGAGGGTTGAATAGTCAGCAGGGAAAAGCTGGGGTTGATGAATTGTAAATAGTATGCTTATTAATATGATTAACTTTTATAAAAAGATCTCTAACCCACCTAATTAGTATTTTTAACTTTTATAAAGATCTCTAACCCGCCTAATTAGTATGCTTAACTTTTATAAATAGTCGTGTTCTTTGGAATTCTACAAGGTTTATTAATCAATAAGTTTGTACATGAATACATGCTAATATTATAGATATTACTTATTCGCGTACCCAAAGTTGATATTGCAGTTGTTAAATACTGAACTTGCACAAAAATTATTAATATTACTGCTCAACGAATCCTCTGAAATAAATATTTTTCCACCTAAATATAAAATGCGATTTAAGGCAATTCATTTAAAACACCCAATAAATTTACTTGCCTCTTGTCAGCTTTATTGAGAACGTTCAATGCATTCTCTCCTCTCGTCTCACTTAAATGTCGGTTAATCGCACAAATTACCAAATAAAGCGTTTTAGGTGGATAACGCTCTCCATTTTTCTTGGCCACTTCGCCAACGAACTTACACAACCAAAAGTTTGAGGTATTTGGCAACATGTGCTCCAGATTAACGGTCAGATCTTGAACGTCATCACCTTTGAGACCGGCCACTCCAACGTGTTCTAACATTGCTAATTTATTTGGCCGTTGTTCCTGCCATTCCTCGAAAACTTTTATGCCCCATTTAGTGTTGTATTGAGTAGCTTTTGGAGTAGCTTCCGACACTAAACTGGACTCTTCTTCTTTACTCTTTGCAGAGCGAAACCGATCAGCCATGTTTCTACTACAACCTCTCTATGAAAATGAACTGCTAAATTCAGTGTTCAATATTTCGAAACTCCTTTGGGAGAACTCATTCCGGCAACTAAGCCATGAAAGAATTTTGTTATTATCAATGAATAATATGCTATTCAATTTCGTCATACAATCAACTAAGTCCTCATTTGTTAATAACATTTCAAAACTCATGCATTATTAATGAATTTCACAAGTAAGATAAAATATTCCCGTCCGACCTTTATGGGCTTTAAAACGGCTCGCCTGCGGCTCGCCGTTTTAAATGCCCATAAAGGTCTCCCGCTCATATTTTATCTATTACTTAGAAAACTCATTAATAATTCATGAAGAAAACACAATAGAAATCATGACCATGAAGGAGGTTTTATATCGGATATAGATTCGTCTTCATTTGCATAAACTTTAACTTGGATTTTCTCTATCAAACTTGGTTCATTTCGTAAAGAATTCAGTACAATATGAGAACATACATCATGAGTTTTCTAAGCCGTTCAATAAACTCGCAGATCGTGTTTTATCGGGTCTAAAACCACTCGGCTACGCCTCGTGTTTTATACCCGATAAAACACTCCTGCTCGTTTATTAAACATTACAAAAAAGTAGTAGTTAACTGACAAATAACTTAAAATTAGTATTTAACAGTTAACTGATATTTTATTTCTCTGGTTAAGAAAGTTATTACAGTAAACTGACATTCGGCCGAAAAATTAGTAGTCAACTGAAAATTTGGTACTCGCATTGGCAAACTCGTGGTAGACTGCTGCTTCAAACTCGTCCCCACTCCACGCGCTTCCAAAACACTGATGAAAGAACCCTTACTCGAATGAGGATGCAAATGAGATGCAAATGAGACAAGTATTGTATCAATTCGATAGCCTCAATGCATTGTATGATTCTTAAAACAAAAGAAAAGCGCATTGCAGGCTCAACTGTAATAACAGCCAATATCCACACTTATTCTATTCTTAGTTTCAATCAATGTAAATTTTTTATTTCAGCGAATTTTACCCATGGTAACTCGTGTTTGTTTACTCTGCTTCAGATCGTCTGTCTTCAGTTTACTTCGACGGACAACACATAATGGCATTTCACTATATACTATATTTCAGCACGGTTTTGGTAAGTTTTTGTACATATAATGCGTTATTTGTCGGGGGGGGGGGGGGGGGGGGGGATGAAAAAAATAGGAATGAAACAAATTACTTATTTAGAGACTTAAGACTGATGTTTATTGCACACACACACATCATTTTCAAATTTAGTTTATAAATTACAGAAAGTCACGCTTAAAACTTAAAGGAGAAAAAAGAACATAGAATTGGAAAGCGTGCCGAATAAGTCGAGTGTGCAGTAGTGGTTAAAGTAGTTTAAACTTTCGATTTAGCCACCAAAAATGGCAAAGTTAATAATTCGTTTTACAAGAAACACCTTGCATTATCGAAAATCAAATATTCTTTTGTTTAATTTCTTATTTCTTACTTCTGTGAAAAATACAATATGTTTTGTATTCCCCTAATAACTAAGAACAGTATAGTGGGGGAGCCTTAATTAATTCTTGTTTCCTGAGTTAATCCCACCAAAACCCACGACAATTTTTACAAGAAGTGAAAAATTAATATTTAATCTTACGACAAAATCCCCATTAGTTGGTCGACCTCGTAACAATCGTCTTCTTCAAATGAGAGCTCGAGGATTGAACAAATTGGGGACTCGATAATTAATTTCAAATGAAATGGCCGTCTTTTTTTCTTGATATACTTCAAACACAATAGCAAGGTGTTTTACCAAACATCCGATCACTAGGAAACTTGAAAAAAGAGAGAAAAATTTGAATGCGTTTTTTGACTAATTGTGCATGTGAGTTGTTTGGGTATAAAATGGAATGCTCTTTTTATCCTTTCAAATGGCTTCACCATACAGATGTCAGACCACTAGGAAACCGGGTAAATAGGAAAAAGGAAAAAGGAAAGAAAAAGAAAGAAAGCAAGAAGACCAAAAGCGGAATACGCTCAGTCTTTCAGTAGCGGTCCTGAAGATGACCACTTATAGGTCGAAAGCCCGACAAATTTTTTTTGTTAAATTTAGGGTTAAATTAACCTTTGAAAATATTAAAAAAGAAATGCAGCTTCTTTTAACCAATTTTCAAGTTCAGTTTGGGCCATTTCAAATGACCCAAACTATTAATATTTCTTGAAGTTATTGTTGAAAGCAAAATTTAGGTTGCTACACTGCATCCCACCGAGGGCCACCGTTACCGAGCTAGTAATTTTCTTTTTTGGTTTTTCTATTTATGAAGATGAAAAATATTAATAATCAAAATATATTTTCTTAGAGAAATAACTTTAAAACGTCGCTTTTCTCGATAGTTACAACGCAATTAGCTACTAGTCTAAAAAAGTTTGTTCAATAAGACTGACGTTTCATTATGTGTGTCCTTTTATTAAAATTTCGTTTTGCTGCGATAATTAAAGCCGATAGTAATTTCTGTGCTTCAATTTTTTGGCGACGCAATAATTAACAAATCGATGATGAATGGCGCCTCACCCCTTCGAGTCTTCGGACTTTCTCTCTTGAATTAAATCTCATGAGTTCTTCAGTAATATTTAAACCACACAGGGAATTTTGGTGGATGGATATCTTGTCTTTCTAAGCAGACGTCATCCTACTATATCATTATAAAAAATGATTCTGAATCAAGATAAAATGGTACTCGGTAGCTAACCGTTCGAGGGGGAGACTTTAGGTCTACGGATTGAATTCGTAAATATTAAGTCCGGAATACGGATTCAGAGTAAAATTGGATCCTGTAAATGCAACGCAGACTACGAATTTATCGGTCTATAAAGTTCGCATCTTCTGAAATGTTTTACCTTTGTCTTTGTCTGGCGAGACAAGGAATAAAAGGCAACTGTCAATTTATTTTCGGATTCGAATTTGAGCAAGTTTTATGCGGATCTCATGGATTCGGGCAATGTTAACCCCTAGTCATGCAATGTTAACCCCTAGTCATGCAATGTTAACCCCTAGTCATGCAATGTTAACCCCTAGTCAGTGGCGTAGCGCAATGTTTAAAATTTCTTAAAAAGATTGAATGAATGAAAAAAAATTATTATTATTTTTTGTTTCCAGGTTTTTTTCCCTTCACTTTTTCTGTTACTCTTGGTGTCCCCCCTCCCCCCCCCTCCCCAATTGGAACCTAGTATCTTGCTACACGCTTTTGCCCTATTCATCCTCCCGCTCCCCTTCTCCCGGGGCTAACAAGTAGTGATAGATGGATTTTTTCATGCATATTTATATTTACCCTCTTGTTCTGCAGGCTATTTTTTTCGTCACTTCTAAGGTTACATCACAAGATGAAAAAGGTGAGGACTTTTGAAAGAACTATTTATTAATTAATATAAATAATTGGATGTTCTTATAAAAGACAGCCTATCTTTGGAATGCGAATCATAGCCGCCATGTTGGTTGACGATAACAAAGTGTTTCTCATTAACTTCTCTTGTTAGATCAACCAACATGGCGGTTGTATCATTGTTATTTATATCTCAAGGGATTTTGAGTCATGTGGTTGCACTCTAAGAATTCTTGGGGTGCATGTTACGTCATAGCCGCCATGTTGGTTGACGATAACAAAGCATTCCTCATTAGACCAACCAACATGGCGGTTGCTTCATTGTTATTTATATCTCGACGGGTAGTAGTGAGTCATGTGGTTTCACTCCAAGATCGATCAGCCACATTTACTTCAGGCGAAAATTTTACAAGTATTATTTAGTAAACAAGCACGAGTTTTTATCGTCAGAGGTTTAGAGTGAAGGCATTTTAATACGTGAAATAAAAAGTACTAGTCAACGTGTAATCTGGTCAAACCAGGTAAGAAAAGAAAACAATGGAATTAGGGGATACTAAAGTGTATTAGTCTAATATCTATTTCACGGGTTTAATGACTTCAATATAAATGCAGGAGGCGTAACCGATCTTTATAGAAAGATTCCTATAATGAAGAAGACTTTATCGGGTACAAAGCTCCATGCACGTCACATTTATGGTCATGCCAGTTTGATCAAAATTTTTAATTACTCATGAGTTTTGTATTGCAAATATTATGTCTCATATCGTATCACCTCAATAATGTAGTTTCTATTCACGACTTTATCACGCTGATATCGACTCTAAATGTGTAATAGATAAAAGCTATCACGTGTTAAGAGCTTGATATCGTTTTATTCACGAGTTTACATATTATATCGCAAACGAACGAGTACGCGAGCGAGTCAAAGATATGATATGAAAAACGGTATATTCTCTACTTTCACATCCCCATAATACCTTGCGTCTTTGGGGGGTAACCAGAGGGTAAAAACCCACTTATTTAGCTGAAGGCTGATCAGACAATGTTGAATTACCTTGTTTGGTATCCAAAGATAAAATGAAGAAGTAAAAAACAGAAAAAGATAGAAGCTTGAAGACGTTTAAGGTAAATTTTAAACATTTTTTCGTAAGTCCATACATTTTCTATAAGACCGCCAAAACTCTTGATGATCTGTACACGAAAAAATAACTTGGAATAAACTGATAATCAGTATTGTACAGATAAAAGCAGGTAAAGTATAAATTTAATTAAGAAACCTTTGAATTTGGGACAGTTTTTTGATTGGTTACCCCCTCAAAAACACAAGGCATTATGGGGATGTGAAAGTAGAGAATATCATGTTCTTATCATATAATAATTTCTGTTTAATTTACTCTTTTCAACAAAGTTTATAATTTTCTTTTGCAAAGAAATCAAAATAGGTGTTCTCCTCCCCATGGTTGGCTACTGGCCAATTGGCACACGCACTGCAGCATCGGTCCCTTTAGCAGTTCATGACATCATGCAGAATAAATCAATACTCCCTGGTTATAATATATCCTACCAGATACATGATAGTGGGTGCAACAAAGAAAAGGGAATACGAGGAATGGTTAATTATCAAGAAATGGATGTTATCATTGGTCCGGCTTGTTCCACAGCAATGGAGCCTGTGGCTCTGTTAGCAAAGATCTGGGATAAACCCATCATTACCTACGCTGCTTCTGCCAGGAAGTTCCTGGATAAGGAGGTATTCTCTACTACATCCACTGTCACAGCTTATGGAAGAAGAAACACTTACCACACTACATCTTTCGTGGCAGGTCTGATGCGCGCTTTCAATTGGACAGGTAAGCTAGCTTTAAATCAAAGCATTTCAAAAAGATCGAATTTCACTAAAATCCTCTTGCCAGTCATGAGTGCTTTCCAAACATTGCAACTACCCTTTTTTTTCTAGTAAGGGGGTTCATGGTTGTCATTACTTTGGGCATAATCAACTCTATTTCTTTAGATAAAGTAACACGTGACAAATTACAAACTTGTGGCCCTCTATGTTTAACGTCAATGAATGATACGGGAACGCCATTTTACGTACGGTCTTAGGAGCCACGGCAAAGGTTTTGCCATTTGCAGATTTTTTTAGAGCAAAGGCAGCACCTTCTGTTCAGATATTTTAAGATCCTGAGCGTTGGTTAGACCGAGGCTTGAACCCATGACCTCCCACACAACGGGCCGGTGCTCACGTAACTGTGCCAACCAGAAAAAAACACAAATCTATCCCTAGATCTGCCTAATTTGCAGGTCGTTGAGTCAGAATAAACCCCATGCATTGATTTCCTAGTGGAATTGCTCTGGGGGACAAAACAATAGGCCGTTTTCTTTTGCAAAAAAAAAAAAAAATTGTTTTGCCTCCCAGAACAATTCCTCTCGGGACTCAGTGCAAGAGGTCTATTAGATATTCCATCATACAGTGGTTGACTGAGAATCAGAAATATCGAGAATGTTCTGAACTGTTATTGCAGTATGCGGCATTTTAAGTTCATCTGAAATCGAATGGAAAACCTTGGCGACAGAAATACGCGATGCAATTACACCTGCAGTTGAGATACCAATCTTTGAAAACTTCTACAAGAATCTGAAGAAAGAAACATTGCTGACAAAGGCGAAAGAAAGAGTACGAGGTAAGGCGAAACAAAGCACAGGATTCCCACTTTAGAAATGCTTTTTCAATAAGTACGTGATCCAGGTCAATTTTAAGATGGATGCATTTTCTTTTTCACAATCACTTTTATCAAAGATAAAGCATATTTTTTTTTCAAACGATTTTCTTTATTTCTTTATTTAGTTATTCTTCTGTTATGCTACGTCAACGACGTCGCCGAATTCATGTACGCAGCCAAGAAATTGGGCATGACTGATGGGAGCTACGCCTTTGTAACCATAGACCTTAACACGGACGTGTTCTACTCTAATAACAACTGGACTGGTAATGAGGGGCCTGGGACCCAATATGACCAGGGGCTGGACGGTATCCTTGATCTGAGTGTAAAAAGACCTGTTCTGACAAGGGACTTTTTGGGACGTTATCACGGAATGAAATCTTCTTTGCCTTCACATATACAGTCACAACTGATAGATAATGTAAGTAAATCCATTCATCGATCCTCTATTCGTAGTAATTACTTTGAATATAATTCTTCTTGCAAATATTGAAGATTATTAGCCATTCAGAGGTTAATGTAAGGAAAAAACTGCATTGGTCAGTTGGCATTACAGTGTATCGTTGCACTGTTTTAGGGCACAAAGCAGATACCATCTCGGAAATGTCCCCAAAAACTGTCTCACAGTGCACTGCAATGCTACTCGACACCAGCTTTTTTTGGTCTCAACCTTGGAATGGCTAACATATGTCTTTTCAAATAATGCTTCCAAAAGAAACTTACGTTTTGTGTGCACAAGGGGTAGTATTTTATGTAACATTTGCATGTCGTGTCTTTTGCTGTTTCTTTATAGCCATCATGGTATGCTGCCTTTCTCTACGATGCTCTTTGGCTGGCTGGACTTGCTTTAAATGCCACCATCAGTGAAGGGTTTGGCGTCAAAAACACCTCCACAGCGGTCAAACACTTATTCAACTTGAATTTTCCAGGTATAATCATTGATGATATTGCTTCTTATCATTCTGATCATTTTCGTTACTTGTTATCGCTGTTGCTAGCTGCCGGTGGGAAGCGCAGGTTTCGTGCGCCGCTAATGCGTCGCCTCTCACTAATGCTACCAAAGTTCGATTTGGGTTTGATTCGTTTTTCCTTGCTCCTCAAAGATCAACTGCTAAATTCTAATTTGATCTATCGGCTGCCTAATCAAGTACATTGGGTCGTAAAACCTGCTATACTTTCTGCCGTTTATCCTGCAATGACAAATCCCGTTATATTTTTTAAACCAAATTATCCTTTTTGCTTTGTGGTTGCTGCTTTACGTCCACTATTCTTGTTGCGCTCAAGCATTGTCGTTGGTTGGTTGAACTGTTTATGCTGGCAGTTTGTTCATTTGTTGGTTTTTAGTTTCTTTATTTTGAAAAACTCAGCTGGCCTGCGGACGTAAATGATTCTGTTTTTATCTTATTTTAGGAGAATCAGGCCAGGTTGTCATGGTGAACGGTACTCGAGTCCCAAGCTTCGTGGTCGGGAATTTCCGACACGGCTTGTATGTACCGATCATCAACCACAGTATTTTCTTAACAAAAGAGGACCTCACAAGCAGAAGGCTTCTGTTTGATTCGAATATCGTGTGGCCTGGAGGTACGACCAACATACCAAAAAGTACACCAGGCTGTGGCTTCGATGGGGAGCTCTGTAAAGAAAACGCCTCGTCTCATGATGAGCATTGTAAGTCATGTGACGTCAAGTCAGCTCCATTTGGAGGACAAACCAAAAGAATTTCAATCTCACGAGAATTGGAAACCCATTGTTATGTCCTTCAAATCGAGCTGCATTCCGACGTGCTGCAAAGGGTCTACAGAGTAAAATTTGCGTGACAGTGAAGAATGCACGGTACGGACGTGCCGTGACCGTGACGGTGTTACGTCTAAGCATTTTTGTGCCGCGCACTGTGATTTTCTCAACAAATGTTGTCAATTCCGCACCATCACAGTACATGCTTTGAGGCGTGCAGTGCCATGCCGTTTTACAGTCATGAAAAATTAAGTTTACATACAGTCGATTTTAAACTTTTTTAAATACTTAACGTCCGAATAAATGTCGCTGTGAATCGCCTTACATTAGCTTTGCGCCCACATGGTCATTTTTGAGGCAAAAAAAGAATGTATGATAAGGACTTTCTATGCACCCAAACAACATCAACCCTATGTTTTTCTAAACTACCATTTATTTTTCTTTCAATTTGCTGGCTTAAGGAGTCGCTTTAGCTTTGGGATAATATCTTCCCATTTCAGACCATACCATACGTGTCATTCTCTTAGTATTTAAAAGTCTTTGTTTGAGTGGCATTCATAAGAAATAATACCGTAGGGAATGACACGTGGTCTTAAATGGGCAAAATATTACGTCCAATGTAAAGATATCTATTTTCTAAGAAAGAAGAGCAGTCGACTTGAAAGTGTTGATTACTCACGCGAACGTACGCCCTCTCTAGCTAGCTTAGTCTTAAAACAAGTATAATTTATTGTGGCTTTTACAGATACTTTGACGATTTCGCTGACAGTTTTTGGTTGCTGTCTTCTCTTAGTTCTCATACTTTACATAAGGTGAGCATAAACCGAGTGAAACGTTCTCTCCTGTCCCCTACCCCTACCCATCTTTCCTCTTTACCACTTCTCCCTGTACCCTACCCTCCTACTTACTTTCTTTACCCTCTACTCTCCTGCTCCATTCCTCTTCCCCTACTCCTCTTTCCTTCTTACTCCCTCTTCCTGAACCCTACCCTCCTACTTACTTCCACTACACCTACTCTTCTGCCCCCTTCCCCTACCCATCTTCCTCTTTACCACTTTTTCCTGTATCCTACCCTCCCACTTACTTTCACTACCCTCTACTCTCCTGCTCCCTTCCTCTTCCCCTACTGCTCTTTCCTCCTTACCCCCTCTCCCTGAACTCTACCCTCCTACTTACTTCCACTACCCCCTACTCCCCTGCCCCCTTCCCTACCGCTCTTTCTTGCTTACACCTACTCCCTGACCCCTACCCTCCTACTTACTTCCACTACCCCCTACTCCCCTGCCCCCTTCCCTACCGCTCTTTCTTGCTTACACCTTCTCCCTGAACCCTACCCTCCTACTTACTTCCACTACCCCTTCTCTTCTGCCCCTTTCCCCTACCCTCTTTCCTTCTTACCCCTTCTCCGTGACCCCTACCCTCAAACTAACTTCACCAACCCCTTACTCTTCTGCCCCCTTCCCCTACTCCTGCTTCCTCCTTACCCCTTCTCCCTACCCGGCTCCAACCTTCTCCCTTCTCCCTCGTTGCCCCTCAACATATCTCACGAAGTACTTAGCTTAGGATGACTTGGCCATTATTTTACACAAACCGTGATACCCTTTATTATTTTTTGTATAGGAAACGTCAAATGGATAAAGAAAGCATGTTCAAGACATGGCTGTTGAATTACACAGACCTGACACCGTGTTACGATGAACAGGATGAGGTGGGGGGACAAAAATCCCACATACATATAAACCAGGTAAGTGTGTTTTCTGATTAGTAATAATGTACATATCTTATAAAGCAGTTGTCTAAAAGGTGGCCTTAACCAATACAGAATAGTACATAGTCATCCAATAATTACAAAAAGAGATAAATTGAATTCGATAAGCCAAGCATGCGCAATGGCGCAACGAGAGTAACATGGAAAGTTAACATAGAGGGGCGAACACACGCGTTTTGGCGCGAAAATTTCAACAAAATTCAAAGGTAGCCCAACAAAATAGAAAAGGAAGAAATAATTTACGATCAACAAGTCCGGAAAAAGTCGTTGACCGAAGGTAGCCTACATTTGTTTTCTGATTTTTTCTTTACAGTTCTCGACATCGCAAACGCCTACTTTATTGTTACGAGACAGCGATAAGATCTCTACTGGGCACCCTCTACAACCCATCTTCACCGCTGCACTTTACCAGGTTTAATTTATTCGTAATGTGTATTTTGTTATCCAGGACATAGTTAATGGACTCCATTAACTATGTCCAGGATTTCTCGTACGGGGAATCACACTACCTTTTCATTTCCTCCACAAACCCCACCTCTCCCCTCAAAATACATGTAAAACTATTTTCAAAAACCCTGTATATTGTATAGTATATATTGCAAAAACAGTCACGACATGGTCACGGCACTTAGTCTAAGTACGCTAAGCGAATCACATTGCGCGAGAAAAAAATCAGCCAATCAAAAGTCTAGAAAACATCACGGTCGTACGGCACCGAGCTTTTCACACGGTTATACGAAGACTGCTCTTCATTTGGCTTTCATATACATTCAACGAGAATCATTCTCGATTTAACTAATATTGCGTATTTATTTCTCAATTATTTTTAATTAGGGTAAAAAGGTTTATGTCAAACGTCTCCACCATGATGTGCTCAATATAACACGACTAATAAAAAACGAAATTAGACAGGTAAATTAGAACAGTCGTATAGTAAAAAATGCAATATATTTAACTCCGATCACCCAAAACAAATTTGCTTATCGTATGCCCACCTACCTGCCTATTAATGATTAGGGCGGTGATCTGTTAAAGTCGTGAGTTGCATTTTGAAAAAAAAAAACATAAGGAAATCTACAAGCAACAACAATATTGCGCTATGTCTAACTAGCTGTTGCATATTGTAAGTAAAGTGAACTGAAATTATTGCCTGTTTTATAATTTTAATTCCAAGGCATGTGAGCTGCGTCATGTTAACATCAACCCTTACCTCGGTGTATGCGTTGAACCACTAGACCTCTGTATAGTATCTGAATATTGTACCAAGGGACGTTTAAAGGTAAGTCATTACTGTACCTATGTAGATCTTTCTGTACCTGGACACTGTACCAAGGGACGTTTAAAGGTAAGTCATTACTGTACCTATGAAGACCTTTCTGTACCTGGATACTGCGTACCAAGGGACGGACGTTTACAGTCAAGTCAATCGTACCTAACAGACCTCTAAAAAGATCATTTTAGTTAGACCGCGAGTTGTATCCACAAGTTTCTTCTCATGCGCAACCGTTAAACGCTGGGGAATGACACGTAGTCTTAAATGTGAAAACAATATACACAAGCTTTTTAGAGCGCATGCAGTAAAACCATGAAATAAAAACAAAGTTGATACTGACAAATAGTAGCTATTTAGTGAGTAATAGTTGCTATCACTCGACCAGAACCACTCAACCAGTCACTAAATAGCTACTATTTGTCAGTATCAACTTTGTTTTTATTTCATGGTTTTATTGCTCTAAAGACTTAAAAGATTCTCTACATAACTGTCCCATGCCGCTCATTGTCAGTTGTCTATTGATGTGCTCGCGAATATTTTTTTAAACAACGTCTATTTTTAGGATATACTTCTTGATGAGTACCTTAAATTAGACTGGAATTTCAAGATGTCCTTTTCCACCGACATTGCACGGGTAGGTCCAGTATCTCAATCTAGGTAGATTGAACAACAAATGTAGGCATCGTATCGTTCGTGCGCATCCGTAGTGCGCATGAGTTTGTGCGCGTGCCCTCATCGTGATCACGTCATTTGAATGTTTCGATGGGCAATATTTTAGGAAAGCATTTTTTTTGTTTTTTCAAAGTCACAAACTCTGTCAGATAATTAGAAAAACATCAATCTGGTTTTTGTTATGTGTTATAAGTGTAGACAGTTAAAGATATAGTTTTGAAACCTGATTTATTTTCTTTAAATTCGTTTAAAAATCCTTTTACTAAGAATAGTGACACATAATTCCTTTCGTGATTCAAGATTCTTTGTCCTCACAGGGAATGGAGGAACTCCACAAAAGTAATATTGGTTACCATGGCAATCTTAAATCCACCAACATAGTAGTTGATGGTTATTGGATCTGTAAGATAGCGGACTTTGGACTACGAGCTTTCAAATCAGGAAACCGTGGCACTTTGGTAAAAGAAGATACTTTGTTCAGTGGTCAGTATTAATGGCAGGGACGGAGTTATAGAAGGACAATTTACAGAGGTCCTCGGTGTTCTCCGGCATTTTATTCAGCGGGTTGACGCAGGAAGCGAGAATCAAAGCAGTCCCAGAACCACTTGGGGGGGGGGGGGGGGACCAAAGCAGTTCTAGTCTTCCTAACCTTTCTGAGGGTTTCTGCCATTGCTCCGCCATAAGTCGCTCCTCACCCATCCCCCCCTCTGTTGGGCAATCGATCTACTTATAAGACCCACCACTGTCTACCAAAGTCTTGGGGATGGTAGGGAGTTATATAATTTACAATGAAATGTCTTGAATAAGGCAAGTCATTTCAAGATTTTGTTATTTTAGCTATGGTCAGGCTTTGGGGATCTCAGTTGCACATTCTTAACCAACCAGCTTATTTGGGACCCTCCTGTGACCAAAGCACTTACTCCCTCTCTTCTCTCCGCGGGATTAAAGTATGTCTGTCCAATATGATTGTGCTTGATTTGATTTCAGATATGTTGTGGACCGCACCTGAACAGCTGCGCAATACAGTTGACACAGGACACGCACAGAGTGGCGACGTATATAGCTATGGAATAATCCTACAAGAGATTGTGTTACGAGAGAAACCGTATTCCACGTCTCTCCTTGGACCAAAAGGTAGATTTATTGTTCTTTGGATCCTTAAAAAAATCAATTGGTAGAATGTTTTAGTGTAACGGGAAGACCATACTCAAAAAATCTTCTTGTATGCGAGGTCAGCCCGGGACTCGAACCCGCGTCCAGTCAAGCAGTATGACCGGAGTCTTAGATAAGATAGGCCGATGAAGATAATGTCTGATGACGACGACGATGGTGTGATGATGATAATCGGTAATGACATCTGGTAATTGTGGTGACGTTTTCCCATGAAAGCGACGATGGGAAGTACGGGTGGCGTAGCTATATAATGGGACCGCTAGCCTCGCTGGGCTCTCGGTGTCACATGTGAGCAGAGTTGCTTGTTGGTTCTCTCCTGTGCTTCGAGAGTTTTTTTTTTCTCCGGGTTATCCGATTTTCCTACCTCCAAAAAAATCAATTCGATCATGGGACGAGGGCCACAGGTTTGTTAGACGCAACTGATGATGATATTTGGTGATGGTGGCCACAGTTGTGATGAGGAAGATAAGATTATTTATTTTTGTTTTATTTCTTTTCAGAAATCATCCATCATGTCAAAAAAGGACTAAAACCACACTGTCGACCCAACATTCCTCCAGATAGTGCACCGGGGACATTTAGGGAACTTATGACGATGTGCTGGGATGAGACCCCTGAAAGAAGACCAACATTCTCAGGGGTCTTAAAAATCCTCAAAAAAATCAACAAAGGAAAGTGAGTATTAATAGGCGTACTGGGTTCCAAGTCTTCGTTACCGGGAGGAGCTGTAGCGAGATAATAGAAATGTTGCATTGCTATGTCATGCTATTTCATAAACACGATGCCCGCGCACCCCTGTAGGCAAAACGAGTGACGAATTGTTTTAATATAGAGCGTTTTCACTCACGTGAGAAGGCAGCCATAAACAATAGAAACTTTCTGCACAGTATTTGCATAAAAAATAGAGTTCAATTCCCGAAGGATAGAAAATGTATTGTTTTGTTACCCCATAATGGCCGCTGTGACGTCACGTGAAAACGCTCTATGTGGAAGGCTGCTAATTATCACTTCTAACAAATGTGTAAATTTCAGGGAAAATGCAATTAAATAGACCTTCAAACTCAATGGCTATAGAAAATATTAGTGCTCGACATGCGCGCGCATACCTCTAGGCAAAGGGATCCGTAAAAATGTGAAAGTTGGCAACTGGTCTTTAGATGGTGCTTTGATGCAAAACTCCAGTTTCAAATTGTAATATTCTCGATTTTATACAGATGGATATTCACTAGTTCCAGGAAAGTTCGTTGGACATTAAAATGAGTCTAACCAGTGGCGGATCCAGAGCGATTTCAAGGGGGTGGCAGATACCTAGAAAAACATCTGTTATTTTTCAACTCCAAAGGCGTGTGGCTTGCCATCTAATCCACCCCCTTGGACCCGCCCTTACTTAAAAATGAGCGGTATTTTATGTATTCGAAAAATATATGTTGGTCTTTTAAATGATGATAAGTTTGGCTTCCACAGAGCGACAAACATAGTAGACAATATGCTATCAATGATGGAGAAATACACCAATAATCTAGAGTCTCTCGTCAAGGAACGAACGCGGCAGCTAGAGACTGAAAAGGCCAAGACTGATGAATTGCTTTACAAAATGATGCCTAGGTATGACGTCATCTCATTAATATCGTGTTTGCCTTATGTGTGATGTTTAGTATCTATTTAAAAATCAGCGAGGCGTTCCTCTATCATTTGAAAGTTCACGCGCGAGCAGAAAGGATGCACAGAAACAATGCCTATTATCGTTCTCTTTATCTGGATTATTAAACGTTTATAAGGCACAATACTGAGGACAGCATAGTATCTCGTAGCAAAGTGTCGTAGTATGTTGCTCGTATTAACACTATGAGCGCGCAATAATTTTCTTTTTTTCTACATGCTCTCTATTTTATTGTAACGCGTTATAAATGACGTATTCACGTGCATTTGATCATATACACATGCTAATTTGCGCGTTATAAGTAACAAAATTATTATATTGACCGTTTGACAGGAGTGTCGCTGACCAGCTCAAGACCGGCTTACAGATGAAGGCTGAGAGTTACGAACACGTGACAGTTTTCTTTAGTGAGATATTAGGATTTGCAGAAATAGCGGAACAAAGCTCACCGATAGAGGTAATAACCTTTTTCACTGTTACTAAAAATAGATATCGCAAAGTCTTGTGGGATCAAAATGCGGACAAACATTGGAAATAAAGGCTTCGATTACATGGAAAAGGAGAAGAATATCATTCAAAACCATGAATTAGAAACAACGAGACTACAAAACATTGTTGCAGTATGTTATATATTAGCATGTGCGCTTAGCTTGGCTTGTCCGCATTTCAATCCCATGATGCACGATAGTGACGTCATCCGTGGAAACGCTATCATTATGCGATTCATATAAAACAACTAAAATATATATCAATAGGCCCTTTGCAGCTAAACAATCACCTGCTGACTAATTCACTGAGAGCAAATGAATGAAAATCTTGATTCCCATGGGTGACATTTACTGTAGAGCAAACAAACTTTCTACAACATGTTTCGAGAGATCGTAATAAAACTGCATTTCGTAACACACTAGATACACATCTTTTCATTCATTTCTTTATAAAAACATAAATTTTGCCCTCCAGTACAGACACGTGACCATTACCTGCAAAGGGCCTATTTCCATACATCGGTTCACTGGTCGAGCAGAAAACATTTAATCGAGCCTGCAAGGTAATTAATTTTAAAGGATTAATCAAATTTAACCTTGAAGCCCCTTGATATAATACTTCATATTTTATTTGACTAGTGAGCCTATGTATGGAATGTGGAGAATAGTCCCTTTCACAGTTCCCTATGCCATCTTGAAAGGTAGCCGTGCCCTTGCATCGAAACGAGAAGAACTGGAACGTTGAGCTTGCAATGATAGACACATGTGATTAGTTGTCCAAGGTGTTAAAAAAGGTCTCCATCATTGCAAGCTCACCGTTCGTCTCGCTTCGATGCAAAGGCAGGCTAATTTTAAAGATGGAGCTGTGGAACTGTAAAAGGGACTCATTGACTCGAATACGGGGAAAAAGAACATTTGTATTCAAGATTGTCCTTGGCGTCTATCAGACTCAGGTCTGAAAAAATGGGTTAACTTTCATCGTATTTTTATTTGCAGCTGATAAACCTTCTAAACGATCTGTATTCATTGTACGACACAGTTATTTCTCGTTATCATGTCTTTAAGGTAAAATGCAATAAATATTGCATCTGATAAAGGGCTTAGAAGCTAATTAAGGAGAAAGCTGTAGTTGGTCGTACTTCATACCAATCCATTTATGCATATATTATATTCTTGGAGTGCTACCACAATACTCAAAATCCCTTGAGATATGAATAACAATGAAACAGCCGCTTGGTTGATCTAACAAGAAGCTAATGAGGAATGTTTTATTATCATCCACAAAAATGGCGGCCATGCCATACTTGTGACATGCATGGAATGCGCGTGGTGCGTGGGAGCGTGGGTCTCATGAGAATGGGGAGTGGCTTATTTAGGGACAGAGCGGTGTGACAGAGCAAGAGAAAACGGGATTGGAGCTCAGAGTTGTACGGCTGCTGAAAAATGTTGTTGCTTAGGGAAAAGAGGCAATACAATCAAGCTGAAAAGCCTGAAGCTGGTCATGACTGATTAATATTTGGAGAAATAAAGAACAGTTAGCTACATACGTAACGTAACTCCAAGAATACTATTGATGGTTTTCAACCATTCCCAAGAGAATTAAAGAACAAAAGACACGGCGGCCATGTTGAAGGATATAGCAAAAGAATTCGTGACAATTCTTTTGTTAAGTTCCTCCAACATGGCCGCCGTGAAAACCATCAATATTCAAGTCTAAATGTTACTTCACAGGTAGAAACAATGTGTGATTCCTATCTCGTGGTGTCAGGATTACCTGAAAGGAATGGCAAAAGACACGCGGCTGAGATAGCATCCATGGCCCTACACCTTTTATTTTATTTCAAAGATTTCAAAATACAGCACTTAACTGATCAGAGTTTAGAATTCAAAATGGGGATTCATACAGGTATGTAAGCCATGCATGTGGGAAGCTATTACGAGTCAATAACCCCTGAGCCAGAGGGCGCCTAACGGCTTGTTGACTCGTAGACCATGGTGTGAGAGGTCTAATTGTTTGGAAATTAGGTTGAAATGATTTTTTTTTTTTTTTTTTTTTTTTTTTTTGCGTTGTTTCGGTTTTTAAACCCGGCATTTTTTGATTCTAGTATTCTATCAATAATAGAAGCTCAACCAATCAGAGCGCAGAATTTTTGATAGAATATAGAGGTTTTGCATCATCACGTGTAGGCGCCCATAATACAGCTTGGACTGCCTGTGCCTAGATAGCAGAACAACAAAATCCCTTTGCTCTTGGGAATTGAATTATCTAACATGGCTGCCGTCACGTGATGGTGCAAAACCTCTATTAATAGGTTTAGAATCGTTCTTGTTTAGCACTTGATAGTTAGTGGTTAACAAACCTGTGGTTCTCGTTCCACGATCAAATTTAAGATTAAAGTCTAATTTTCAGGAGCGAGAAAACGGGAGAATCCAGTGCTTTACGAGCTCTTCAAGATCTAAATGCCTTTTTCTCCCTTCCAATCAGGTCCATGCGTAGCTGGCATTGTTGGTCTCAAAACACCACGGTATGACATCTTCGGCGAGACAGTCAACGTTGCTAAGCAACTAGAAGCAACTGGATTACGTAAGATTATTAGCCATCCCGAGGTTGAGGGAAAGAATTGGTCGAGCTGCATTGCAGTGCATTGTGGGACTGTTTTAAGGGGCATGTTCCAAGATGGCGTCTATTTTTCCCTAAAACAGTCCCACAAAGTGGGATATAGAAATTAATATCTAAATAAGATATTTGACCATGTCACCTTTGACATCTTGCCCATATGACCTTTGACCTACTTTCTTTATCTTTTCCCTGACCATTGTTGTCCTATTGTTGGATGCTCTATTTTTTTACAGCGCAACACATTCACATGAGCGAAAAGTGCAAGTCGTTTCTTGAAGAGATTGGAGGCTTTACTTACGAAGCAAGGCATAACATTCTCGTGAAGGTACAAAGTGGTTTAGGTTAACAACTAGGTTATGTTATCAAATACTTCCATATTGAAGCTTTGTACCATCACGTGACGGCAGCCATGTTAAATGCCAGAAACGATACAATCGTTTTACATAAAGAATTAAATTTCCGAAAGCAAAGACATTTCATTGTTTTGCCATCTCACCACAGGCAATCCAATCTGTATTATGGGCGCCGACACGTGATGGTGCAAATCCTCTAAAGGCTGTTGCGAGTTTTTAATTTTTATCTGATTAGCAAAAATGTTCTTCTTTCTTCAGGGTCTAGGTGAGACGACGACGTACGTTTTGTCAGGGAAAAGCTTAAAGTGAAAGAAAATTGTGAAGAGCCGTGACTAGCGCTACCTAAAGGTACCTCAGAGTCATCACGCAACGCGATGATTATATATATATTTGCAATGTGCAACAAAGAGTAGAAAATATCTCGTCACGCAAGACCTTTGCGAACCAATTTTTTAAGAAAATGGTAGGCAATAAGGACTAAAGCGTGACACAACCCAGGGCTCATAACAGAATGCTGAAGTGAACAAAAGATCATAAAACCACAGATGTTCCACGCAAGTAGTATGAAGCGTTATGGAGTAACGCAAGAAATGTGACACATATTTGTGACAAGCAGTTTGAAGCGCCATGGAGTAACGCAAAAATTGTGATACGAAACACAGTAGCCTAGGTTCCAGATGCTATCTCGCTCCAGTGCTTCTCGGTCATCGGTTTTGTGAAGCGTCATGAAATAACGCAAGAATTGCGTCACATATCTATGACAACTAGTATGAAGCGCCATGGAGTAACGCGAGAAATGTGACACATATTTGTGTGAAGTAGTTTGAAGCGCATGGAGTAACGCTAGAAATGTGAAGCGCCATGGAGTAACGCTAGAAAATGTGAGGCGCCATGGAGTAACGCGAGAAATGTGAAACGCCATGGAGTGACGCAAGAAATGTGACCCACATGTGTGACAAGTCATATGAAGTACTTTGAAGTAACGCAAGACATATTTGTGACAAGTAATATGTAGTTGTCACGATGGTAACGCACGAATTGCACCAGCTCTCGTTTACGAGCGGTTTTGAATTCTCTTGAAAGCAGAAAGAGCCTCACATGTAAACCTGATATTGGTGTTTTGGTAACATGAATGAATTGAAACAGAGAACAGAATATAAAAAAACGTGTTGTTATATACCAACTGTCAAGGTCCATTTTTCTCATACTCTGATTGGGCGAGAGGGTGTCACTTCACGTGAACAAGTTTTGATGTTTCCCCGGCAACGCCTCTCAGCGGGCAACAATATGTCGTTGACCGGAAATAGCAATACCGGAAGTGATTTCCCCGGAAATGTAAGTTTTTCAAAATCACATAATCAACAAATTAAGTAATTGCTGCGTATTATTTGACAGTTTGTATATAACAAAACACTTATTGACTGGAACTTCGGGAAATAGCAGTGTGTTTTGTCGATCGGTCTCAGTCAATAAGTGTTAATTGGTTGTGTAGTTTTGTATATACATATACACCTATTTCGAAAATCGTTGTCGCACCAAGAGCCTCAGGTAACAAGCCAAGGCTCCAGAGAAAGTCGGTACTTTTAATTGTAATTGATTTATTCATAGTTCATGCAAGTGGCTATACCTCTCGCACTAATTATCATCTCAAGCAGCCTTGCTTGGAGCAATTTGTGAAGTCAATAAATGAAAATGCACCATGAATAAACTAATTACAGCCAAAAGTACTGGCGTTCTCTGCGGTCTTGGCTTGTTGCTTGAGGCTTTTGGTGTATATGGAGCATCCCTTCTCAGTACCGTTTTTCTCCATATTAAAATACCGGGAAAATGGTCTAAGAATCGTATTAAGTCCTTTGCAGCTCAGTAATCACGTGCTGATTAATTCATTTAGAACAAATGAATGAACATCTTGATTCCCATGGGTGAAATATTGAGCAAACAAAATTTCTACAACCTGTTTCGAGAGATCGTAATAAAACTGCATTTCGTGACACACTGGTTACACATTGTTTCATTAAGTTCTTTACAAGTAGCTAAAAAGAATCACCAATTTAAAATAAAATAAAAAAAATTTGATCACCAGTACAGACACGTGACTGTGAACTGCAAAGGGCCTATTGCTAACGTTTCTTCAATTGCACGTTACGTCATCACCAAGGGCACTAGGACACCGAACGTGGTTGGATTTCTATAGGTTTTTTTTTCTTTCGATTATTTGAATTAAATTAATGTTATACTTGTTTACTTATCTTGTGTTCGTGTTCCTTCGCTGTTATGATGCAGACGTTTTCTTCCAAAGGTCAAATGGTTTGAATAACCGTTCGTACTGTACTCTGCTTGTACCAACAACAACGCGACCGCGCGATGCTCCTTACGTCAGTAATATTCAACCGTCCTAGAGTTGATATGGTTAATCAAATTCACCTTAAGTTCCATATAGAGCTCCCGGCGAAGGAACATGGACACAAGATAAGTAAACAAGTATAAGGTTAATTTAATTCAAATAATCGAAAGGAAAAAAACTATATAGAAATCCAGCCATATTCGGTGTCCTAGTGCCCTTAGCCGGCATGTCTTTGTCTCGAGACCCTCTAAGGAATGCTTGCAGCCCATCAATATCTCTGTGAATAGCCTGTCTTCTTTGTCGAAAAACAGGCATTGGACCGTAAGTAAAGGAGCCTTTCTTCAAACATCTGCTTAAAAATTCAGACTGACTCGTTTTACATCTTTCGTTGGTTATAAACTCAAAATCGGTAACAACCTCTAATGGATGTGCTTTCTCTACGTCCGGCGGGAAAGCAGCACTGCTTCTAGATTGATCGAGTGGTCTGGAAGCGGATCGACAATCAATTAGCTAATGGTGAATCGAAGGCAGAACTTTAAAGAACACATTAATAACCCACCAGGGAGATATCTACATCCAATCAAAACAAACTAAAGGAACTAAAGGAACCTTAGGAAACTGTTCTTAGTCAGGCTGCCAAGCGTCCTTTCATTTTTTGTTTGTTTGTTTTTTGTTGTTTTTTTTTTTTGTCTCTCCCTTGACTATGTAGATTCAACGGTTTTTCTCTGACTTTTTCGGTTTTCCTCCCGCCACATGCCCTAATTCGATCTTATAGTTAGCCATCTGCGTCTGATCCAAGCCAAGGGCATGTCTAACTCGCAGATCAAACCCTGAAACAACCTCTTGGCTGGCATAAGTCAGGGCATGGCTGACTCACAGATCGAACCCTGAAACAACCTCAGGGCTGATTTAAGTCAGGGCACGGCTAACTAACAGATCGAACCCTGAAACAACCTCTTGGCTGGCATAAGTCAGGGCACGGCTAACTAACAGATCGAACCCTGAAACAACCTCTTGGCTGGCATAAGCCAGGGCACGGCTAACTCACAGATCAAACCCTGAAACAACCTCAGGGCTGATCTAAGTCAGGGCACGACTAACTAACAGATCGAACCCTGAAACAACCTCTGTCCTGATCTACGTCAGGGCACGGCAAACTCACAGATCGAACCCCGAAAACTGAACCTCTGGGCTGATCTAATTAAGTCAGGACATGCAACTTACCAAGCGGTTTTAGGATATCGATAAGAATTTACGGTAATGAATTGTGAAGGTGTTTTTTTGTTTTTCCTACTAGTTCTTCAAGATCGCAAGTCCGATCGTAAGTGAGTTTTCCTCCTAATCATGTTATAATATAACACGCTGGAATGTTTGTCTTTATGAAGTAATATAATGAAGTGAACACAAACGATGGCAAAACTAAATTAACTAAATTACCGAGGATATGATTTTCTCGTCCACAACAAATACATCTGTATGGTAATGTCGAAATAAAGACGAAACAAGATAAAATGAACATTATCATATTACGAGGAGAAGTGGACGCTATCCCCCAAGACGTGATATTTTCCCTTTTCAGACCATATGTGATTCTATAACTTAATAGCTTAGCTTCCTGATAATAAGATTCTTCGTTTGAGTAGTATCCATGTCACCAAGGCGTGATATTTTCCGATTTCAGGCCATATGTGATTTTATGAATGTGATTCTATAATCTAATAGCTTATAATAATTTACTAGTTTATATAGCTCGTGCTACATGTCGAAATATTCTCTTAATAATAAGATTCTTTGTTTGAGTAGTATCCATGTCACCAAGGCGTGATATTTTCCTATTCCAGGCCATATGTGATTCTATGAATGTGATTCTATAATTTAATAGCTTATAATAATTTACTAGTTTATATAGCTCGTGCTACATGTCAAAATATTATCTTGATAATAAGATTCTTTGTTTGAGTAGTATCCATGTCACCAAGGCGTGATATTTTCCTATTCCAGGCCATATGTGATTCTATGAATGTGATTCTATAATCTAATAGCTTATAATAATTTACTAGTTTATATAGCTCGTGCTACATGTCGAAATATTCCCTTGATAATAAGATTCTTTGTTTGAGTAGTATCCATGTCACCAAGGCGTGATATTTTCCGATTTCAGGCCATATGTGATTCTATGAATGTGATTCTATAATTTAATAGCTTATAATAATTTACTAGTTTATATAGCTCGTGCTACATGTCGAAATATTCTCTTAATAATAAGATTCTTTGTTTGAGTAGTATCCATGTCACCAAGGCGTGATATTTTCCTATTCCAGGCCATATGTGATTCTATGAATGTGATTCTATAATTTAATAGCTAATAATAATTTAATAGTTTATATAGCTCGTGCTACATGTCAAAATATTATCTTGATAATAAGATTCTTTGTTTGAGTAGTATCCATGTCACCAAGGCGTGATATTTTCCGATTTCAGGCCATATGTGATTCTATGAATGTGATTCTATAATTTAATAGCTTATAATAATTTACTAGTTTATATAGCTCGTGCTACATGTCGAAATATTCCCTTGATAATAAGATTGTTCGTTTGAGTAGTATCCATGTCACCAAGGCGTGATATTTTCCTATTCCAGACCATATGTGATTCTAGCTATGAATGTGATTCTATAATTTAATAGCTTATAATAATTTAATAGATTATATAGCTCGTGCTACATGTCGAAATATTTTATTGAGAATAAGATACTTCGTGTGAGTAGTATCCATATTTGTGTCTTCTCATGCACAACCGTTAAACAAAGAAATGATACACTAGGGAATGACAGGTGTTCTAAAAATGGGAAAACATTGGATTAGGTCAACATCTTAAAGTGCATCCGTCGACGAAAAGAAAGTACGTGCGGTTGCTATAACAACTTTAGCTAAATACGGTATTTCACTAGAGGGCCGTGTTAAATTGATCAGGTAAAATCTTTCATTCATTCATTAAATTGATGGCTTTGCATTCCTTGTGGATCATCATTAGAACACATTAATAAAAGCGATTAGTGCCCAGTGCATTTTCCCGCCCACCTAAATTGAATTTGAGAAAAATGAAAACGGGAATTTACTTAAGAGAGTGTTGATGTAACGTTACAGTCAAACCACCTCAAGCGTGAACACGCAGAGGTTATAAATGATCCTTTTTTATTTGGACTCTTGATTTCATTTTTCGATTTTAACTTTATTATTGAAAACGAAGCGTTCGATATTCAAATTGGAAGAGTAGTTTGAAAATTAACTTAGACTGTATGCTCTTGTTTTTAGCGGAAACAAAAGGTAAGTCGACATTAATATTACATATTTGTATAAGAATATATATGAAATATATATTTGTACTGCGGTTGTAATGTATCAAATTGAGCTGATCCTCGCAGTATATCAAGCAACTTATGCAGCTGCAAATTGAAAGACTCAGAAAAACTTCTGTGTCTTGAACGGGATTTGAACCCGTGCCCGTGCATATTCCTTGCACAAAAAGTTGTTCTTGCCTTTTGTATAGTCTAGGCTTTTGAAGGCTTCGTTTTCAATAATTAATGCTCGAATTGAATTATGAAATCAAGAATCCAAAGATGACAATAACTAAAATCCAACCATTTGTTCGGAGGCGTCGGTACGTCCGTGTCGCCTACTCACTTCAGTCGCGAAATTTGATTGGTCGCGAGAAAGGAAACGTCAGTTTGATGACATGGAAAAGCCACGCACGGAGTATAGCTACGACAATCCTCGATAGCAATAGAATGGAGAACAACAGCCGTTTGTTTCGTAGTTATTCAGCTGAAATGGACTTCCAATAACAGGTATTTTGATTTAATTCAAGCTATTCCTGTGTTAGTTCCTCTAATTTCTTTAAAAAACTTTGTGCAACGGTTTTAGCTGAAAATCTTCTACTAGAATATCTAGTTATTTCGAACCCTTTCACGTATCGAAATATTTTTGAAGCCGCAACAGTTTTACCAGATACGTGACGTAGACGGAAGACCAATCGTCAAAGAAAAAGTTGCGGATTCAGACTCAAGATACGTGTGGAAATGTTTGCTTATTTACCGTACTTTTTACTGTCATCAAGCGATGAAGACCCCTTAGAAGCGTCCCCTAAACAACCCCATGCTGCAATGCATTCTGTAACTTACTACGAAAAGGCCAATTTTGCGCACTATAAATTAATTTTCAACTCATTTTGGAAATTCAAAGGATGAGTTAACGCAGATCACAGTCCTCCGGGAATCAATCAAGCTGAATAATTGTCTCACGCTTTCTTGAAGTTTACTCTCCATTAGAGAAACAATTAAGAACTAAGAACTCTCTACCGGGCCAAGTGCACATTCATCACACCAAAAGGTTACATAACTGATGTCCTGGGGTCCTGATACACGTGAGAAAGGCAAGAAAAATTTGGCTGCTTTTAAACCCTTACATATAACAACTTTTATTGATAAAAAAGAAAGCATTTTCGTTTATTTAGCTAGTGAAGATTTTACAGTTGGTAAATTTTCAGTAAAAGTTGACCAATTCCACCTGTAATCAAGCTGTTCCTGTTCTAGCTTAAATCCGCCCAGAGGTTGTTTCAGGATTAGGTCTGTGAGTTAGCCGTGCCCTGACTGAGATCAGCCAAGAGGTTGTTTCAGGGTTCGATCTGTGAGTTACCCATGCCCTGACTTAGATCAGCCCAGAGGTTAAGTTGTTTCAGGGTTCGATCTGTGAGTTAGCCGTGCCCTGACGTTAACTCAGCCAAGAGGTTGTTTTAGGGTTCGATGCCTCGTTTTCTCCCTGCCGTGAGCCATTGTGGACTTAGAAATAAGAAAGACAATTCGCGAAGCATATTGGTAGTGGGAGTAAAATAACATCATGCAAACCGGTATGTCCGATTGAACCTCAGTTGTCTGCCTTTACCTAGATCAGCTTAAAAAATCAATTTAAACACTAAGAACGGTTGAAAATTGTGATCAAAGGGGTCTACGTTTTTGCTTTGCTTACGATGCCGATAATATTCCGGGGGAAAAAATTATTTAATTTTCCTCTGAAACAAGAAAAAAAAAATTGCAGCAAGAAGTTCAGTTTAAGACTGCGATGTGTGATATCTTTTTCCGATCTCTATTAGTTGCCTTTTTTAAAGATTTCGATCTTAATACTAAACGGATATGAATAAGATACTACACTAGACTGGCCAAGCTCATGTTCAATTGTATTGGCTATCAACCACTGACACGTAAACACAGCTTAGAAAAAGAAAAGATAAGATCCGAGAAGAAAAGCTAAAATGGAAAGCTCTGGAAAAATACCAAAGATCTAAAATGAGATACTAAATGAGATAAAAATATAACGGGTATCCTTCATAAAACGTAATGCCAAAATTTGTATATATATTTCTACTGATTTGATATTTCTAATATACACCTAATTGCAAGAATGTTGTCGTCCAAAATAATTAAAAAAAAGTAACAAAATAACAAATAGGAATTTATTAGAAAAACCTTTTCTATTCGGATTCAGTAAAGCCCCCTAGATCGATAAGAATAGCTGTTTTAGTATATACCGACGAGGTAATATCGAAATTGCTAGTCTATACCTTTGAAATAGTGAAATAATCAAACCTGTTTTTTCATTTTGATTTTTAAAAAAAAGTAATACTAATAGTAATATTGAATTTTATTTATTTTATTTTTATATGACAACGTTCTTGCAGTTACGTGTATATCATGCAAATATACTATCTTAATTTCAAGATTATAGGAGATAAAAATAAAATAAAGCTGTTACTCAAATGCTGCCTTCCTCCGGCTTATTCTTATCAGACAAAGTCGTTTAATAATTTCCTGATTTTTTGTGCATTTGTTTAATTCTAAACAAGAAGATCAGTTTGTATTTTGTGGTAAAAACAAAGGGGTACTGAAAAGGAAATAGGAAAAGCAAGAAAAGAGGAACGGAAAAAAGGAATATGACGGAAGAAAGGGCTAAAATATACACCAAGTTAAAACACCTGTTTCAAAAAACGTTACTGGTCGAAGATCTGAAATTAAATTTGAAATCTGAGATGGAGTAACACGCTGCAAATTGTAGTATATTCAATGGCGAACAACGTAATTTCCCTTTAGATTGGAATACGAAGAATGACGTACTATTGAGTTAGAAATGTGATTTTCCGTACTTTAATTAATAACGAAAAATAAATAAAAGCACGACTAATCCGTTTTGTCTCAGATTGCTGATTTCAGACCTCCGATCGTACCGACAACTTTTCTTGAAATAGAGGACGAACAGGTACGACCAACGAGCTTTGATTCAGTAAACAAAACAAAACAATCAAACAAACAAAAACCACAAAACAAAGGAAGAAAGACTTACATCAATTAAATTTAGGTAAGTTGTTTTAATTGTCGTTGTTCAATAGCGTGATTTCATTTCTGTCAGCCCGTACGCATTATCAATCAGTGGGTATTTTGTTGATAGGCTCAACATACAGTCAATTCAAAAAATGTTGTCGTCGAGCAACTCAAGCCTACGCAACTGGACCATAAGGAACTCTAGCAATAATTGAAGCCGAGTTGACTCCTTAATATTATCTGACTAGTTATGCCTGGTTTACAGCACGAACCTTCGTAGGCGAGCGGGAAGTGTTGAAGGAGACGTTTTTTTAATGCCTTTTCATATTTTCGAAATTGTACAGCTGAATCATAACTACCTTGTTTTTCTTTCCCTAAACCCGAATACATGCATTTGATGGATTGTTTCTCGCCATTATTATCTTATTACTAGCGGGAACAATTAATTGAGAACGAATATTTAACTGCTTCAGTGATTTTTACCCATATTCCTTTCGGTCCAGTCGCGTAGGCTTGAGTCGGTCGACGACAACGTTTTTTAATTGACTGTATGTTTCCTACCTTCGGTCTTCCTTAGACTCAAAAATAAAGAAAATACTGATTTTTAAAAAATCATCAAATATCTTTTAGGAATATCACATTGGTCGTTGTTGATTAAAGATATTTGGTTTTGACGGAAATTTCGCTGTGACGAACAAATTAATGCATTGCGCGCCTAGATTGTAAATGGAGCCACCAATCAAAACAACCTCAAGCAGTTGGAATCCCTGCCTAGAACACCGCAGGCTCAAGAGCTGAATAACGTGTAGAAGTGCACGTTTGAATGTGTTATTTGCAGGTGTTTTGCCACATCAGTCGTCAAAAGAAAAAATAATCCCTGTAGACTTCTCCGCAGTTTAAAACTCGAGATTTAAAGGACAAGCAACTCCTAAATTAGCCAATGTTCAAATCCTTCATTTAGGGCTTTCAGAAATAAATTGCGCTTCTTAAAAACAGCACCCCTCAGTTTGATTATCACCTATTTCAGTTCTGTTGCTAATTGAATTCGAGTATGGAAAAAAGAAAATTCATTTAGAAATAAAAAGAGCCAAAAAATAACGCGAGGAAGAAAATGTCAGCTATAAACTAAGACTGTCAACATGTTACTTTATTTGTAGTTAATGGATCAAAAGTTCAAGTCAATATATTAAAAAATCTTAATAGAATTTTTATTGAAAATTTAAAGTGAAGTGCTTAATCGGATAGCCATATCCAGCTGTGAGGAGCGATGTCAGCAATAAATTAATTTGTTGTGAACCAACACTATAACAACGACGAGAGCTGAACATTTGATATCTCGTGAGAAGACAAGCAATGGTGAACTTGTGAAGGGTGATGACGGTTAAACATGTTTTGGGGGCATCTAAAATTCATATTTGAGTACTAAGCTTTAGTCGTATGACACTACATGTATAGCAGGAACACAGGAATCACCGACTGCATTTCTTGAGCGTAATGTTTTGCCCACTCATCAAACCACTTGCCATTCCCAAGAGTATCATTTCTTCGTTTAACGGTTGCGCATGAGAAGACGCATGAAAAAGGATACAACTAAAACAAAGAATCTTATTCTCAAGAGAATGACATGTAGACTGGAATGGTAAAAAACATTACGTCTAAAGTAAAGAGGTATATATAACTCATTATTATTACAAGATATATCGAAAACGTTATCATACATCATTCTGCTTCCATCCCTGCTAATGTTGTTTTTACGACCGCAATATTTAAAGAAAAACAAAAGACTTCCTCTCGTTCGCTTGAAGCCCTATCAAAGTTATCTATTTTCAAATTTAAAAAAAGTCTACAACCTGAAGCAAAATCGATCTCATTGAGTGCAATAAAAACCCTAGCATCGGTTGCACTATAAACACAGCTTGAAAACACTGCTAAAAAGAGTGAAGCCGAATGAATATGAACTGAAAACATCACTGACAGCTGAAGAATCGAGGTTTTTCCGTGCTACCAAAAGCAGCGCGGATAGAGTTTTATCAAGCACAAGATATATATTAAATGCATTATCTGGTAAGTTTAGACTCGGACAAGCTATCAACAGTGGCGGTAGCTAGTGAGTAATATAAAGAAGTTGTGTTAAACGAGGTTCACTCTCGCCGGTTTTTCCACGTGAATTTAACGATGAGTCTCGTCTGTATTTTTGTAAACAAAATGGCTCTTTCCCTCCGATTTATATCAAAGCAGAAAACGAGCAAAAAACGGTATTCTATAGACTCAAGATTGCGCGGGTTTTATATTTGAATCACCAACAATACGTATGTTTTTTATATTTTATTTGTTTTATTTTTTGTTTTGCTATGTCAATATTTTTTTCTATTAAATCAAGTTTGATCCATCTTAATGTATTTAAAAAAATCAAGTTCGTTTTTTCAAACAGCAACTGAACGCAGAAAACAAATTTGCTGCAATTTTCTCATATTTGTTTTCATGTATATCATCTAGTCATATATATTGGTGGACCCCAGACAACGTTGTTTTTGCTCTATCCTTGCTTTCCTTTCAAGTCTTGCCAATGATTGGCTTATTCTGTCACCATATTTTATATTCTGCTCTACACGTTCGTTCTCCATCTGTTGTCTAGATTTCCATAAACAAGTATACAAATTCTGCTCTCTTAATTTAAGTCCGTTACGTTAACAATGTGTGCTGCATGGAGAATTCAGTAGAACTCCTTTGTAAACACAACTTCAAATTTTGCCATTTCAAAAGTAACCATTTTATAGCTTGGAGTTCAAAACCTACAAAGAAAGATTCGCCTAAAGAGACAGACTCCATAGCTACTATTGAGAATGATTTGCTGAATTGCGCTTTCTTGGCGAATGAGATTTTTAATTCAAATCATGACTGAACAATTACACATCGACATAAATGAAAACGACGCTCCACAAAGGAACACTTGCAGCAAATGATACTTAAAGATCGAATTTCCAACCCACTTTCCCTGCGCATTTATTGGCATAAATGTAATTTTTGCCGAGGACGTAGATTGAAAACGCTTCTGAAAATGCCTCTTCCGTGCACTGAAAGTTCACTTAATAAACAGACTCGATCAGTTTTTAAGGCTTTTTTGTTAAAACAACTCTTAATTGTCATTCATTGTAGCTTTTTTGAGTGGTATAATTTGATAATCTACCGTCCGTACTAATAAATTGTTATGAGAGGGAAAATGAATATTTGTACAGACAAACTAAGCAAGATATCAGCTTTCTAATTACTATTACTTATCCTATTAAAGCAAGATAAAGAATAATCGATTAGGTATATAAAAATATCGATATAAGATTTCAGCAAGGCTACCATCACGCACAAAGTAATGGTATTCATTGAATTCACAAGTAATCCTCTTAAGCTCCTCCTATTAGCATTTGTACCTCTGGTTACGCCCTACACAGTTTCTATCCCTTTGCTTAGTTATTTTATCACTATTCTTTTGAGTCTTATGATAGAAATATTCCTCGTAGGCTTCTCTATACATTTACAATATATTCATATATTAACTTTAGTTTAAGCTCTGTTTAATCGTATTACTTAAGCTCGTATTACTCTTTATTAAGATATCACGCGCTCAGGAATTTACTTATTCTTTTAGCCAATCATGATTCAACGATATTATCACATTGATTATAGAATGACACCTGTCATAGAATTATTATAAATACAGCTCATGTAATTAATTAGTTCAATACAGAGAGGAGAATAGAAATAATAAGTTAAGTAAAGTCATATTAGTTTAATATTGAAATCAAGTTAATTTTGGTGCTGGGATGGGCTCTGGGGCTCTCCTCCCCCCCCCCCCCCCCCCCCCCTCCCCACTTATAAAGCACATTGACACGCGCACACATCGAAGGGTGCTCCGACCGCCGTAACTGAAGTCATAAAATAAATGTTAGTCATAGCAATTAGGGATCAATTCTATTTGTTATACATGAGCCGCAATGTGCCAAAATAGGTTGTGGAGCCAAAGGGGATAGGTGATAGACGATAGGCCATTCCAAGATCTAAGAATAGCAGTAATAAAGGTTTTTCTTACTAGTATTACTCTCGCTAAAAACGCGTTGTCGGTCGATGAAACCATTTCAAAGGCCTTGATTTTGCGTTCTTAATTGTATGCCCATTATTCCTCTCGGTCTTGGAATCACCTATCACCTATCTCCTTTTGGCTCCGACAAGTGTTTTTGAAATGGGGTGTATAATATATTTTCCTAAGAATCAGAAAGTTAAAACTTTTTCATTTTGTTTTTTCACAAATTCAGTAAGTCCTGAGAGTGATTTTTTTTACACCAGAAGTATTCTTTTCTAAGTCAGTACTTGTCGCGTAGACAACGCGGCCTGTTTCTTTGCGGGAAATCAGCCTTTTTTTAAGTACTCGTTGTATCAAAAGCAACAAACGAATCCTAGCGCGCTTTATATCTAGTTTATATATATAGAACTTGTCAGCTGTCAGTAACAGGCCAATCACAGTGGGTGTTATATCGCACAAAGAATGTAGAGAATCGGTTGAAAGTTCATAATATTTCGATTCTACATTGTCAGAAATCAAACACGAAGGTTCATAAGAAAAATTGGGTAGGTACTCAATAGAATTTTCCTTTCTGACTGAATGATCTAGACTATGCGACATTGGCTGCTCATATTTTAAGGAACTAACGACCGCTGTGGCCAGCAGACTATAAAATATTATCAATTTCTTACTTTTTTATTGTTTTGTTAGAAATATTTTTGGTAGAAATCATGATGGCGGTAAATAATGCGTAACTAAGGCAGAAGATGAAGGAAAATCCTTCAATGCCATCAGTACATATTGAGCATTTAAGATATTACACACCAGGCTATAATTATTTCGTTTTCCTGCATAACATACGTTTCCGTGTCGTTGTTTCTATTTTGCGTTAATATAAAGATTCAAATACGTAAACCAAAGTGGAGATACTATCTGTTTGTTGAGGTAGCGAACTCGTCAGTAATCCTCTCATCTCGTTTTCCCTCAGCAAAGTAGAAGGTCAAAGTTTATATTCATGGCGCTTGAAACTGACCTTGTTTTGCTGAGACAAGTGAACCTAAAGTACCTAAAGATTCCTCTAGAAATCCTTTAACGAATTTAGAAATATTACAGTAAAATCTTGGCGCAATTCTTTTTTTTTTTCCGAACCATGGTCTGACGCAAGTCGACCTTTGAACTTGAGTCGAACTAGAAAATGAGTTCAAAATAAATATCACAAAACATAATGCGCAAAATCAGAATAGAATAGATTGGATCCTTCTAGCTTGGTCTTAATGTTTTCCCATTTCAGACCACGTGGCATTCTCTAAAGAGTCATACGAGTACAATTCAAAACAAACACTTCAAATTGAAATTGCTTTAAGTTTCTTCACAGAATCATAATACCTTGGTAGTATGAGGATATTTTCTGAATGCCACGAAGAGCGTCGTTCGTGATTACGTTTCAAGAAAAGACAAACACGTCAATTGATTGCAATCTCATTATTAACGATATGAGAATCGCTTGAGATTTTTTTTATTTTTCGTAAAATAATATTTTAATGCGATTAGAATTTGTGATATACTTATTATTTTAACATGCAGCAACTTGTCTAATTTGCTCCGCAGCAACAGTCGTCGTTTCGGCTAATTTGCATCACTGACCTCGTTTCTTATTTGCAGCACTGAACTCGTTTCATATTTGCAGCAACTCGTTTCTTATTTACAGCAACTTGCTGCATGTCCCGATGGCCACCTTAAAAAGAAGGTTATAAACTCTTGTCTCAAGATCCAGCTAGTAATCGTAATTAAACTTGAATTTCGACACCACAAAAACGCGTATTTTTGTATTAAACTTCACAAAGACATTGAGTGGCTATTATATGTATAAAGTTTCCGCTTGTCCTTCCTCGGCCCGCACAATAACTTCTTAATTTAACTTTTCTAGAACCTTCCAACGTGACCCTCAAAATATCCTTTTCTGCTTTCTTTATTCAGTTTTAGAAGCAGAGTCAGCTCCTTCTACTGTTACAGACCTCACCGCTGACAAACAAAATGAAACCGAAGACATGCGAGGCATGCGCATCTAAGAGACGCTACAGCAGCAATGAGGTAAGAAATATACTACTTTTAAAATCTTAACCAGTATTCTCTGGAATAAACGTGCCCGCTACAGATGATGGAAGTATCAGTGTTTCAAATGGCGACTTCCAACACATTTCCATACCGTACCAGACCTTTTGCAAATTGCCCATTTCAGATCCCATGGCCTTCCCTTGAGAATTGTCCTTTTATGAAGAACATGTGAAAATATTTACACATGAAAGAATCAACTCCCAAGAGTGGCGTCACATGGTCTGAAATGTGCTCAACAAACAACGAAGCTAAAAAGTTTTCAGTATTGTCGACACTTCCATACGGTAGTCATTAATGCGCACGCGTCGTTTCCAAGCTGTAGAAATATCATAGACTTAAGTCATTCCTTCCAACATACAGTCAATGTCATTAACGTTGTCCACCGAAAAAAGACATTTACACATTTAGACTAAAAGAAATATCACGCGTTTCTTCGAACGTTCTGTCATAAAACAAACGCTGAAATACAATTCTCCATCTTAAGTCCTTACTAAATGGTCAGGGCATTCTGGATTTTCGATTAACGAGTTGAATTTTATATTTAAAGTTCAGGCTCACTTTAGTCTAAATGTGTAAATGTTTAAATGTCTTTTTTCGGTGGACAACCGTTAATGACACTGACTGTATTTCCAACGTATTTCCAATAATTTTTTTTAAAACGCACGCACCATCACCTACTAATATCCAACGTCTTCCTATGATATTTCCAACATATTTCTAACATATTTCTAACGTATTTCCACCATGGAATCAGTTATGTACGTCCAAATGGTTGGAGAACTGACTTCCTATTATTCTTTCAACATAGGAAACTGCTAGTAGTAACGATGAAAACAATGGAAAACCTCGAGTCAACAAGAAACCCATCGAGAAGAAAATAAGAGAGCGTACCAGTCCCCCGACCACTGATAATGAGCGCGGCAGTTCTAAAATTACAAAAGAGGTCAGCAAAAGCCAACTACTAAATATTCTAATTCGACCCTAGGAGATATTCACGATAGGGCTAATCTCAATATCTCCTTTCGCACTCACTGATGCGAATAAATTAGTGATCAATCGGGTTATCACATTTTTAAAAATTAAGAATTATCCGGTAATCGCCCATCACCTCTGAAAGTGAAATCCCGGATGTCAAATCGCAGAAATGAATGTACTGTCTAATTTCATGCATGCTAAATAACCGTACTTGTGCATGAAAAAGTCACTACTGACATCGGGTATTTAACATTTCATCATGTCTCGATCTGTTGAGGGGGAGGGGTTTTCGACGGTACCCTATCTAAATTGATGAATTAAATAGCGTCCCTATATATTTTTGGACCATGGCCATGATGTCTGATAGACACGATTGCTTTTAGAAATCAGGTCCAGCCTCTGATGCTGCCCAGAAGCTTGTATCATCAGCAGAAATCGATAAGATTGTATCTGATACTGTGAGTGTTTCTATAAAACAAAGAGAGGAGGAGCCCCTGGGTGAAAGAACCGACCGAGAATCTTCTGATAAGAACGACAAGAGCGTTGAAATCGTCGTTGAGGAAGCTATCAAAGAGCGTGCTGCTGAGGAAGATATGCAAAATACTGGCTTGAACAGAAAGGACGATGCAGTAGGTACGCGATCATGATATGTAGTTTGTATATCATCATAATGAATAATAATTATTATATGATTATGATGTTTGTGGGGTCTGCCACTATCCCAGACACAAATATTCTTGGAGTGAAACCACGTGACCGAAAAATCCCTCGACTTATAAATAACAATGAAACCGCCGCCATCTCGGTTGATCTAACACGAAAAAGTACGAGAGAAGCTTCATGATTAATGTTAAAGTTGTTATCGTCAACCAACATGGTGGCCATGACGTAACATGCACCCAAAGAATATGCAAATGTGCATCGGGGATAGTGGAGAATTTACAAGCATCATGTTCGTCAAAGCCCACTTTCAAAAGCGCTTCGCCGTATTCTTCGATGTATTACTCCATCGCTAAAGTAATTATCAGGAATATGATTTACTTTGATATTTTGAATTATTTTAGATCCGACATTTATAAATGATTTTCAAGGCTGATTGAAAATAACTTCTACCATTAATAGACGTATACGGCGGATGCTACATTGCGCGCAATCATGGTGCAGGCAATATCGATGTTGCGAGCCCTGTCACACGACACCATTTTTTGCACGCGCGCAATATAATGTTGCTGAAGTGGAAAACAATTCTATTTTCTACTTCAGCAGCATTGTCTGCAATATTGCGCGCAATGTTACACTATGTATCCCCGAGAGAGCTTTAACTTTAATTATGCAATCAATGCATCAATCATGGTCGCAAGTATCATCGCGAGTATAGAAAAACTGTGAGTGGAGCCCAAGGCATTTATGCAGAATAAAGAGGATGAAAGAGAAAGCATTCACGTCTCTGTGTCTGTCTTAACTTTAATTGATATATCTGTTAGATAATTATGTGGCTTTTGTTTAAGTTGTGGGTTCGAGGTCGTTGAAAGATGAAATCAAAGAAATTGAGCAAATGTGGGCGACAATCGAAGGCAAGCGAAGCATTTCTGTTGGCAGCAAAGGTAAAATATTGTCATCCTTCGATAGGAGTACACGTACTGACTAAGAGAATGTACGTTTTTCTATTGGGGGAGAAGGCCGCGGCTAGTCAGAGGGAAGGGTCATCAGTAAACATCTGAACTTTTGTGGATCAAGGATCAATCCTTTTTATTTTGACGAAAGCTTTTCCTTGTTCACTTATAGGAAGGTTATGAATTTCTTATCAATTGCATATACAATATCTAATGTAGTGGTGGTGTGTGGGAGTGACAGTGGGCCAAATTTTGTAAATAAAACAAAACAATTTGTTTATTTATATTTTATTTAGGGGACAGTGAATAACTAAATAAATCAATTATAAAAGCAAATCGAGTATTGGAGGCATTATTCAATTTAAACACACTTATGAAAAATAAAATGAAATACATGGTAAACCAGTCTTTAGCTTGCGTAGTGTTTTCCCATTTCAGAAATCAAAAATCCTTTGATTGAATTGCCTAGTTGTATCCATATAAATTCACGGGTGGCGTGCGCTTCTTATGCGTCGTCTCTCACCTATGCGACCTGAGTTCGAGCCCCGAGTAGAGTTGTTTGTTAGTTCTCTCCTGTGCTTCGAGGGTTTTTCTCCGGGTTCTCCGGTTTTCCTCCCTCCGCAAAAATCAACTTCTAAATTCCAATTTGATCCTGGGTTCTCAACTAGCATGGATCTGAGGGTTGCGTTTGTGATTGTCCCACAATGTGATTACAAACAAAAACTGGTAAATTCATGTATCTTTTCGATCATGCGCAACAAATTTAAAGAAATGTTTTTAGAGACAGGGTGGTCTGAAAATGGGGAAAACATCACGCTCAAGCTAAAGAGGTCGCTATTACGATGCATAGTCCATGGACACAGTATCAGGCATTATAACATGTGCATGGTTTCCATATGGTCATCTGATATGTTTTTTGTTGACAGGTCCAAGAGATTCGTTTCTGTACGACTTCCTTGGAGGTTAGTATTGCCAACATGCATCACAATTGTCACACCCTCCCCCTCCCCTCCCCCACTATCTAATAAGCACTTTTCCTCCCTCCACGAGACCTAACCTATACTTAAACTTCTAATTACATCTGTGAGTTTTCCCGCCCATTTTTTCATGGACGGTATCGATTAACTAACTATTAATGCTAACTTTTTCTTCTCAAATTATTTGTAGAAGAGGTAGATAGAGATGAAGCAGAGGCCCTGGAAGCCCTGAATTTCTATTGGTTAAACACAGTTGCTAAAAGCGCTGCAAAACCGAGGACAGATATACCAGAAGAGCACAAGGACTTTTACAACAAGTACTGCAACGGTACGAGGGAGCTGACTGCCGAGTCGGCGATGAAATTGATGAGGTGAGCGTTGGGATAAATATACCCCAGTAAACGCTAAATAAATTAATAATCCCTCTGAATAAAAAAAATTTTTTAAAAAAAATAGTGGGATACAAATTCAGTATATATGTCAGTTTACTGGTTTCTAATTTGGCCTAGCTTGCAAAGCAGGTGTTCTTGTGGGTTTGGGCCGGGGAAAACCTGGGTTTTGGGGGAACTTTGGAAATTTAGAACGAGCGAAAATTGAAACCGAGCAAAAAAAGAAGTGTCCCTTTTTTTGCTAGGTCCCATTTTTCTCGCGGGCACGTAGAATCACATTCTTCCTCAAACCCATGACAATAACTCTAAATTTGGCCCACTGTCACTCACACACCCACTACCACTACATTAAATATTTTGCATACGACTCTCAATTCACACGTTGATTTTTACGAAGGGAAGAAAATTGGAGAACCCGGATAAAAACAACAGTTGGCACAAGAGATAATACTTCAAATAAACTCAACACACATGGATGTGTGCTCATGTAGCTGGTAATAATCCTGTGCACCACCAAAATTTCGGGCCGACCTACTATTTTTACCTAACCCCTCACTAGAAAAGCTTCAGTACGTGAATTACCTGAAATATCTCCAACCACTACCACGTACGTTGTCACCCTGGTTTAGTAATGATGACTTGTGTCTTCTTGCAGTCTTCCACATGTCGTTACCGTCAACCTCAAGTCCAATGCCAAGATAGAGGTAGTCGTATCAGACATATTCCTTGCCTTACAAGACTCACCTGAACTACGACATGAAGATTTTGAGGTGGTGGAGGCCATGGGGATGCATTTGTTTTAAACACCAGACCCATCCAGTCGACTCTCGTTACAGCGGACACCCACGGGGCTGTTACTCGGTGTCTGTAACAAGGGTTGAGCTCATTTATAGCTAGATAGTCCTGGACCCGGTTATACGAAGGGTGAATAGCGCTATCCGACGGATAATTCCTTAACCATAGGATAAGTATATGCTGTTGTTCAATAAATTTATCAATGGGATAACATGTATCCGCCGGATATATATAGCGCTATTCACTTTTCGTACGACCGGGCCCTGCTTTAGAAAACCACAAGACACAACCCACAACCCACTTTTGTCAAGTGTTAAATGAAATACAATTACTAATAATCGTCAATAAGCCCCCCCCCCCCCCTCCACACCCTTCCTGCCATGCCCTTAAGGCATTATACTCTGACAACATTGTAGCATGGGATCGGTTTCACTGATCCACATGGAACTAGGCAATAAGCCTGAAGCGAGATGACGTTTTACCCCCGTCTCTAGACCATAATCCTTTTCACACTGCTTTTGTTCTTTAATTATGACTATTGTTCCTGTATTCTCTAAGGAATCAAAAATTTTAATATGAAAGAATTTTAAAAACTATTATGGTATAGAGTCGGGGGTAAAACGTCATCTCGCTTCAGGCTTATTGGCAACGCATGGTAACTGACTGTTCAGGTTTCTTACAACCCATAGAGCTTTGCATCAGATTTGAGGGGCACTTTGCATAAACGCAATAATTTTCATGTGCAGTGAAGGATAACAAGCTATTGTACTTATGTAAAGTGCATGCCCCTCAAACTGTCGAGAATAAAGGTGCTGACACTCGATGCAACATCGCACGCAACAGGACTTTTGTAGCCTGTGTCTACCCCAAACTTGGTGCACACAACGTTGCATGCAACAAATCTGAAGAACATAGCGCGCAACAAATTTCATCACATGAACATGGCTGCAACATTACCTGCAACATTTTGAAATTTCAAGCCAATCAGCTTGCACCAAATTTATAACTTCTGACCAAATATCACTTAACATAGCAGGCTGACACAAGCGATGTTGCATGATTTTGTTGCAATGTGGTGTCACCCCGATTCAAATTTGTTGCTTGCAATGTTGCGTGCAATGTTGCACCATGTGTCAGCACCTTAACAAACCAGTCAATTACAACCCATATAAATAGAAATCGAGAATATATAGATACGAGATTCATTCTGCTATAGCTTGGGTGCAAACACCTGTTATTCATTAGGTTTCTTATATATAGTGTTCACACCATAAAAGACCAGAATGCACTGCGCTGGCTATCAGAAAAGCGTCTATGCACGTGGTAACACACGTTGTACAGGGGCGGATCCAGTATTTTGTTCAGGGAGGAGTGCTGCGCACAAAGTTAACCCAGGGAGGGGTGCACCCCTTAGAATCAAAGGAAAAAAGTATTGGTTATCTTCGTAGTAGGGACACAAAGTCGAACCAGGGAGGGGTGCGCACCCCCTGCACCCTCCTCTGGATCCCCTGCTGTACCATCAATAGATGATCTAATCACAAACTAAAGTTTAAAAAATCATATAACCGATCTAAGCGAGTGATTCAAGACCCGCAGCTCTTCTATTGGTGCGCTAGCTTTCCAGAAAAACCAGTCCCATTACGACTTTATTCACTTCGATATACTATTAAATCTTATTATTCTACGTCATTTATATATATTTAAGTAGTTAAAACTCCGTTGCAAAGAGCTAGTGAGATCATCATACAAAGTTGTGTCATAACGCTGGTTATTTTCAAAAGTTAAAGCAATGTAACTGTATTTTGTAGCCCCAAGTGCAACATATGTAACCTAGCGTGCAACAAATTCTGGTATACAGTCAATTCAAAAAACGTTGTTGTCGACCGGCTCAAGCCTACGTACGCGACTGGACCGAAAGGGAATATGGATTAAAATCACTGAAGCAGTTAAATATTCGTTCTGCGAATTATTAATTGTTCCCGCTAGTAATAAGATAATATTGGCGAGAAACAATCAATCAAATGCATGTCTTTGGGTTTAGGAAAAGAAAAACAAAGTAGTTATGATTCAGTTCACAATTTCGAAAATATGAAGGCATTAAAGATACGTCTCCTTCAACACTTCCCGCTCGCCTACGAAGGTTCGTGCTGCATGTAAACCAAGCATAACTAGTCAGATAAAACTACTGCAGTCGACTCGGCCTCAATTTTTGCTACCCAGAGTTCCTTTCGGTCGAGTCGCGTAGGCTTGAGTTGGTCGACGACAACGTTTTTTGAATTGACTGTATATGCCGGCTCCGCTAGAGCCGGGACTATAACATTGCCAAACAGAGATTGATCGGGTGACTATTTATCAATTAGGCCCTTCGGCCTCATGGGCTATTGACTCGTAGACCACATTCAGCCGAAGGTTGAAATTATTTTAGTCTTAACCTACTAGGTCAAATAAATGGGTACAAATATCTATAGGTTGAAAACATGAGACCGTTTTTAATTTCTGGTCTTAATTAAAAACCAACATTTCCCGAGTGCTATAGCTAGCAGATTTAGCTAGATAGTGGTCTATAACTAGTAGCTGAGCCAATCAAAGAGCGCGAACTATTCGTGATAGACGACTGTTAGTAGGTTTAGATTAAACAAATTTAGATGGCACATCTGTGGGTCTCTGGCTAGTTTTGGTTGCAGCATTATAAAATTTAGACATGCGTCAAGCCTGGTGCGTAAGCATACTGCGGGTAAATGATTAAACGTTCTTATTTTAATAACTTGAAGTTTTCATTGTGGTCAGCAGTCCCTTAGAGTGCTTACACTATATCTATGAAATAAAATCTAAATAGTTACTACCTAACAATACACAAGGGAGATCAAATACTCAAGACTATAGAAAGATAATACTTTGTGTATTGTTACTAAAGCTGTTCCAGTTGAGTGATAGTCACTAATAGTCGCTAAATAAAAACTGTTAGGTAGTAACTATTTAGATTTTATTTCATGGACATATAGTGTAAGCACTCTATTATTCCAGTTTTGAAATGTTTATATCAATTGATATAATTTGGGACCATACTTCGACAGACATAGAGTGCTGAACCGTCGCGGGCAGCGCGAAGCATTTACGGCTACGCCGGAGATTTCGGCCTCGACACCGCTATCCCTGGATTTACAGACTGATCAGGAAGCTCGGTCAAAGCCTAAGGGAGAGGTTAGTCGGTCCCTAGGCCGTAGATGATTAACCCCTTGCTGTGACCAGCAGACCCAAAATAGCTTCGGTGTCGCCCATGGGTAAACGCTCTTTTCCATGAAGTATATTCGGTATACGCAAGTTTAGGATAACTATTCAATTGCAAATACGCGTTCAAGTCCTTGAAGATTTCGCAAAAAAAGAAAATTGCATACCTTAAGGAGTTCCCTTTTCCAATGAATTTTTTGTCCATATGTTCTCTATCTCCTGATACACAAACAGAGCCTTGGGCTACCTGTGGTTAGTCCAGACTGCAAAATTCAGCAGTAAAGTCCTTCCTTTAATCCTTCATATCTTGGAAGCACTAAATACTATAACGCTTTAACTTTCCAAAAATATGTTTCTTATTTTTTAATAATTTTGGAAAGAAAAATGCCGGCTTTTCTCTTGTTCGATCATACAAAAACTACCCATAATACATCACGCGATGCAAAACTGAGAGAGACTGGGTTCTACGCGCCTGAAATCAAAATTCTATTTTCATACGACAAAATTTTTCTTCATCTTAATTCGAAAAATCACGTCAAAAATTAATCAAAATGGCCTAATTCCAGCTACGATGGGAGTTACACAACTATGGAATATTCTAGAACCGGTGAAACGTCAAGGAGACCTGGCATCGCTGAAGGGAAAGACGTTATGTGTGGATTTAAGTGGTTGGATATGTGAAGCACAAGGTTCGAAAGGACTCAAAGCCAATATCCTGAAACCTCACCTCAGGAATTTATTCTTTCGTGTGTGGAATTTAACTCGAGTTGGAGTGAAGTTAGTGTTTGTGGTTGATGGGGATGCGCCTGAAGTGAAGTGGGAAGCTATTGTTAAGAGGAATGAAGCTCGCCATGCTTATGATGGATGGGGTAATAAAGGAATGGATAGAGGAAGAGGGAGGGGGGTGGCCAAAGGACAGAGGAAAAAAGTAGGACGATCGAATTTTAGGATCTGGGTAAATGAGGTGAGTTATTTGTGCTATAATATCAGCAATACTGACCAATTTCCATACATCTACTTTTACTGGTCGAATACAAGGCATTCAACTGAGGCTGTGAGGTTCAAATTTCCTTTAATAATCCTTTAAAAACTAACTCGCAGCCTTGATTGAATGCTTTGTGTTTGACCAGTGAACTGATGTATGGAAGGTGGTAAACTTCTATATTTCATTATTTTTCTCATAATAGATCTTTTTAGCTTGGGCATAATGTTTTGAATTCATATTTCAGACCATGTGTCATTCTCTAGAGTGTTTTTTATTTGTTTAAAGACCCTTTGCCACTTACCGTGATGCACCGCGGTCACAGATGAATTTCGTGGTCCATGAAATTCAAAGATTCATATATTGAATAATAACTTCATATTAAATCCTTTTCCGACATAGCACTAAGGCACAATAATGATTCTTTTACATTCTTTTAAGAGTTTATTCAAAAGGTTAGAATTTTTTTTTTCAGTGGTGACACGATTCAAAATGTAAACAAATTGTGATGCATCACGGTAAGTGGCAATGGGTCTTTAATGGTTGCACATGGGAAGGCACATGAATATATGGATACAACTCGAACAATGAATCTTTCTGTATTCTCAAGAAAATGACATTTGGTCTGAAAAGGGAAAACATTACATCCAGGCTAGATTGAGGTCTATTTATAAGTCTTCTATTTTAGTAAATCTCCCCTGTTAATTGAAGTAATATGATCATCCGGGTGGATGTAGTCCTGAGAAGGACTGTTTGATGTGACTGACGTTTCGACAACCTGAGCGGAAGTCATATTCAGAGTCAAGTGAAGAATAAAAGTCAGATTGGTCATATTTATACTGCCACGGTAACAATAGCCTAATTACATGAAGAAGTGTAATTGGCTGCATCGGTCTAATGAGTGCAAGTCACTGTTTCGGTGTTGTGGGCGGTTTTATTGTTTCTAATAAGCTTCACTTGACTCTGAAGATGACTTCCGCTCAGGTTGTTGAAACATCAGTCACATCAAACAGTCCTTCTCAGGACTACATCCACCCGGATGATCATATTACTTCGATTAACATTCATTCACCTAGGTTCAGACCGTTCTATACAATAAATCTCCACGTCTTTCCTTTCTTGCTATTTTCCAATTTTTTTTTCTAAATATGTTTTCTATGCTCTTGTCAATGTAATTGTACAAATAAATAAAGATATTGTATTTGATTCCAGTGTACAACTTTGCTTAAACTACTTGGAATACCCTATGTAGAAAGTGCTGGTGAAGCTGAGGCACTCTGTGCTTGGATGGATGCTAAAAGGGTACGGCATCTTTGTCAATCTAAAATAGCTTACAGCTTATCATGATCTGACATTATTAACTGAGTTTCATGATTGTAACCTATAATAAATACAATTATTATGGAAAGGACATTTGTTTTTAAAGTGCTACTCTGACGAAAATCGCTCAAACTTGGATTCAGTTGAAACTTCCTAAGAATACTCTTTAAAGGTCCAATAATCACTGTATGAAGTGTTTTCTCGGTATTCAGGACGAAAGTATGATATTTTTACGATTATTTTTTGGAGTCTGTGACGTCATACACTCAGCGTCAAACATTGTTACATATATTTCTTTGTATATAAATCCTTAATTAATTTTATTCCTATGAAGCCCAAAGGGTGACTAATGTGCTTATTTCACATTACTTGTGACTATAATTTATATTTTGGGGTGTTTGGGTATTTCTTTCTCCCTTTACTACTGATATTTTGATCACAAACTACAAAGAAATGTATGGAACGATGTTTGATGTTGAGTGTATGACGTCACAGACTCCAAAAAATAATCGTAAAAATATCATACTTTCGTCCTGAATATCGAGAAAACACTTCATACAGTGATTATTGGACCTTTAAAGAGTATTCTTAGGAAGTTTCAGCTGAATCCAAGTTTGAGCGATTTTCCTCAGAGTAGCACTTTAATGCCATTCATAAGCTGCTCATTGCAAACACTTTTCAGGCCCATTCCATATGCCACTCCACCTTTGTGCCAAAGTCAAATGAATTAAATATGTCATGTACCTGCATTAATATATATTCAGTCAGCATTGAACTGTTAACCAGATTTGATTAATATATATAATATAATTGTAGATTGTTGATGGATGCATTACAAATGATGGGGATGCTTTTCTATATGGAGCAAGAACTGTTTACAAGGACTTGTGCATTACTAACAAGGTATTAGTAACTGTGCAATATTAAAATAAATGGAAATATGAAGTGAAATAAAAATGAATGGCTTTTAAGTTTGTACAAAATGATATATTATGTAGCTATCATTCATACATTCAAAGGTGGGATGTACATTTTCAAATAACTGTGAAGAACAAATTCATAACAAATATGACATACTACAAATAATGTACAATTTAACAATGATATATATGACCAATTTTGAGCAATTGTGGATATGTTCGTTTTACATAAAAAATGGGATTTGTTTTCATATTTTGTTCAAAATGTGATGACCAAGCATGTCAGTCCAAAAATCCAAGTTTAAAGTGAAGACTGTTGTATCTCTGACATCCAAAGAAAGGTCTAAGTTCACTCTATACCTTCATGAGAAAGTCAATGCTATAGCCATACAAGATTTAAAGATATTCAACAATAATAATAATTAACAATAATAATATCAGTAATAAAGTGGATATCAAGTATTATTTACCAAGCTGCATAGTCTTTAAGCAGCAAGATAAATATTCCCTATATTCCCAGAGCCTAAGGTATATAATTGTTTTAGTATATTCTATAATATAGATCCCTTGCATTGAATTCCTAGAGGAATTGTTCTGGAGGACAAAACAATAGGCCGTCTTTTCTTATGCAAAAAAAAAACATCCATTGTTTTGTCCTCCAGAACAATTCCTCTCAGGACTCAGTGCAAGGGGTCTATTAGGCTTGTATATCAGAGAAAAGACAAAATTCTGGATGAAAAAACGTTTTAGTATTATACATGTATACTTCCACTGTGGCAAACTTTGAGAAACCTTATAATTACTGCTTAAGCAGCAAATATTGTCTCATAATCACAGCTTGCAAAACTTTATATTCAAGTCTAAAATTATATTCTTAAATATGTTTCTCAGAAAGGTTACATGAGCAGTTTGTGCTGACTGCAGTACATTTTTACTAAGTTTATTGATCATAATTTTTTGATGTCTTTAACTAGGAGTGCACGATGGACTTTTATTGTATGGATGATGTTGAGACTAAAATTTGTAAGTTAAACTTAATGTAAAAAATACTTTATTTCTTAATGTAAAGCTTTTTATTTGCATGATCTAGGCATGCAAAACCAGGCATCAAAGCTATTCTAACTGGCTCCTTGACACTTGTTGTTTGTCGGCTAAAAATGTTTTAACATTTATCGATTTCAATGGCAGTCTCATTTGAAAGTTTTGGAAGCCAGATAAACATGTTTTGATGTCTGGTGTTTGTGCCTAAATGCAAACTGTGGTATGAAGACAATGCAAAAAATTCTTTGAATTTCCATGCAAAATACTGTTACCCATTTAGACTATACTCAAAGACTGCCATGGGCTGGTTGAAAATGATTGGGACATTGGAGGGAAGTAAAAGAACAACTATGCAGCTCTGGCCTGCATCATATTCTGACTTTCTATTGTTGTTTCATAATTGAATACTAGGTCTGAACAGGGAAAAGCTTGTCAGTCTTGCTATTCTTCTTGGCTGTGACTATCTTCCTCAAGGAGTACCAGGTGTTGGTAAAGAGATGGGATTGAAACTCGTGCAAGCCTTACAAGGTGTTAACCTACTTCAGAGGTACCATTATAATCATGCTATAATATTATAAAATATTGGAGATATAACACCCACTGATTGGCTGGCTACCTTGTTTATATCAGAGGACAGAGAGACACTCATGCAAAATTGTTCAAAAACATTATGTATAAGCAATATATAACGGCTGCTTATAGTGTGTGTACTGTCAGTGACATAAATGCTCTAGACTACACCTCTGCTCTGCTCTACACCTTGTTCATATAAGACGACAGACATTCATGCAAAATTGTTCAAAAATGTTATATATAAGCAATATAATTTAAACAGCTGCTTACAGTGTGTGTACTGTGATATAAATTCTCTGGTAATAGTACAGAGCTCAAGAAGCAAGAGAAGCACTCAACTATCCCTTATGTTTATTGTTTCTCTCTTGCTCTATAGCTCTCAGTGTGTTTATATTACAGTACAGAGACATCCGTGTGCATTTTATATTCCTTAAATCTATGGTATTCCAGTGGTTTAGTGGCAAATTCAAAGCCATGTCCCAAGAAGGGACCTAGTTATTTATAGGTTTAGTTTTTCTTAACAGTTAGTCAATCTACACAAATTATCTGTTTTATTCTTCAAAGATTTCAAGACTGGAGCAACTTCAAAGTGTGTGAAGATGATATGTCCAAGATTGAGAAAACTGTGAAGCAGTAAGTGCATTAACGACTTTCGAAGACTCAATTTTCCCCCCAAAAAGCTGACTTTCAAAAAAATGTGGTCTCCTAACCACTTTGTTAGAACCAATTGATTCAAGTGACCAGTTCAGGGGCGGCAGAGCCCCCAACAAAATATTGTTTCTCAGTCCTTGTTTTACGGCGCATGCGTCTGCAATCAAACAAAACAGTGGTCATTATCACATAGCGTTAAATACAATATTTCAGTGCCCCCAAAGTTTTTCAGCTTCCGCCGCCCCTGCTATTCTCAATTGGTACATGTCCCAACCAGTTCTTAGAACTAACGCATACTATTTGAGAACTGGCCGCTCAGACCGATTGGTGCAATTTAATGGGAAACGCCCTAAATCTACATTTTTTCTCCATTTGACGATCCATTTTGTTTTTCTTCCTTCCTTCTAGCACCTAGTCATCCTTTTCCTTTTCTTTTTTTTCCTTTTTTTCCTTTCCTTTTCTTTTCGTTCTATTCCCCTCTTTCCCTTATATATTTATTTTTTCTATTGCAATTTTCTACCCATCCTTTCTTTTTCTTTTTCTTTCTCTTTCCCTTTCCTTTCCCTGTCTTTCACTTTATAGATAATCATGACATGCAGCCAGACTTGATCATTTTATGTAGCATTTAATACATTTTCCTTTTTTGTTCAGAAAAGCTTCAAAAGTTTCTGGATTCCCCAACGAAGCGGTGAGTCAAATTCTTTCTTGCTTCACTGCATCACCAGTTTTGCAACACTCATTCAATGAAGACAAAGAAAACGATCGCGTGCTACTTTGAGTTATACAAGCACGCGGGAAATTGTCCCGAGAGAAAAAACGTCCGAGAGAAGTGCTAGGTGCTTTTCGGCACTTCTCGAGGGCTCAAGCAATTTCCCAAGTGCTTGTTTAACTCAACATAGCAGAAGCAAGGGGAGTTTTCTATCTCTTTTACAAAATAACTAAGATATAACTAACGATTAACTGAAAAGAAATAATAAAACATCGCTTGCCTTTCTGACGTCATTTCCTCACGATCTATGTTGAGTTATAGGAAACGGTAATTGACCAATCAGAGCGCGCGTTATATCTTAGTTATTTTATAAAATAGTACTACTTAACAAATAGACATCAGTTTTTTTTGTGTCAGCCCCCTTATTAACGATAAATTGCGTCATCACATTGTCACAGTAATTAATTGTCACGCGCGCTCGTTGACGTCAGCTTTATCTGCCTGTCCTCTTATTGATGATAACAAAAAAAAAAAAAAAAAAACAATCAGTGCGCGAGAAATTTGTAAGTTATTGTAAAATATACTATCGATCCATGTCCGTGAGTAACTAAACCTTTACAGAAACCCCAATACCGCATTTCGTAGCAGTATCATATGATCCGATACCAAGCGAAACGATCAATATTTTTTAACTTGTTTTTGTAATCGTTTTGTGTTGTCGTTTAGCGGCAAATGATACCGGACCGCGCGCGCGGGCAGATACTGACAAAATAACGCCCGCTCAAACAGTCAATCAGAACGCACGATTTTTTAGGATACCGGACCGGAAAAAAATAACTTCTCGTATCTTCTCGAAAATTTCCGCACCCTTGGAACCAATCAACGCTCAAACGTATAAATGTCGTTGTTTACTCGTCGTTACGTCGTTTTCCCGAAAACTACGTCATGGTCCACGATCAAGCAGAGAAACTGATATTGAAAGGTTTCAACCGAGATATAACAGGCCAATGTTTACAGAGATATGGATCATTGAACAAGAACCAGAAGCATGCAAACAAAAGAAATACATCATCCTCGAAAGCAGGATATTAAGCTTCATTACCGGAAAAGTGAGCCCCGAGAGATGAATATTGAGCCCCGTTGTGGGATAATTGAGCCTCGAAAGAGGAATATTGAGTCTGTGGGATGATTGAGCCTCGAAAGAGGAATATTGAGCCCCATTGTGGGATGATTGAGCCTCGAAAGAGGAATATTGAGCCCCATTGTGGGATGATTGAGCCTCGAAAGAGGAATATTGAGCCCCATTGTGGGATGATTGAGCCTCGAAAGAGGAATATTGAGTCTGTGGGATGATTGAGCCTCGAAAGAGGAATATTGAGCCCCATTGTGGGATGATTGAGCCTCGAAAGAGGAATATTGAGCCCCATTGTGGGATGATTGAGCCTCGAAAGAGGAATATTGAGCCCCATTGTGGGATGATTGAGCCTCGAAAGAGGAATATTGAGCATTGATGAATACTATATCTTGTAAAATCCTATCGCAAAATGACTGAAGCTCGAAAGAGGAATTGATTAAAAAAACTCTCAGACACCAATTTTTACCTTGAAATCAACAAAGACCTCACACCTACCTACCAGCAAACTGTCAAAGACACTATTAACTCTTTTATTTCTGATGGCAGTCTTCCAGCTACTGCCAACAATCTTATCATTAACACTCCCCGCACCTCTCATGTTTACTTTTTACCTAAAATTCACAAACCTAATGATCCTGGCCGTCCTATTGTATCAGCTTGTAGTTGTCCCACCGAACTTATTTCTAGCTTTCTTGACTCTCTTATGTCACCTATCGTTCAGACTCTACCCACCTACATTAAAGACACTAATCACGCCCTCAGGATTTTTAATGACTTTCATTTTCAAAATTCTCAATCCAAGTTTTTATTTACCATGGATGTTAATTCTTTATATACCGTCATTCCTAATGATGAAGGTCTCAATGCTCTCAAACATTTTTTTGATCGTCGCACCGTTTTAGAACCTAGCACTCCTACTTTATTGCGTTTAGCTGAACTTGTTCTCACCCTTAATTGTTTTTCCTTTGGCGACCGCTTTTTTCGACAGATTAACGGTGTAGCTATGGGCACCAAAATGGGACCTAGCTATGCTAATTTATTTGTTGGCTACATCGAGCAACAGATTTTTGATCTCTATCCAGGCATTAAACCTGAACTTTTTGGTCGCTACATTGACGATTGTATTGGTGCTACCTCTTGTTCAAAACAAGACCTAGATTCTTTTATTCTCTATGTCAATTATTTTCACCCAGCTCTTGAATTCACTTGGACATTAGTGAAACTTCTGTCACATTTCTTGACATTTCTGTGAGTATTTCTGCTAATCATCTACCATACCACATACCACTATTCATTATAAGCCCACAGACTCTCATTCATATTTACTTTATTCCTCCTCACACCCTAAACACACTCTCAATTCTATTCCTTTTTCGCAATTCTTACGTTTGCGCCGACATTCGCAAGAAAGATTTATCTAAACCAGTTGCTCGGCACTTTAACTCTGCTAATCACTCTGAGCTTAATGCTATTGTTTTTGGTCTGTGTTTAACCCACGGCAGCAACAATCATCGTAAAACAAAAGAAATGCGCTTAATTCATTCACTTGGCACCGTTAATCCCCACGGGATGAACGAATTCTTCGCTTATAATTAAGTTATTTCTCACCTATAGTTGCTTTCGATCCTTTTGTTTTCCTTTGTTTTATGGCTTGCTTTTTTCTTATTGGTTTGTTTTCTTTCTCCTCTACTATATAAACATCTCTCTCACTCTTACTTTCTATTGACTCCGACGAAGGACTAACGTCCGAAACGTCAGTTCCTATTTTCACTACGGTGTAAAACTTATCAATCTACGATAACTGTTTGATTAAAAGAAAGTATGATTTACTGCCATTTAATACTATTTCTGTATGCTTCCACAGTTTTTATCTTCGTATTATATATACACTTAATTCAATAATCGTTGTCATCGCCTGATTCCGACATGGTAAGGTTGAACACAAAGAAGATTGAATCGGTCTCAACACTAAGGTCTATATGTTCTTGAGAATAAGAAGCAGAAACACAAGTCATTCCAGCTATTCTTGGATCTTGGAATGACCTATCTCCTGTGGCTTTTTGCCTACCGCCCGCCACCTTTGGAAGATGACAAAGTTATTTGAAATAGCTGTATACTATATCAACGAATATAAAACATAAAACGACATCATATCACCACATCAAAAACTCCTTAAATAGATATCTTCAACAAATTTCTATGAAACTATAAATTCGATTACTAGCAGTGCTACATGCGCTTTATAAGCGCTATTTTTTTAATAATAGAGTGACCACAGTAAATCCGTGAAACACTAAAAATAGTGCTAGTTAAAAAATAGAAAACAATGGAAATACTATTTAGTATTACTAAAGTTTCACGGATTTACTGTGGTCACTCTATCGCCATTCATCAAATTGAAATTTATGCATCATAGTGTTTTATCGATCTTTGGACGGTACAGCAATGTCAACTGCAAAATTCAAATCATGTGATGTTTACCTGATGTGCCATGAATAATTATTGACCATGATGAACACTGACCTTGTGTCACAGGGAGCCCGGCTTGGTGATGCCAAATCGGTAAAACGATCACGTTTCATATATTGATGACATTACATAATAATCGTAACTCAATACACCCATATACTGAAACGGTCACTACGTAATAGAACTTGTTATGCAATAGTGTTAGATGCCCCGTAACGCGTGCGTTACGTATTTGAATTTGAATTTATCACGGTATTAAGATACGCGTTACAAACACTGGTGTTCATCACCAAGCCGGGCTCCCTGTAGTGTTTGTTGTTTTTTTGGTTTAGCAACAACTTATATAGGCAGTATCAGTTTTGATTTTATTGAAATTTTGATTACACATCATTAACAATTACATGATTTTGGAGATTTTTGGAAATCAATATCAGTACGTGAGTTCCGTTTGCGATCAACTTTCCATTATCATCTTCCGTAGAAATTTCTCGATACATCTTCAAAACCTCGTTGAGCTCCTTTTGGTCGGCTGTTTGACGATAATTATTTTCGTGCGTGAAGAAGTCGAGCATCTGACGTCCTTCCTCAGAACTTTCATCGAAAACGCTTGTGATGTCAACCTTGAAAGGAACAACCACCTTTTCATACTTCATCGAATTCTTTTCCGCTATGCTTATAACATTTGCTGGCGGGTTGCTCCAAGGCTTTCTTTGGCATTCAGGGCGATGTTTATCTAAGATCAAACTTGTTAATGCTGTTAAATTGGAATTGTCTCCAAGCAGGCATACAATCAATCCTTTTTCTCCCAGTTCGTTGTGATAGCAATGCTTCAATGTAGACTCTATGTCCACATAGTATAGACTGTGTATGGCATGGACCAAGTCATACTGGTTTTGATCGTGTTTACTCTCTGCGTATCCTTCGAATGACATCAGTTTCAGATCAAACTTAACAGACCTTTGATTTGAAAGGCCTTTTGACCCGTCAGATGACCTTTCAATGGATTCTTTATATTGGCCAAGGAGCGCAGGATTTGGTTCAACTGCTGCATTCAGGATCTCAACTTCTTGCAACTGTTTGTCGCCTGCATTCAGATATTTTTCTAGCACAATCTTCAGCATTTCCTGATCAAAAAAACCATCTCCAGCCCCAATACTGAGTATGCTGAACCTCGGCTTGTCTTTGCCAAGTTGTAGCTTATGTAATTCTGCTGGAATTTTTTGCTGTAGACAACATTTATCTGCATCTCGTTGGCTTGATCTTTCGAGGTAACTCTTGTAGCATTGAGCATAGGCATCGTTATGAATGTCAACGTTCAAGTTCATTTTTGCGTTGTCTGGAGAGCTGTATTTGCCTTACAGTTGTGCAACAATTCCCTAGAAGTAACCGTCTGTGAAACAGCGCCAGAATTCTTGGTCCCGTGACCCGAAATAAGAAGCGATTTCTGATTGGCTTTCGCCCGGTCTATTACAAATAAAACCTAAATATGGGAGGGGAGGGGAAGGGAGGGGAGAGGAGAAAAGAGGAGGAGAGGGGAGGGGAGGGGGAGAGAGGGGAGGGAGGGGAGGAGAGGGTAGGGTAGGGGAGAGGAGATAATGTTCCCCATAATGAAAAAAAAAAAAAACAAAAACAAAAAACAAACAAAAAAACTATGAAGTGAAAAATGAAATCGAAATGCATTACATCGTTTTCTTCGCACGAATCTTTGTTTTCGACCTTATTCCTCTCCCACTTAGGAATTTTGTCACATGTACACAACCCACGACCAGCCACCCCAGGGGCTAGTTTTGTTCTTGAAAAATTCTTCGACAAAGTTTTCCCACAGGAAGCCCATACAAGCTTTGAGAACTGAATGTAATTTTAACGAAAAAAATAATAATAAAAGCTAATATTTACTCACATGGAGTGTTGTTTACGTCGTCCTTGTACTTTGGTAGTGATTTCGAGCCATTTGTCTTCTTGTATAGAGGGGAAGAGAATTATTTAAAAAATTCGCTAAAATGGCTCGAAATCACTACTAAAGAACAAGGACGACGTAAATAACACTTCATGTGAGTAAATATTAGCTTTTATTATTATTCTTTTCGTTAAAATTGCATTCAGTTATCAAAGCTTGTATGGGCTTCCTGTGGTTTTCCATGGCCGACATTTTTGCGCTTTGAATTGCCCTATTTCTCTATGACACGTCACTGCTTGTTTATGTGGGGGATAGAATCGCCAAATCCAATAGAAAATTCAACGAAATTTGCTTCTAGCGAAACAGTTTAATCTAAAATGGCCTGGTTTTCAGATATAATATGTGTTAATATGTACTAAAAATATTCTGAGCGTTTGCTGGCTATTCTACTTCTCTTCGTGAATTGACACGGGTTTTAGAACAATTTTCGGTGAATTTGCGTTGAATTGACCCCCTCCGACGACCATGATCCTTTGCGTTTAAACAAAAGATTGTTTTGATGTGACGTCATAGTAAAATAGGGCAATTCCTAGTTAATTTTACTTGAAAAACGAAAGATAACTACAGATAATCCAGATTACTAGATAATTACAGATTATCAAGTTTAGTGAAATTTACCTTGGATATCTTTCATTAAAATCCAACGCCGTTGTCGCTGATAAAATTTAGACAGTATATTCTCAATTACTATTATCAGAAACTACCCTCATACGAGCCACCTCAGTGATGTACAATAAATCAATTTAATTTTCTTATCGATCGCTAAAGTATCTCGTGGTCACTTCCAGCGCCCCGCCGCTTATTAAATTTTTCACGTCTAAAACGGGGCGCTTATTCGGGGGAGACGTTTATTCGAGGGAGGCGCCTATTCAATGGGAGGAAACGCGTACACAACTGTCAAAGTTTGCTTTTTTTTAAGTATTAATGTTATACTACTACAACAGTACTGGTATTAGTATACTATGACGAGAAGAAGCAATTATGTTAATTTTCTATATATTAACGTCGTGTACATGTGTTCTATCAACTTTTATTCATTAAAATGTGTGCGATTTAGTTAGATTGTAGCATTATGCGCGATTCCTCGAAAAAGCACCCCCTTAAGGTGCGAGGCGCTTATTCGGGGAGGTGCTTATTCGAGTATATACGGTATGTGTAATATTTCGCCCCTTCCAACCATGTGTCATTCATTTGAGTATCAGTTCTTTGTTTTCCTGACATAGCAGACAAATGAACAAATGTTATCATGATAGCTTTGATATAATAATAACATCTTCTGGTTTTTGTTTATACATATTTTACAGGTTATAAATGAATTTATGTGTCTGAAATATAATAAAATACACAGGTGATTATTGAAAATCTCGCGCGCTGATTGGTCAAGAAACTCACACTGTCACACTATAATCACCTCGAGCGAAAATCCAAAATGGCGGCCAGCCGCTTCGTTGCTGTTCCCAAAAAAAAATGCCTTTTATCTTCTTTTTTTTCTTTTTTTGAAAGAATCACCTGTGTATTCATATTAAAACAATTATTTGCCTCAGGCTCAGTGATTATTGGGGAATATTTGCCTTGCCGCTGGAAGGCTCGCGTCTCGGTAAGTATTCCCCGATAATCACTTCGCCTTCGGCGAATAATTGTTAAATAATAATATAATATAGTTATATAGTAATCATAACAATATGATAATATAATAATTTAATAATATAATAATATAATAACATTTTCTGTTTTTTTTACATATTCTACAGGCTATAAATGAATTTATGTGTCTGAAATACAATAATATAATAGTATAATATTATAATATAGTAATCATAACAATATAATAATATAATAATTTAATAATTTAATGATTTGATTATATAATAATTTACTGTAATAATATGATAAGTGTAATAATAACATTTTCTGTTTGTTTGTTTTTTACAAAAATCTACAGGTTATCAATGAATTCATGTGTCCTAAACTAGAAACACAGCACCTAACAATTCCAAAGGGCAACAAGTGTCCCGATGTTAAAGGATTACAGGTAAAAACAGGACTTTCTTTTCTTATGTGACCTTTAATTGTATTTTTGGCGAGAACGTTTGACTAGCAGATGCTGAAGCAGAATTTCATGACTGAAAAATCAGTTCATTTGTAATGTTTTATTATTATTCGTAGGAGTTTTGTTTGAATTATTTGGAGTGGCCTGAAGACTACACTACAGAAAAGGTATAGCATTTCTAGTTTTATGTATTCATCTATACTTGATACCAATTAGTAATGGATCCACTTTGGGAATCAAGCAATAACGACCCCACGCACATCCCTTCCACGGTAAGACGAGTGGTGTCCTCCGCGCGCTTCCACAGAAATCCCAACCAAAACACTCGTCTTTACTGAGTCTGGAGGGAAAAGTGGGACCACTCGCAGTCTATGAGTGCATGCGCGCACGTGCTGTGTGTTTTCATAATAGACGTGCTCCCAACCAATCAGAACACGAAATTTATAACAGTTAGTATATGTAATAAGACTCCATGCTGTCCAATTAAGAAATAATTGGACGAGGAAAATTCCGAGGACTGACAAAATTGGATGAGGCCGTAGGCCGAGTCCAATTTGGCAGTCAGAGGAATTTTTCGATTCTAATTATTTCTTAATTGGACAGCATGAAATCCCATTACCTGTTAATCATATAGCTGCCTAATTAATCTTGTATCAGCAAGACCTGTCCAATTAAGAAAATAATTGGACAGTTACCTATATGGGATTAATGAGAAGCTGTATAATTATTTTATAAAATACCCCACATTCTTTTTGCAGATTTTACCTCTTGTGACCTACTGGCAGATGGAAAAGGGGATGTCTGTTAAACATTGTAACCAAAGATGCGTTGTTACTCCTGAAAGGTAAATGCGAAAAGAACAACAATAGCAATATAGATAACACCAATTATAAACTATGACCACAACAATAGCAGAACCAATAGCAACAGCAGTATTAGCAACACGTAACAGCAACAACAACAACATTTACAAACATCAATAACAAACAAAAGCAACAGAAAGAAGAACCTTGCAACTTGAGGGTCCCTTCTCAAAAATCAAATTCTAAATTCCAAGTTAATCTTCAATAGTTATTGCTATTTAACAGTTAGACCCGCAACCGGATTGGTTGCGAGTCAAGAGGTGAGAGGTCTAATTGTTTTAGTATAAAGCTACAAATTTGTCAATTAAATAGTTGTTTTGGTTTTCAAAACCGTTACTTTTCGCTAATAGTGGTATATCACTAATACACTACTGGTACTCAGCCAATCAGTGCAGAATTTGTGATAGACCATAAGAAGGTTTAGACTAATAAGTGGTCTACCCTCGCTATACAAGGGCGATTTATTTATTTATTGAAAAACCTTCAATTTATGGCTTTCAGAATTGTCAAGGCTAGAGTTCAGAACTGGATCGAATGTTATGAAGTCCTTTGGAAGAATAATGACATTGGGGATGCCTGTCAATCAACCTTCGTTACCATAGAAACAAGATCGGTGAGAATGCAGTATTGCACTCCTTATTTGATGGGAATGGGATTAGAAAAAAAACTAGTCAATTGAACCTCCCGATCCCTTGGACAGGGTGAGGATTTAACGCGGCGAGACCGGGAATTTATGTTTCCTACTCATAAGATAACCATTCTTGTGGGAAGACATTTCAATGTTACGGCATGTACCGTGTTCGTGCTGTAAGTCAGTGCCATATGTTTCCCACTCATACGATAACCATTCTTATGGGAAGACATTTCAATGTTACGGCATATCGTACCGTGTAAGTGCTGTAAGTCAGGGTCGTATGTTTCCCACTCATACGATAACCATTCTTATGGGAAGACATTTCAATGTTACAGCATGTACCGTGTTCGTGCTGTAAGTCAGTACCGTATGTTTCCCACTCATACGATTACCATACTCATATGGGAAGCAATTTCAATGTCTCAACTTGTCGGACCGTGTACCGTGTAAGTTATAGCACCATACGTTCCCCCTCATACAAAAACCGCTCTAATAGACAAGTGATTGCAAATAATCGGGTTTTTTTGTTGTTTTTGTTTTTGTTTTGATGTTTCAGCTGTTCGGACAGGTCTACCCTGTTCTTGTAGAGGAATTTGAAGTATTGCAAAACCACAAAAAGACCAAGAAGTCAGGTATTTAATTTTTTTCTGAGCTGCACTGGAATATCGATGGAAGTTGGGGGGGGGGGGGGGGGGGGGAAGTAAAATCACGATACGTTAGAATATCAAACGCAATTTAAAAAAAAGCTGGATTTTAATAGTTATTATAGATTAATAATATCATCCATTCGTTCGTTAAGGAATGGTCCATAATGAGCGTGCGTATATCCAGTTCTGGAAGCACGAGAGCAGCGTAAGAGATGCTCGAAGCGTAGCCGAATTTGTTTGTTGTTTATTAACTGGGGGTTCAATGTTTTGTTCAAACTCAAAATCAAAATTAGGAAGCTCATAATCTTTGTTAGATGGAAAAGAAGCCATATTTCTAGTTTTGAGTCACGAAACACTTTGCTATTTGCTACGGCTAGCGAACCAATGGTGAATTTTTCGCCGATTCACCGTAAAAACATTTCTATGGGATATCTCTATGGGATATCCATTTTTTTCACATAGCAAATTAGCCAATCAGAGCATGCGTTATATCTTGCCTATGTTATAATAAGTTCGTTCATTCGTTCATTGTATGTTCGTTCATTTATTAATTATTTACTCTTTAGGTAAAAGAAAAGCAAAAGATAATTCAAAAGACTTGCCAAACGATAACAGCAATCCAGTGGAAGAACTCTGCAGTAATCTCGATGCCTTGTCGCTGGCTGTAGAGAGGGACTCTCTTCGACATTCAACGAACCATACAAAACTAAACCATGATGACGAAATGGCAGAGACAAAAATGCAGAACAAACATGCAGGTAACCCATCACTAGATGATGAAAATGTCGTACATGGTTCACAGGAAAAACAAAAAAGACACGAACAACAACAACAACATTATGAAGAAGAAGACGAGCAACACCATTGTGAGGAAGCAAAATATGCGAAGAAACATAATTTGGTTCCAAAAGTCCAAAATGGAAAGAAAAATTCGAAATGCAAAGAAAATTTAAAAGTAAATGTCGATAGAATGGATAACCTTTTAGATTCGAGCGATACGTCTTCCGAAGATGAGATGTCTGATTCTTTGGTCTGTGAGTTTTTTGCTCCTCTTGCGCGGAGGATAGAAGCACAATGCAGTAAAAACAGTCACAACGTGGAGATAGACATTCCTGTTGATGCTGACTCAGTAGATACTAAGAACATACAGAAAAGCAAAGAAAAGAACGAAATAGACAATGAAGTACAAGTTGTTTTAATTGAATCTAGTGAGGACGAAGAAGAGCGTGATGTTTGTCTAAAATCACGAGGCAAAGAAAATAGTCGCCTGAAGGGGCAAGAAGAGTTATCGCGTGTCTTGGAGAGACCTGCTTTGGAAGGAGCTAGCTCTAGGAAAGACGATACAAAAACGAGCCAACATGTAGAATCTGATGTTGAAATGACGGCTTTAGGAAGGGGGAATTCGTGCGCTCGAACAGAGCGCGAAATCCATCCTTTGGAAAAAGCAAAGGCTGATGCTGCATTGAACGGAAAAGAAGTAAAAAAAGAACTAGGACTCGTGCTGTTGGCTAAGGAAACTATATGTTCCAAAGCTGGTTATCATGGCCACATGGCCTCGGGGAAAATGAAAAATGTTGGCGCAAAGAATGCGATTGAAATGAAGAAAGAACCAGTCAACTATGATGAACGGAGTGCCTCTTCGTTGCCTAGCAGCGACAGGTCGCTAGAAAAGGGTGGTGGTTCGTCAGCTGTTTCTTTGTCATGTGAAAACAGAGAAAATGCAAGAAGGGTGTCCCTGGGTCGAGAAAGTCGGCTGCATCGTGAGAAAAACATTCGTTCAAATCTGAAAACAAAAGTCATTCAGAGGGTCTATTTTTCTAGCGATTCTAGTGATGATGATGATTCATGGTACTTTGACAGTGGAAATGGTGGTGGTGGCAGTATTGTTGCTGCTGCTTCTGGCGGTGGTGATCATGGTGGCGGTGGTGATGATTCATGGTACTTTGACAGTGGAAATGGTGGTAGTGGCAGTGTTGTTGCTGCTGCTTCTGGTGGTGGTGATCATGGTGGTGTTGGTGATGATTCATGGTACGTTGACAGTGGAAATGGTGGTAGTGGCAGTGTTGTTGCTGCTGCTGCTTCTGGTGGCGGTGATCATGGTGATGTTGGTGATGATTCATGGTACGTTGACAGTAGAAATGGCGGTAGTGGCAGTGTTGCTGCTGCTGCTTCTGGTGGTGGTGATCATGGTGGCGGTGATGACCGTGTTGGCAATGACAATTCATGGTACATTTCCAGTGGAGGAGGTGCTAGCATTTCTGGTGATAGTGATCAAAATGCTTGTGGCGGTGATGGTGTTGCTACTGCTTCTGCTTCTGGTGATGAGAAAGAAGAAGCAGAAGAAACAAAATCAGGTGAAAATGTTAAGAAGCCAAAGAAAAAAGAAAGAAAGATGTCGTCTACTAAAACCTTCGAGAAGATGAAAGGCAAGATGTCATCTAGTAAACTCTTGGACATGAAGATTCCTTGTCTTACCAACGATGTGAACCAAACTCAACCAAACCAAACTCATCCTAAGTACACTGAAACCAGTGGCGCGAAAATACGAAGCAAACTACAGAATATAGAGTACAATTCAACAGCCAGTCAACTAAAGACAAAGCAATCTGACTTTAACATTAGACAAGTAACCAAGCTACAACCATCCACTCACGAACAACATCAGGTTTGCAGCTCAATACACAAAAATGAAGAAGTATCTACGCCAAACTCGCTAGAAAAAACTGACGAAAAGGAAAACAGCGAGTCACCGTTGGAAGATGTTTTCGTTCCTTTGTCTTTGAGTGAAAGATTGGGTAGACATTTACATGGACGGAGAAACGTCTTAAGTACTTTAAGAACTCTTTCCTCAAATTAAAAAATAATTTGGAGAATTAGTAAACAGGGAAAGGTAAAAGAAATGTCACCGAACTCTTCTTCTGAGTCACTATGGTACTTATTCTGCAAGTAGGGAAATGTTGGGATATTACAAAATTATGTTTTTGATAATACTATCTTCTGAAAAATGACAAATGAATTTGATTGTTTAAATTGTAAAATATTTTTTTATTAATGGCTAATAATGTAAATAGCTTTCTATTATCATAAATTTATATAAATTTTAATAACCATGATGTATAAAGAACACTTTAGAATTACATATCAAATTAAATATTTTTTCTTGTTCATCTCAAGTTGTCTTTAGTTCATCAGAGGTGGATTTAGGGAAGCTGATGGGGCCTTGGCCTACGCTTTTAGTTGGGATGCATGTTTTTATATACCTTTTTTGTACGCAATATTGCCAGAATGCAGGATATAGCATTTCTAGAAACCATATTTTAAGAATTTCATTGGGAGCATGCCCCAGACCTCCTCTACTTTCATTTTGCATAGTGTAAGATTTTTCTGATGCTGAATTTTCACTGGTTCCCTTCTCAGATTCCTGGGTCTGCCTCTGTTATTATACATTATTACAGTCAAGACTATTCACAAAAATAAATAATTAAAATATTTCAATATAGACCCCAAAGTTTCCGGAGACTTTGTTACATCAATAGACTTTCCTGTTGGCTGCAGTTTCTGATCTTTACACATCTTTTGTTTTCATTCCCATACGTCTTTCTCACCCACATTCGTTTATTCACATTTTACAGATATTTCAAAAACGTTTGAAGGGGTGAACAGTGATAGGTAATAAGCAATAGGTGATACGTTATTCCAAGATGCAAAATGACTTGTATTTCTTGTCATTATTCTTGGCAATAACACAGCTGTTGTTGTTGAGATATTTAGTGTTCACAAAGTCTATGACACCATTTAAAATGCCTCGATTATGCATGTTTACATGCATGTTTAGATGCTCACTGTGTCTTTTGGTCTTGCAATTGCCAATAACTGATCGCCATTTGCCATTTGCCCCTCCAAAGTTTCTTAAAAATAGCACTATGAAGTAACCGACTTAAAATTATGTCTTACTTATATCCCCTACATCTAACAGTGGTCATAACACAGGCATGTTGTCTGTGTATACAGTAGTAGCTTCACATTCATGTTCCTTTAAATACTCCATATAAAATATACATGACTGATGCCACCAACAAAATGCAATAACTACTAATAGATGCCACCATTGATGACTTGATCCTATGTAGTTCAGCTTTCCTGGAACACAATAATTAAGTATCTATGAGTTCAATTTTTTAAATATTAGTGCCTTAGTCATGATCGTCATGATCATCATCATTATCATCACCATCATGAACATCAGCATCATTATGATCATCATCATCACCACCACCACCACCACCATCATCATCAATGCCATGTTGCTTAACAACAGTGTAGAACATTTAAGTTTAATATTTTTTACCAACCTGGAAAGTATCTTTCAGGAATCTTAAATGCATAGAATGACAGTGCTAGGATTCCTAGGATATACTGTACTACAACCCTTGGGATAAACAGCTGATGAGGGAAAAAAACCAGTATTGTAATGATGAGGGACATCTTGTAAGAAACATGTGGCTAGAAAACAAGGTTTGTGAATATTTTGGTGCTAAAATGAGGCTAACCCTGACTAAATATGTCACCTAACATGGCTGTGTAATCAAGGAGCACAGAGGTATTTTATTAATTCTTATATCATAACAGAGTTAATGTAACGGCGTTGGTATGCCCTTAGCTTTAATTTGCATTTGATTATATTTTGATTTTATATTTACTTGTTTTATTGTCTCTCAGCAAATTATTGTAATTTTATATATCTAGCTTGATTAAGGATTAAGCGCTCATAGCAACAATCAATGTTTGTAATCTGATATTTTAATATATATGATTTGTACGACAAAATCAAAGGGCGTCAAGATTTTGATGGGTAAAGACGTTACTCAACGTTGCTCTTTTCTCTGTGTGGGACCACAGTCCTTTCATCGTTATTTGTTCCGCAGCCCTCTCAAGCAAGCTGGCACCATCACAGTTAATGTTGATGATTACTTGGTCCCTTCCAAAATGAGGCTAACCCTTCCAAAATTGGCCACCTTGCATGGCAGCATAACGAAAGAGCACAGGCATTTTATAAATATTTCCTATATCATAACGTAGAGCTAACCTTAACAATTTCTTGGTCCCATCCACCATTAAGATAGACCCAGTGAGTTGAGGGCATCACTCCATATGCCACCATACTACAAAACAGTAGCAGCCTCCTCCGTGCCCAGTGTGATGTAAGAAAATGTGGATGAGCTTGAAAGCTGATAGTTAGGATAGTAAGTATACACACCCCAGTGAGGTATAATGTTCGTAGAGTCTATAAATAATGAATTGTACATTAAAATTATATTTTTCATCATGTTATCAGCATGCATATATAGCACATACAGGGAACTAAAAGTAATAACAATGTCCAGCCAGAATTGAAACTTGTCTGACCAAATCTTTGTCCTACATACCATTCATTTTGACCAGTAATGTCGAACCAGAAATGACTCAGGTATGACCAAGCTAAAAGTAATTTGGCCAGTCATCAACCTGCGGCTGACCGGCCATTATCTTTAGCCCTGGCATACTCAGTGTTGTATGCTGTTAACTGTGCCTTGTATGCATCAATTGTGTCTAATAACTTAGTTTCACGTATGCAGGTTTTGGTGCTTGGAAGGCTCTGGTATAAGAGGTCAGGTATTAATTTGTTTTTTAAATTTAAACCTAAATTCTCAAGGAGGTCAAGTATTGCTAATAAAACATTCTCAGATCTGAGGAGACCCAACAAACTCTTACTCACAGGATCAAGCCAAGGCATATCTCTGAAGTGACAGGTAAATGAATATGTACTTTTACTGCACCTCCCAACAACACAACTACTGGCGACATCTGCACAAGCAAAATGACAAAATGCTCATTGATTTTCTAGGGCCTAATATAGCTGATCAGTCACCGGCCACAATCACAGGCCAAATTAGTTTAAGCTTAGCTATCTTTATTTCTGGCTAAACATTACTGGTCAAAATGACCGGCAAGGCAAAGATTTGACCAGACAAGTCCCTGTTCTGGGCTTGACATTTTCCAGTGTCTGGCCAATATTTTAAGCCCTGTTTTATTTTTTGTCTATAGAAAATATTCCAGGTCGCATTTCTAGCAAGTTAACCTTGCAAGTTGACCTTGCAACATATTAACATTGTCAAGTTATTATTATTATTTTTTGTCTTTCTCAGCATGAAGCAAATGTCGCATTTCAGACAGTGGTATCAAAAGGAATCTTTGCTTTCTTTCAGGTATTTATTCAAGCAGTTGATTATCCAGCTTGATGGACTTACCACATGACAATAAAATGCATAATAAACAGAAGGGATGTAACAGGTACATAAACCAAGTGATATTCCAGCAAGATCTAAAGCAAACCATCGATGAAAAACCCTCTCGGAGTGACAACAGAACACGTGATATCCAGCAGAAAAGAGCATGCATAACTGTAAGACAGGTATATATAAATTAATTTTAATTTATATTTTAGAGTTAGTAAAAATAATTATAGTTGAAAGAATTAATGGCCTTAGAATTCGAATACAGTGGCAAATCTATTAATGAGCCATTAATTTTTTACTGTGTGTGATGTGTGCTGTCATAAAGCACGTTGGGGTTGGCAGAACATGAGAGAAGAGTTAGGAGAAGCATGACGTGTAGCGAAGTGCTTCTGGACACTTCTCGAGTGTTCTGCCAATCCCCAAGTGCTTTATGACTACACACGGCACAGCAAGCAAGTTTTTTATTTCTTTTATTAAATACAAATTACAATAATGAATAGGAAGCATGCGCCCCAAACCAATCAGAACGCGACATTCATAACAGTTATTTTATGATGGGCCCTTAGCAGACACTTTGAGGGCTGGGCCTGAAGTTTGTTTAAAGTGCCTATCACCCTTCTGATAACATTCTGATTATTGATTCTACATGGGGTAAGATGTGGAATAACCCAAAAATATTTCATAGTTTGAGTGCAGCTTCTTGAAATCATAAAGGTTTTTCCATGCCATACACTAATGCTGTGACATATGAGAAGTAATCATTTGATATACAAAACATTACTGGCACACATAAATAAAATTTGGAATGCGTCATTGTTTTTCCCATTGCTCTTATTGAAATTATTGCAAGCTATTTTTCACATAGAAGCCCGTGTTTTGAATTACAAGGAACGACAAATAACCATAAATGGCTCCTCATGCGTCACAACATTAGCATATGGCATGGAAAAACCTTTATAACTTCAAGAAGCCGCACTCAAACTATGAAATATTTTTGGGTTATTCCACATCTTACTCCATGTAGAATCAACACTGAGAATATTGTCAGAAGGGTGATAGGCACTTTAATAAATAGTGTCTCCTGAAATAGAGGTTTATTTTATAGTGAATAAGTGGGTAAAAATATTGGGACTGCAACTAGCTATTGATTTATTGAAGAGTAAACAAATAGGCACACAATATTTTAGCTTGTAATGTGAAGCCATGATGGCATTTAATTTACCTGGAATCCAATAAGCAGTGCAGAAAACACCAAATAATCTGCAAGAGTTGATCCAGCAACATAAGGAATCTTGAGGAAATTATCATAAATTAACAGGAAAGAGAAGTACCAAAATCCTAAGATGTGGGACCAGATGTTAATAGACTCATTAGACATCATAAACAAACTGAAACAGAAACAGGAGTAAATAGATTACAAACAAAGAATAGGCTATACTAAAAGAAGAGACTCAATCAATCATGTCAAACACAATCAATCCAACATATGGGGGCTGTAAAAACCACCAATAAAAAAAACAATACTATATGTAAAGCTTCCCTTACCTTTTGATGCACCATTTAGAGTTCAAATACGCACGATAGCCATCCGTAATATATGCATTTCCTCGCAAAAAATAGGGAATTTCATGGTATTCATATAGTTTGATAGCTTTGTCGGGGATAGGCTGGGGATCTTCAATCTCGATGATTACACTGGACGACGCCATCTTGTTTCACAAGAGACAAAGACACTATCTAGATGTGTCAGCTTGGCGTCAACTGGTCATCTTATTTAAGTAGATATGTTCATCTCTCGTTAATCCTACAGGAAAATATTCAAAGTTCCGCATTGCTTGGTCCAAAGAATAATGAAAGAATGCAAAATAATTGAAAGTTCTCTAGAAGCCGGCTTTGTGTTTAGTTAGTAGACTGAATCAAGATTACTATTCAAACTTATTTTCTTCAAGATTGAACGGCCTTCTATAGATTCCTGGATGAATTTTATCGTTATTTAGACCTCAATACTCGATCCTCCTTGCTTGATTTACTACGCTTTTTCTTAAAATGTTGTCGATATAGGCCCCTCAAACAACTCACAAGATAAACAATGATCAATATGTTGATTCTTGCCAGGCGTTCCTTGAACATTAACTTCCATATATGGAATAAAGAGTTTGGAAGTTCGATGGATTGCTGACCTACCTGAGGTCGGGTAGTGTAGATGTTTATATTAGTCCCATCTAAAATTGAAGTTTTATGTTTACTTGATGTAAGACTGATGTGTGAAATAAAGAAACTTGAAGCTTTGAAAAGAGTGGCGTCAATGCGAAAACCACTTTCGGTTCCAAAATACCCATAGGAAGGCCATACAAGCTTTGAGAATTTTCAAGGGAAAATTTTTTAAAAAATCGTTAAATTGGCTCGAAATCACTACTAAAGAATTGAACTAGGATGACGTAAACAACACTTCATGTGAGTAAATATTAGCTTTTATTTATTTTATTTTTAATTGTTTTCGTTAAATTACATTCAGTTCTCAAAGCTTGTATGGGCTTCCTGTGGAATACCAAGCAGTTAAAAAAATTTTTTTTTTCTTGCTTTGTCCTCATAGTTGACCAAAAGTTTTATTCTCGGAAATGCATCATAGCTTTTTGAGCTATTTAGTGGTCGATTAAGAGAGGTCGGTCGGTTTATAGAGGGTTTTTATTTCCATATATGGAATAAATATTAACTCGGAAGTTCGAAGCGTCAAAATACAGTAGGTGCATCAAGACTTGAGTAGACTTTGTGGTAAGAAGCCAAAAATGAATGAACTTCAGCAGAATTTCCGGCCGTCCACGATGTCCGGTGTTAAAGGGGAGTCGCTCAGAGAACTAACAAATCCCACCATGAACGATGCTTTGAAAAGTAATTCTCAAAATCTGGTTAAACTCATAAAAACAGGTGAGCTCTGAAGACATGATGAATAACTAGAGTCTGTCTAGAGTCGTAATACGAAGGGTCAAAAGCTTTGATTAATTCGTATATAAGCTAAGATTTACGGCTAAGTTATAAACAATAGCTATACAATGCTAGAATTTCACCACATTATTTAGTCATTAGAGTTCTTTTTAATATATATGTATAATTTTTGCCTTTGGTAACTTGTCGAGGCAAATATTTCAACTTACACGTACCTTCACACTTCAATGAAAACTTCAATAAGTTAATAGACTAATATACTCGAATCATAAGAAAATAATCAAACATTAAGAATATCATCCATAGCTTTTAGCACGTTCATAATATTTTGTCTATAGAACAAACAACTTAGTTTTCAATGTTGAAACACAACATTTTATTCTTGACTTTTTATATTGTTTTGTACAGCTGGGGAGTTTATTCACAAGATTCGTAGTATAAAGGAACAATATGCTCACAACCTCTTGTCTGCGGTGGAAACGTTTAGAAGAAAGAGCACAGAGATGAAGAAAGATAGGTTGGTGATTGATAATATGTTAATACCTCACGTCTGGGTTTTGTTTGTTTTCTGGTATTTGTCCTGTCTGCAGCTTTGATTTTAATTTATATTTTTTTATTTATGTGGGTTTGGTTTATATTGTAAAGCTAAAGGATCATCATATTAATTGAAATATTTTAAAATGATTTGAAGGATCGAATTATATGTGCTTCTATGAATATTTCTAGATATTTTGTCATTGTACGTATTTTTATTTTCTTATGTGCTCCATTTAATATGGGAAACTGATTTAAATAAAGTAAACGATTAAAAATTAAAAATAAAGAAACAGACAAAATAAAAAACTATTTATATAAAATGAAACCAACGATTTTTTACGAAGTTTAAAAAAGTTCAAAAGTTCTTGAGTCTTTCACAGATTGAGTAGAAAGAAAAATAATAAGTTTTGGTTTTTTACATTTATTTTTGAAGAAATAACTTCTGAAATAAAGCAACATTTTTCAATTTCATTTCTGATTTTCTGTGACAGTCTGCACTGGTCCATCAAAAGGACTTCAAGAGGTGGTATTATATATTGAGAAATGAATGCATTATATAAATATATATCATAACATTTGCATTATTTATTTATACATGAAATAATTGGATTTTTTATAATTATGTTACAAGAATAAGATTTTTCAGCTTCTGCATCTACTACTGCTTATGCGGTGTGATATATAATTATCTAATTTCGAAGTAGGTATTAGCACGATTTATTAATTAACTTAAAAAGCTTGACATTGAAATTTGACAGAAGTTACCTAGTTTCGGGAGATTTGAAAGGTTTTGGTTGATAAATGAAGAACCATACCTATCTTTTTTTCAAAAAAAAAAAAAAAAAAAAAAAAAAATCCTGAGACAAGTCTTGAGTTCACTGCTGGGCTACCTGTGGCACATGCCAGAGCTTTTTGTAATAACCACTGATGTACCATGTAATGGTCCCAGCTTTGTTTCTAGAAAACAAATGTATAATTATTGAAACATGATAGTAAAATGCCAGATCACCCACTGTCCAGTCTGGAATTTTTTTTGAAGACCTACGTACTGTGTCACCTGAAATAGTGCATATTCATTCATTTTTCTTTGTATTTTCTTTGTTTTAGGTGTGCTCTCAGTAGTTCCATGAGTACATGGGAGACATTGCTTGGAGAATATGAAAGAGAAGCACAAGTAATTATTATTATTTACAGATTATTACACTTTACAATCTTTTAGGGTGTACCTTTTTTAAAACTCAATTTAACAAAACTCTTTAGATAGACAAGCTAAGTGGGAATTCCTTGGCATTTTTAACAATTCATTTTTTATATAATTATATGTGCACAGCTGTAATAACACTGTTGTTGGAAAGAAGAAAAAAAAAGAAAATCAATTGTATGGTATGCTATGTGATCATAATTAAGTACTACTGGTTACCATATTTTCAGGACATGCTTAAGATGTGTACAAAGTTAGCTCAAAATGTGGACAAGCCGCTGTCAGAAGAAGCTGCAAAAAGAAAAGCCATTTGCAAAAAGGTGTGTTTTGAGAAGAGTCAGTATTCCTGACCAGTGTATCAATTGCCAGGATCTATAATATATTACCCCTTCTATATGAGCCACTTGCGAGCCCTAATGTGCCAAACTTAGCAAAAACTGATCCAGATGGTATAGTCTTGTCCTGAACCTAAATGAACTTCTGAATCAGTCTTACAGGCTGGGGTATACGTAATTACATAATCAGTTGTCATGATGGATGTGTATATTAGGTTCGGCACATGATAAAAGCACTATCTAAATATGATTAAGTTTTTGACTCCATGTAAGTCACCATTATGTGATTTATTTGCTTTACCAACATAAAACTGCTGTAATAAACTTAAGTTAAGACCCGGCTCTTTGAATTTGTTAAACATGATTCATTGATAACATGTAAACTTGTTCGGCACATCAGTTGAGAGGCATCTTATTTAACAACTAGGCATATAAGGTCTGTGTACCTACATGAAGCTACTGCTCGTAGTAGATACTCCCTGGCATTTTAGTACAGTGAAACCTCTAAATATATGATGTCAAATTAAAGGGCCAGGAAAAAGTGTCCATATTGATACAGTGTAGAGGTCAGGTGTATGAAGCAAAGAGTGTATGTTGATTTTCCTGGGACCTAAATATTTGTCATTAATAAACACTACTGTGGTGTCCGTAATAATGAAATGTCCTTAGGGAGACGTTGACTGTAGCTTGGTATATGCTATAAATACAGGGAATATGTTACTAAAATTTGTGTTTTTAATCTTGTTACAACAGATATTTGCCTTTCGGGAAGCAGGAGAAAATAGAATTGAAAAAGCTGAGGAGGCCAGTCAAAAGGTAGCCAACCACGTACTGAACACAGATTGAATTGGAATTTGAATAGCAACCTTGTAACTTTTTGTGGAGGGAGGAAATCTTTAGAACCCTGGCTGATAGAGACCCTCAAACCGTAGGCCCCATCTGTTTTCAATATAATATTATAACCCTGTATAAGGCAGACTTAAAGGACACACTGAAGATGCTGGTGACGACCATCTTCCGGGTCCACCCCTGTACGTAATTGGCAAAAAGCTGTTGTGGTGTCCCAGCTGCCCTCATGGGAAAAGCTAATAATTAAATAAATAAATAAATTATAAATATTAATGGCTTAAGTTAATACATGTCATTTTAGCACTACAAACAGTATTGTGATGCATGTACAAAATTGAACAAAGCACAAAATATGGAGCAAGCTAAAGAAGGAAAGGTAAGAGGAAGTTATGAATTGTCATGAATTCGGCCTAAGTTTTCTGAGTTGGAAAAACAAGGTTTCAAGGTTTTTTTATTTCCCAGAATGAGAATTTTATACTTTACATCACTATTTTTAAAAAATTAACTGGGAGGAGCAGAAGAAAAACAACCCAAAAGGGTTAAGAGAATATTTCTGCACCTTGAAACTATATAATACTTTCAAAGAAGGGGGAAAGAGGCAAAAAACAGAATACATTGTAGTCTAGCTTCAGTACGAACAAGGCATATAAGGCATGATGAACGAAAGATGTTTGTGCTAAAGTTAGTCCACAATCCTGGGGGGTTCTCTTGCCCGTTTAGGGTAGGGATGTGCCGCTGAGCCCTCTGAACCCTGACCCTGTTCCAGATTAAAAATCGCTGAAATTAATACCCTGTTCCAGAGCAAGATCGCTGAAAACCCTGTTCCGGAGAGGAGAGAGCGTGATTTCATATACCCTGTTCCAGAGCAAGCATGATTTTATATACCCTGTTTTAGAGTAGAATCGATGAAAACCATACCCTGTTTGGCGGCATGTACCCACATAGCAAATATAGGGGAGTACCCCCCCGGATCCACAATACACCTTGTTCATTATCTCAGAAAATTTCTATATGACAAAGATCCATATTGTTGTCTATTGCCTCAACAATCTTTAATTAATTTTCTGCAACCTCTATATTTCAGCAAGAACATTACACAACCCTTTGTCACAATGCACATAATTCATACGTACTTCAGTTATCGGCACTAAATGGAATGCAGGAGGTTTTTTATTCCACTTCTTTACCTCGAATGTTAGATGTAAGTAGCAATATATTTAATATTACTGACATATTATAACCTTAGACAGTTATATTTTTTATTTGATGCTATATTTGAGAGAATCAAGGGTGGTGTGGTATATACTCCCTACTCACCTCTGGGGTGTTGTTCCTGAACAGGGATGGCATCTCATTTGAGCATCTCTCTTTCGTCTAGCTTGATTCAAGTTTTTTCAGTGTTCTCCAGTTCTGTCCCTGACTTTGATAGCTCAGAGGTCGTTTCAGGGTGTAAGGTTTAAAATTTAAATTTAAAAGAATTTTTATATGTGCATTTTATATAGCCCATTTCGTCCCTCTCCCCTTTTACCCCTGCCCCTGCAGCGTCAGCTCCGATTCAATAAATGAAAACCTTTTATTGCATTTCTAAATTTTTCCTTGTTCTTGAAGGATCTCCAAACAGTACTTGAGGAAGGCACACGATCCATGGCCCAAACGTTCAAAGTATGCTCAAATATAGAAAAGGAAAATGTAAGTAATTTGGATTACTGCCATTTGCATTGCTATGCAGCCACCCCAGACAAAAATCGCAACATGCACTTTGCAATAGACTGCAGTCAATCAAACATGTTGAGGTCATTTACACGTGTTTGGATCCACCCAGATAGGCCCGGTGAGAGTGTGGCTCATAATAGTTGTAAACAATCGACAAGTTTTGGCGCCTTTGAATCACACATGCGTGTAAATTATGTCAACATGTTTGATTGACGGCAGTCTATTGCAAAGTGCACGTCACGATTTTCGTCTGGGGTGGCTGCGTAGCAATGCCAATGGCGATAATATTGGTATAACATTAGGTGTATATATAATACATTAATAGTATTTTATTATTATAATATTGATAATTTAATAATAATAATGAGGATACCTAGATCACTATAAGTGCTTTTCACTAGTATCCTAAAGCAATATAAATATAAATACATAAAGTAAATGATACGACTATGAGACTATAAAACTACAAACCTATATATAATATGTGGTAGTCAAAAAATAGAAGAAAACTCAAGTCTAATCTAATCTAAAAAATTATAAATGACCTTATTATATTATTTACTACTATATAAAAGCACTGTAATGCCAACTCTACCTTATGATTATAGCTAATATTTTTTTTTGCATCAACTGCTCACATGCATGCATATGTACACATACCTAAATTTTATGTACTAGAATTCAAAAAGTGCTGACAGTTTATGTTCCTCTTTTCTCAGCATGAAGAGAGTATCCAGAGACTTGCTAACCTGGATAAAGTATTTAAAATGGTCGACAGTTCAACAGACATTATCAATTTTGTGAAGAATTCAAACAACCCTGGCCAATACACTCTCCCTAAAAAAGCCTTCCAAAAACCAGAAGATGGACATGTTGTGGTAAGATGTGCTTTCTATGCATATTTAGTTTGGACGTTTTTTTCTATGCATCAACTAGCCTGCGTCACATCCAGAATTTTCTTCGTAAATACGGTCTCGATCTACAAAGAAAATTCCAGATGTGGGCAGGCTATGTATCAACTCTGATAAAAATTAAAAGCCAAGTCGCTCTTAAATGAATGTTATCTGAATATGCTTTTGTTATATTATATCGACTAAATTAAATAGTGTAAATAAATAAATCATATCATAATTTTATTTCACAAAATACCCCTGGCTCTCAGCTTCTAAACTCTATAATCCTGACAATGATTTTGCAATAGAGGTTTTGCAATATCATGTGACAGCAGCCATGTTAGATGGCAGGAACAATACAATTGTTTTACATAAGAAATAATTCATTTCCTGAGAGCAAAGGGATTTTGTTCTGCCATCTAACCACAGGCAGACCAAACTGTATTATGGATGCTGGCACTTGTTGGTACAAGACCTCTATCGAGTGTGTAATATGTTCAGCCTTGAAGACTAAATGGAATCCTAGCATGTAGAAAAACCTTTAGGAGTGACCAATCATTTATCATGACTTTAGGTCTTTAGCCTTTAGCCCCTAGAAAGCTTACCCTATCAAAAGGGAGCTAGATATCCAGGGCTACCAAAAGGCTAGAATATCCCTGCTACTAAGGGAACAAGGGTGTGTTTAAAAGAAAAATAGAAGAATAAGTAAGAGAAAGCAAGCCCTAGTAGTAAGGTTACAGGGGTAGGTTTAGGGGAGGAGTATAGGGTTGGCAACCAAACCCCCCTCCCCTATATGGCCGCATTATTGATGCTTGAGTTTATCAACTTCCTGATCATACCTGGTGCACCCCTCCTTAAAAGATCCTGAATCTGAGTTACCCTCCCTATTGTTGGCCTGCAAGAATTCCCAAGAGAGCCAAAAGATAAAAACATGGTGACCAATGCTCTCCTCAGAGAGGCTGTGAAGACATAAATGTGCAATCAAAGAATTGATGGCTTTCAACCATCCCCAAGAGAATTAAATAACAAAAGACACGGTGGCCATGTTGGAGGATATAACAAAAGAATTCATTAACAATTCTTTTCCTAAGTTCCTCCAACATGGCTGCCGTTAAAACCATCAATGTGTATTGACTAATTATTTCCTAAAATAAATTTAATTTATCTTAATATGATCATTTAATTCTTTACTTTACTCTCGACTTGAAAGTTCCAAATTTTATTCAAATCAAATTATGATTGACATACATGATAAGTAGATCTGGGACAAATTCATATTGAAAAAAAATTCGGATAAAAATAATTTAACATTTAAAAAATAATATATATGAAGCTTTTCTTGTAGAAATGCATGGGAAAAAGCTTGTATTTCAGGCATAAAAATAAAACGAAAAATATAAGCTTAATCAAAAATTGGAAGACACATTGATTCAGTTCTACAATCAGTTCAAAAGAATGGCGTTTGGTGGAGGATTTGAGCCACAAGTTCAACCAAAACCGTCAACGATAAAACGCTTCGCACAGCATGGTACTTGTTCCACTTCTCAATCGTATTGCGAACGAATTCTTCCGATTCTCGTGCGACCAGCTTGTCATAATCAGCATAAATCGGGTCGATTGAAGCTGGTTTGAGTATGAAGAGTGTATAAGGAAATATCAAAGCCATCGTACATCCTCCAAGAAGATACGTCAAGCCACTGGAAGGCTTGCAAAAGTAGGCACCAACGGAACTTACAGCACCTATCAAAGCCAATCTTCCCTGGAAAACCCTTGCTCTATCGAAGCTTTCTTTCCACTGCTTATGGCAGGTCTTGGTGTCCAATGTCATCCTTGATGGATGTTCGACCACGTTGATATATATCGCTCCTCCAGCGAACATTCCTATTGAAATGGTAGAAGTTGCTTTGAGGAAGGGCAATAAGGCATCACGATCAAAACCCATGGCGAAGGCGTTTCTCGTTTGGGCAAGAACAAAGGCTAGAACATCTGAATCAACGAGCAAACAAGAGGCTGAATTAAAATGTTCTGACCGGGCTTCCTGGGTAAGTCGAGTCCGTGAGAGACTGGCCTATTAAGAAATATTTCGCTCGGGCTTCCTGTGGAATTAACGCGGCGAGACCACGGATTTACGCGCATTAAAAAGTATGAATGCACGAACATACGTGGAATATACTTCAACAGTTTAACAATTTTAACAGTAACAATTTCAAGAATTTTAATCTTTTCATTGGAACTGCGGGAAAGTGCTGAATTTAACACTACATGAATGCTTTTAAAAATCCCCTTCCCTCTTCGGGGTCTGGGGGGTTCAATTGACCAGTGCATGAGAACATTTCTACAGAGAGAAAGAACTATAATGGCAATAAAGTACTGACGAAATCAAAGTTTATCTCTTCAGATCAGTTTTATAAGTGTTCCCAAGGCAGATCGTGCGTTGTCATCTTGTTGTTCAGAAGAAGGGTGTTTCATGTAGAATCTGGGAGACAAATCCAACCAGTACACCCAAAGACAATACACTCCTTACCGAATGGTAGTTGTTTCACTTCACAATTGTGTGCTTTGTAATTTATTCATTTTGCAAATATATTGACAGTGTTTAAACAAACCAGCAATTACGAAATTTCCATAACGTTTCTTGCTTTAATTAAATGTTAAAAGCTTACACATTATTGAAAAATCCTGATTTGGAGAAGCAATGCGTTTAAAACGAAAACAAAAAACAATTGCCTTATTGACAATTATTTAACTACGCAAAACATGTATAGAAATAAATATTTAAATTGTACAAAATTTAAGATAAGAAATTTATAAATCTAGTTCGCTCAGATACCACCAATATAACCTTAAGATTCACGACTTTTGCATGCTACTCTTTAACCAGTACTTCAGTTCCCATAAAGAATCGATTTAATATAATATTTTCTTCGTTATCAAAACGTTTAATACACGTGCTCTCGTGGCAGATCATGTGTTGTCCTTGTGGTTCAGAAGAAGGGTGTTTCATGTAGAATCTGGGAGACAAATCCAACCAGTACACCCAAAGACAATACACTCCTTACTGAATGGTAGTTGTTCCACTTCACAATGGTATCACGAACAAACTCCTCGGACTCGCGATCCACAATTTTGTCGTAGTCATCATAGATCGGGTCGATTGATGCTGGCTTGAGAATGAAGAGCGTGTATGGGAATATCAGCAGCATACTACATCCACCGATGAGGAAGGTCATCCCTTCAGAAGGCTTGCAATAGAAGGCCCCAGCCCCACTGATAGCTGTTATCAAGGCTAGTCTACGCTGATGGATCTTGGCTCGATCGAAGCTTGCTTTCCATTGTGCATGACAAGACTTGGTGTCCAACGCCATTCTCGCATTGTGTTCTACAATATTGATGTATATCCCTCCACCAGCGAATAAACCCACGGAAATCGTAGACACCGCTTTAAAGACTGGGAACATAGTATCACAATCGAACTTCATGGTTGAAAGTATTGGTTTAAAAGGCGTTATTGATAAGTAAAAACACTTCAATCGAAAATATGAATGAATCGACTTAAAATTGACACTTACGAACGATTTTCTTGACAACCGCTGGCCATTATAACCGCAGATGCATTATGTTATTTTTAAGGGAGCAGTTGACCCTTGAGTGTCAAACATTAAAGTGTAGAAGTTGAAGTTAAATTTCTTGTGTGTTTTTTTTTTTGTCCTAATGTTTATGTCTAAACTCAGTTGAAATCCGGAAAGTGTACGGTGTAACTATTTTTGATTTTATAGACCCTTTTCAATAGTTATTTAGATGTGAGGCTAATAGGAAGCTGGAAAAAAAGATTTCACAATTTTTCTTAAAGGCGAATCTGTGGTATTTCAATTGTTTGATTTTGACTGAGAGCCTTGCATCCAAATTATTTTCGATAAACGGTCTAACCATTTCATGATGTGAGCTGATCACCCCCTCCCCCCTCCGTCCCAATGGCTGTTTTCCTTGTTGGTCTTTCTAACAGGTTGTTTGGCATGCACTTTATCTTTTTGTTTTCATTTCAGTCTGTACCTGATAACAAGCTGTCCCTTCACACGACAACAGAACCAGTCCTAAAAAGAAAATATATTGCATTATCCAAAAAGGTGTGTCTTAATTATTGTTTATTCAACAGGATTCTTTGAACTTTAATTCATCCAGTGGAGTTTGCGAGTTTAGGCCTTGTTCACTCATCAAAGTTGTTGCCATGAACTGCAGTTCTCGAAATGCTATTAAGAGAGCTAAGTAGGCTTGGGCGTAATGTTTTCCCATCTTGGACAACGTGTCATTCTTTTGAGAATTAGATTCTTTGTTTGACTTTTATCCATATTCACGTGTCTTAGATAATATTGGGGAATGACTAGGGAATGAAACATGGACTGAAATGGGAAAACATTTCTATTGTCTTATCCTTTCTATACCTGTAAGACAGTGGAGTAACCAGGGATCTTGCAGGGGAGGTGCCCAGGCAATGATTTGCAGAACAAAAAAAAAAAACAAAACAAAAAACAAAAAAAACAAAACAGCGGTTACCAAAAAAAAAAAAAGGTAACCAATAAAAAGACAACAGAACCGAAAAAAAAACCAAAAAAAATAAAACTTAAAAAAAATGGAATAATGGGTGAGTGGTTCTTAAAAATGATACAATGTGCAGATGGGAAGCGGTCTTCATTTAATCAAAAAACATTTACATGCAATTTTAAAGCAAAAGGAGATAGATGAGTGGACCAAAAGCTTTTATTGGGGATGCACTGCACCCTGTGCTCCCCCCTGGTTACGGCCCTGTAAGACCGGCTTCAAGGCCCTCTGTTACATAGCCAGCTTGACATAGTTTGTTGATTTTATTTCAGTCTAGACATTTATCAAATACAATAGAGAAGGAAAGACTAACTCTCAGATCTGTTAAGGGCTTAAGAGATAGGTATGATATTGATATTGACGAGGTCCTTACTCCTATTTTCATATATATTTGCTATAATTCGAGATGTCTGAGTTGTTCTTGCTTCCGTCAGTCAAATCTCCAAAGGTCTGAGGTAGTATTTTTTGATTGATGGAAGCTAACAACCTAGAAGTCTTGGGCTGATATGGTTGCGTAATTTTGAAGATCAGTGTCAATTATTGTTCCCCTTTAATCCTTTAATCCTCATATGAGGAATAGACCTCTTTAACTGTATAGTGCGCTTCAAGTTTTTCCCTTTTCAGACCAGGTGTCATTCTTTGTTTGAGTAGAGTATCCATATTCCTGTGTCTTCTCATGCACAACAATCAAACAAAGAAATGATACTATAGGAAATCACACTTCCGCTGAAATGGGAATTCATTGTTTATACAGTCCTTTGACTAAGCGTTGTCATTGATCGGATCATCCCTACGCGCCTAGACTTAAAAGGATAACGGCTAAATTACCCAGAACTTGCGTCATCCAAACTGCTCGCCAGTTTAAATCTTCGCCGTATGCTCAAGGCATGGTTTTAGCAAATTAAATGGGATCGAAAACAGCGAGCTCAAGACGTTTGAGCTAGTAACTGTGAATTAATTATCCCCATGATCCTTTTCGGTCTAGGCGTGTAGGGATGAAGCCGATCAAACGACAACGTTTAGTCAAAGGACTGCATATAACCGCTTTCACACTAATACGTTTTCCTTTAAAAATGCATTATTTTCAATGCGTTTGCGTCCGCACTGAAACGATCGGAACTTTGATCGTTTTCATTGAAATTAAACGCATAAATTTGAATACGCTCTCCAGAGTGGAACGTGGAGAAATGGTTGACAGGCGAAAACCAAGGCTTTTGAGAACACCACATCATTCACACCAGCACGTCTGTCACTTTCGCATGCACAGATAATGACATTACATCATTTTCAATCTTATCTGTGTTTTTGATCATTTTAGTGTGGACAAACTCTAGTGAGAAAGCGAAGTTTTTCATGCTTTTTTGGCGAGACGAAATTAAAACGATGAGTTAAACTGTCTTTTTCCTACATGCAGTTACACGCAAAACCCATCTTATGGCCGACCTGATGATGTGGATATCGATATTGTAATACAGAAGAATGGCATAAGAAACAAAGAATTGCACAAAGAAATAACTGATGCTCAGGTATTGTACATGCACTCCACATACTACAGGCGGAATTCGAGAAATAGAGAGCCTGTGCGCATGCTGTGTGCGGTTATGAAGCTTGCGCATATGCCGTGCGCTTTTCTAAAGCACGAGCAGTAACTTGCAGAACATGAGAGAATGTTTCCTAGGAGACCCACGACACATAGCGGAATGCTTGTCACACTTTTTTATAATTTCTTTTATTTAATGCAATGTTCCCTTTATAAGTATGAACATAACAGATAATTGCAGTTTCCTATATATATCTGATTTCCAATCGGCTGTAAAAGTAGCAGATCAACTAATATTTTCAAAAGTATTGTTTATTAATTGAAAAAAATCTGATTATTATTATTATTTTGTTACAGCTTAACCTGTTTACGCCAGACATACAGCGAAAACTCCACATCACAGAAATGGATTTAAAAGATGATGAGTATGATGATGATGAAAGTCTTCTGGATGTGTATGATAAACGTCAAAGTATGATTTCCAACGTCATGGCAAAACCAAAGACTACTCGTGCAGCCAAGCATGACTTTGTAGAACATACATTCAAGAAACCAGTATTTTGTTATTACTGCAACAAACTTTTAAAAGGTAACTTGCTATCATTATTGCACTGTGCGGACACCCTGACTAGGACTTCAAAATCTTCCTTGTTTATCGTTTATTGATAGCCAGTGGCTAACAAACCTATGGCTCTCATTCCAGGGGTTGAACTAGGGGGTTCAGGGAGTTTTTGAGGAGCCAAGCAAGCAGCAAAGCCAGTATCTAAGCAGAAAAAACAAGTTTCATCGATACCCTGAAACAACCTTGAGTTAACCTATGTCAGGGCATGGCTAAAATATTATTGAACTTAGCATATTATGGTTTTGCCTAATAGATATTGTGAACAACTTGTGAGAAAGTGAGCTGCTTGGGCAACCAGTGAAAACCAAGTGTTTTCTTTTTCCACAATTTTAGGATTCTTGAAGCAAGGCGTGAAGTGCAAGACATGCCGAATGAGTGTTCATTATAAATGTCAAGAAAATGTACCAGACTGTTCAGGCGAACTGGTAGGTTTAAACATTTGTACATCAGGAGTCTTGCATTACTAGATGTGTCCATCTCCCATACTGGGTCTATGAGCCATTATATTCCCAGACCGGGAGCATATCATTACCAGAGTCATCCTTCTCCCATACTGTATCTGTGAGCCAGCATATATTCCCAGATCAGGAGCCCATTAATAGGAGCATCTATCTCCTATGGGTCTGTGAGTCAGCATATTCCTAGATCAGGAGCCTATTACTAGGTGCATCCATCTCCCATACTCGGTCTTTGAGCTAGCATATATTCCCAGATCAGGAGCCCATTACTAGGAGCATCCATCTCCTATACTGGGTCTGTGAGTCAGCATATTCCTAGATTAGGAGCCCATTACTAGGTGCATCCATCTCCCATACTGGGTCTTTGAGCCAGCATATATTCCCAGATCAGGAGCCCATTACAAGGAGGGGCCATTTCAGGGCTGAGTCAAGTCCAAAGATATTGGGGGGAAGGGGTTGGCTTGATCTCCAGTCCCTTCCCCCTGCTACAACCTGTATTAAATGTCAACAAATAGCCGGAATTATTGAATGACTGTCCCCCCACAAAACTCCCCTAGCTACAACCCTGCACCTCCCATATACTGGGTTTGTGAGCCAACATATGCCCACTGAGAAACCCTTTACTGTCACTGTATTTATACTAAGAGGGTTTATTTGTTGTTTTATACAGTCTTTTTTTATTTATCTTTAATCTTTTTTTTCTATATTATTCCAGCTGCCTTCAAAACGCAAGTCAGGTATGGCAAAAGCAGCAGCAAGCTTGAGCTTTGACAGCGAATTCGATGACTTTGATGATTTTGATGATGCTTCGTACAGTGACATAGATGAGGCACCCACCCCACCCTCCATCAGGAAGATCCCACAGAAACCATCACCGCCAAGACATGCAGCTGATCTTTACGGTAGGCTATATGAGCATATATAGGTTATGGTTGTAGATTATCAGTGAATTGTGATCATGAGGGCTAATAGACCCCTTCACAGTTCCCTGCGCCATCTTGAAAGGTAGCCGTGCCTTTGCATCGTAGCAAGACGAACGGTGAGCTTGCAATGATAGAGACATGTGAATAATTGTTCAAGGTGTTAAAAAAGGTATCTATCATTGCAAGCCCACTGTTCATCTCGCTGCGATGCAAAGGCACGGCTACCTTTCAAGATGGCGCAGAGAACTGTGAAGGGGAAAATTAACTCTGTCTTTGAGTCCAAACTAATACCAGTTTATTTCATTAGATGTAGCTGAGGAATGTTTGGCAGGGGTAAGTCTGCTGCATATTGTTCATATATTATTCCTTCATTATAGAGAATATTTGTTGATCTGCAGTTTTGTTTGTTTTTTTTTGCACTCCACAAAAATCAACTTCTAAATTCAAATTGGAATCCAGTGGCAGAAGAGCCAATTGATGCGTTGCAAGCATTCCCAAGACAGTTAAAAGACAAAATCATGGCGGCCATTGTGGTACCGTTAACAATGGATTCTAATGAGAACTCTTTTGTTAAATGGTACCAACATGGCCGCGATGACGTAACGTGCAAACGAAGAATATGTGAAACCACTGTGGAACCAGTCTTTTTATTTTTATTTTTTTATTTTTATTATTTTTTTATATCACCAAACTAGTTTTTTTCCGTGTAGGAGAGGAGAGGGGAAGGGAAGAAAGGAAAAGAAGAAATTAAAGGAAGAAAAGAAGGAAGATGGAAATGAGAAAGGAAGGGATGAAAGCAGACATGGAGGGATGAACGAGTTAGATTGATCGAATAAGGGTAGCAACGAAGAAATGAAGTAAAAAAGGGTGCAAGAATAAACAAAATTAGTTCTTTTATTAAGAATAAGAAGATAGAGAATGACCTCGAGTGTTTGAAAAAAGTGGCACAATGATTACCACTTTCCCTCTCTCCCCTTCCATCTCTAGGATGGTCTTCCACGATCCCTAAGACCCCTTAGTTTGTAGGAAAATCTCTGTATTTACGTCTAGATCCCTGTGGACTGCACAAGAGGAAGGGAGGTATAGTTATCCCAATCCAAAACTGCAGAGTTGCAACTGCAGAGTCGCCAGTGGGGAAGACTTACCATACCTTTATCTTATGCAGAATTCATATGGTGTAGCATTATATGACTATGGTGGAGAAAATGCAGGCGATCTCAAGTTAAGGTATGTGCATTGTGTTTGCAACGGGAAGTCAGGAAATAGCGTTTTCCACAGATGACGTCACAGTTGTGCATCATGCGATTGAAATGCAGCCAACAAAGCACAGCACACATACTAACATGCTGCAATGATGTTTTTTTGTTTTCTAATTCATGGAACAACTATAGTTTTGGCTGATATAATTCTTCTTTTCCATGTAATCGAAGCCTTTATTCGCAATGCTCGTCCGCATTTTAATCCCACAAGGCTTTGCGATATCTATTTATAGGTTCCTTGTGACAACCATGACAACAGTGATCAGCATTATCTTTCTTTCTTTGTTTCAGTGCTGGTGATAAGATATCCTTAACCAACACTTCTGACAGTAATTGGTGGGAGGTGAGTAGTAGTGTATGGCTTATCATAAGTAAAACAACAGGGTGACCAACACTAGTTTTTTAATCTTTGCCAGTCGTAACAAACCAGTTGATCAAATTGTAATTAGTATATGTAATAGGACTCCATGCTGTCCAATTAAGAAATAATTGGATGAGGAAAATTCCGAGGACTTCCAAAATTGGATGAGGCCGTAGGCTGAGTCCAATTTGGCAGTCAGAGGAATTTTATTTTTTTAGTCTAATTATTTCTTGATTGGAGAGCATGAAATCCCATTACCTATTAATTATATAGCTGCCTAATTAATCCCATATCAACAAACCTTTCCAATTAAGGAAATAATTTGACAGTCACCTATATGGGATTAATGAGAAGCTGTATACTTAATTTAGAAATTGATTTTTTTATGGAATTAATTTAGGAATTGATTTTTGCGGAGGGAGGAAAACCAGATAACCCTGAAAAACCCTCGAAGCACAGAAGATATCTAACAACTCTAATATCTAACAATGTCACAGCAATGAGAAGTGGCTCTTCCCCTAATCACCGTGTAGAATGACCTGAGCCAAGTAAAGCAAATAAATTTGTATTTAGTATAAACTTGTGGTCTATCAAATACTGTGATCTGATTGGCTGAGCTGCTAGTGGTCTATTGGTGATAGATCACTAGTGATGAAAAGTGACGGTTTTGAAAACGAAAACAATGGAAAAATTATTGCAGCCTTATCCATTTATTTGTACTAAAACAACTAGACCCATTGCTCCCAATAGCCCGTTTGGCTTCATGGGTTATTGAGTCCTAGACCATAAGGGCTAATTGTTAAATATATTGGCTTATTGATTGATTGATATCTTTTACTATCATTTAGGGTACCTGTAAGGGACGATCAGGCTTTTTCCCAGCATCATATATCCAGGTACATACCATAGATAATAGATATATATATACTAGTTATACAACGGTTTTGAGTGCCATATCATGGAATATCGCTTGTCTATGGTGTGCCACGAGAAAGCATTGTATAGCCATTTCATCCCGCACCAATGAAAATACGCCTAGGCTGCAGTGCCTGATGGGAAGGAACAGTAGATTACTGCCGAATATACGACGGCTTTACTGTGTAATGCACTCAATAAAAAATAAAAAGAATATCAATGTAGCCCCTTCCGCTTGTAACGTCCGCTTTATCCTTTTTTGGAAGTCCTGTGTTGTGTATATTATAAGTAAGACGAAATCTGGAAATAAGTCTCTTCTCTCTCGTACTCATTCCTAGCCCCTCTCGTCAACTGTCATACATGGGGACCCCAAGCACAAAAACCGATTCTGGTTGTATTGACTAAAATCCGAGGGTTGCCTGGGTAGGATGTTATAACCAATCATAGCAAGTTGTCTAGTAAAATGACAGACTCAATTTTACCATGTTTGATTGACAGGAGATCTCAAAAGAAAGCGTCATTCTGAAGTGCCTGTTTGACTTCAATGCTCAAGAAGGAGACGAACTCTCAGTCGTCGAGAATCAAGTATGGTTTGATATGCTGGGATATTTCGAAAAATGGTTTTCTTATGAATACTGGGTAAAAACCCTGAAACAACCTCTGGGCTGATCTAAGTCAGGGCATGGCTAACTCACAGATCAAACCCTGAAACAACCTCTGGGCTGATCTAAGTCAGGGCATGGCTAACTCACAGATCAAACCCTGAAACAACCTCTGGGCTGATCTAAGTCAGGGCACGGCTAACTAACAGATCAAGTCCTGAAACAACCTCTGGGCTGATCTAAGTCAGGGCATGGCTAACTCACAGATCAAAGCCTGAAACAACCTCTGGGCTGATCTAAGTCAGGGCATGGCTAACTCACAGATCGAACCCTGAAACAACCTCTGGGCTGATCTAAGTCAGGGCATGGCTAACTCACAGATCAAACCCTGAAACAACCTCTGGGCTGATCTAAGTCAGGGAACAGCTAACTCACAGATAGAACCCTGAAACAACCTCTGGGCTAATCTAAGTCAGGGCATGGCTAACTAACAGATCAAGTCCTGAAACAACCTCTGGGCTGATCTAAGTCAGGGCATGGCTAACTCACAGATCAAACCCTGAAACAACCTCTGGGCTGATGTAAGTCAGGGCACGGCTAACTCACAGATCAAATTCTGAAACATCCTTTGGGGTGATCTAAGTCAGAGCACGGTTAACTCTCAGATCTAATCCTGAAACAAACTCTGGACTGATCAAAGTCAGGGCACGGTTAACTCACAGATTAAGCCCTGAAACAACCTCCGAGCTGATGTAAGTCAGGGAAATTAGAAGGAAAGAAAATGAGTTTGAAGACGTGTCGCAAATGCATTAAGATATGCGGAATAGACCTCCTCGGCTCGGGCGTAATGTTTTCCCATTTTAGACCACGTGTCATTCTCTTGAGAATATTATATATATAATATTATATTCATGTGTCTTCTCATGGACAACTGTTGAACAAAGAAATGACCTCTTAGGGAGCGACACGTGGTCTGAAATGGGAAAACATGACACCCAAGGTAAAGAGGTGTATTATAAAATAAAAACAGCGAAGTGCTCTTCCATTGATTTCCTAAAGGAATTGTTTTGGGGTACAAAACCTGAGTAAGCCGTCTTTTCTTATGCAAAACAAAATCCATTGTTTTGTCCGCCAGAACAACTCCTCTCGGGACTCATTGCAAGGGGTCTATAGTTCTAAACCTTTTTTTTACAAGGTGCTCATGATTTTCTTCTTAAACGTCAACCTTCTAAGACTGCTTATTTAATATTGCAGATCATCGTTCAAGTTCGTGATGAAGGCAATGGTTGGGTTATTGGCAGAAGTGGGAACGTGGAGGGGGCAATTCCTTCCACGTATGTGGAGAAAATCTAGAATAATTAACGCAATACGTACGGATCAATAATGATAATAATAATAATAATAATAATAATAATAATAACAATAATAATAATAATAACAACAACAACAACAACAATAATAATAATAATAACAACAACAACAACAATAATAATAATAATAATAATAATAACAATAACCAGCCTAGACTTAATCCGCTGGTCAATGTAAACATGATATATACAGAGAAATAAAACTTGCCATAATAATGATAATAATAATAATAATAATGATAATGACAATGACAATGACAATAACAATGACAATGACAATGATAATGATAATAATAATGATAATAACAATAATAATAATAATAATGATAATAATAATAATTGCACAGAAGCAATTCAATGTAAGAGAAGAGTTCGGTATTGATCCTCATTCCAAGTATTCTTGTGGTAGGACTACTTATGTAGGATTTTTATTTAAATAAGTGGGACGTCAATAGTATGGAAAAACTACTTCCGGGTCCAAAACTAAAAGCAGTTCTATAAAGATTTTTCTTCCGTTTTCTTCAGGACAGGATTTGCTGTCCAAAAATTCACGTCGAGGATAAATCTTTGAGAGCATTTTTCGATTTATTTTAACAGTAAATAGGAATCTTTAAAGGGGCACTTGGAAATAACTTGAATGACTTGAAACTTGTTTACACTTATCTATATGGCCCCAATGGTAGCCAAGGAACATATTTTCTTTACAGTAAAAAAGTGGCGGATAAAAATTATCAATTTTATTCAGCATATAAATTGCGAGTAAATGACTTTTTGCTTTTAAACCAAAATATCTCAATAGCAAGTGGCTCCAAGGCTAAAATTTCACTAATCATGTTTACATAGTCATAATCTAGTCATATTATCCTCAAATACTTCAATTATTTGGACCTTCAAAAATTGGGGCGTTTTCATCCAAGTGCCCCTTTAATGTTGGGTTTTAATTCTTGTTCAACTACCCTTAGTTAGATGGGAGTGTTAGATAAGGAACCACATTAAACGTCGGCTACTAAAGGCTTCTGGGTCAAGTTGGCGTTGCAGTGCACCGTGGGACTGTTTTTGGGACGAGAAAGACCATATGCTCTGTAATGCCAATTCGACCCAGTATTTTCCTCAACTTCCAAATGGAATCCCCACAGAGCAAAGAAAAAAACGTAAGTTCAGGTGCAACAAAAACCTTTGCGAAGAATGATTTTGTGTTCCTTTTGCTGTAGTTTAATTATATATAAATTAACGCATTCTCGAACTTCATGGTTTAATGAATTATAAATTCAACGAATGATAAGGGAACTCCCCCCAGGAGCAAACTTTATTTTAAAATAAAGATATTCATAAAGTAATGCAAAGGCTGTATTTGGTTCATATGTAGACTATTCGCACCACTAACAGGTGACGTGGCCCTACCCGCTGAAAAGGAGCAGCTCTGTTAGAATGACCAACGGAAATAAAAAGAGCACCTCAGCATTAGGAAGGCGGATTTTCAACTTATGATATGCGAAACCGCTATTATAAGGACTTGTATGGTAAAATGCTAGCTTGCCATCCAACGCTTTTACCTTACAAGTCTTTATAAAATATTCGATTTTATATTTAATGCAATTTCTTCTATGTTCGACATTATAAGCTGAAACTTCGCCTCCCTATTTATCGAGGTACTCCTTTCATTTCTCTTGTTCTTTTTGTTAGTGCGAGTCGTCTATTAGTGCACTATATCTGCGATACTCTTTTGAAGTATAGCATACATCAAAGTTGAAATAAACAAATAGTAATAATGAAGAAGACTGATGATAATGATGATGAAATGATGATGATGATGATAACGTTTTTTATATTAGGGACGGACCATTATATAATGATGGGGGGGGGGGGGGGGGGGGGGGGGGGGGGGGGGGGAGCTGCTTAAATCCACCAAAACGTATCGAGCAAGCACTTCAAGATTTCAAGTTTTTTTCCACTTACAACAATATAAAATAATACATGAAAATACATAAGGGTAAATTATTATGGTGGTAGAGTGCAGGAATACAACCCAAAGAGTTAATGAAGAAGCTTCCTACACCCTAGTGTTATTTGGAAAAAATATGGTTGAAAGTAGCGGGGAAAAATGTGAATAAGTATAGTTTGAGAATTTAGAATGTTGAAAATTGATTACGAATAATCCATGATACACAAGTAAGCAAAATAAGTAGTATTAATGAGATAATAAAAAAAATTTATAACGTGTTTTAAACATCTTATGAGATGAGTTTGCAAACGATATCGCGGCTCCTTGGGCTCCCTGTGGTATCAACGAGGCTGAGCGCCAAATCCAAAATGGCGGCTTCCAGTGATTTTGAAAAAAGAGACAAAGTTTATCGTGTTCTGGAGTTTTACAGCGGTATAGGAGGCATGCACTATGCAGCTAAAGGCATGATAACTTTTGTAATGTTGGTATTTGTTTTCCAAAGAGCTAAACAGCTGACAAAATTTTACGTTTCTATTGATATTCTTGTATTTTTTCAGCCTGTGGTTTAAAAACAAACGTAGTCGCTGCTTTTGAAATCAATACTACGGCAAATTCTGTCTACAAACATAACTTTCCTGAAACCTCTTTGTGCCAACGGAACATCGAGGTTTGTGTAGATATTTCATGTGATCACATACGATCATATACCAATTTTAGTATAAGATGAGTTACAGCCATTCTCAATCACTCGCGTCGCTCTAGCGATTGTTTCTGTCGCGACGAAGAAGCTTTTGGTGGACGTCAATCAAGGCGTTTCCATGACATTCTATAGGCACGTGCCCATAAGCTTTGTGTTTTCCAACAATGTTATGGAAAGGCCTTGTGATTGACGTCCACCAAAACCTTCTTCGTCGCGACAGAAACATTCGCTAGCCCATGAAGCCAAAGGCTCTTAGACTATCCAGGCTGTTGGTCAGCCAGGTTGCCTGATGTTGGTCATGTTCTGTCCTTTTGTTTGCTTGGGAAGGAACTGGAATGTACATGATAAATGGATGGCTGTCCAAATCTGGCACGTTGTCCAGTCAAATGCCTCTTTAATAGGCTGGTCTTCTTGACCAGTTACATTGTCTGGTCACTCAATCAGTCTTGTGTTTGAGCAGTCATCATGTCTTAACATAGGCATTCAGCAGTCAATTTTAACCCTACCTGATGAAATATTAAGCAGGCTCAGCCCTGATGGAATCCTTTGCTAAATATGCCCCTTTTCCCTCCCCCTCCCCCTCCTCCTTGCCAGTCTCACTCCAAATTTCAACCCCATGATTGAGTGCCACTATGCAGGCTAGTAAATTTTCTATAATACATACCAGTGATGAATAAAAATTTTCTTTTCAGGGCCTTTCTACAAGTGACCTTGATAAAATGAATGCTGATGTAATATTGATGTCTCCTCCTTGTCAACCATTTACCAGGTAATAACTGTTTATATTATATAATTAGCAATGAAATATCTATTTTTGTTTATATAATAAACAATTTACTAGCTTTTCAACTATTAGCTTGCATAGCAGCTCTCTTGTTCAGGGGTTGAGGGAGGGGGACCATTATAGACACTGTTTCTTGTTAATCCGCTGAATCACAAGTTTTGGAGATAGATTCTTCATGCTTGACAGCACATGGTGCTCAGTGTTTGACCACCATTTGGAGCAGTTTAGGTAATTCAAAAACTTTTAAGAGCAGATTGAAACCCAGTAATTCTTTCTGGCTGACAGTACATGGTGGTCAGTGTTTGACCACCATATTGTGAAGCAGATAATGAGATTCTAAGACTTTTATCAGCTGAGTGAAACCCAGCTATGGAATATTTAATATGCTTGATTGGTCAATGTTTTTTATTGTTTATAAGGGTTGGTCTCAAAGGTGCTTCAAGTGATCCTAGATGTAAGAGTTTTCTACACATTTTGGATTTAATCTCAAAGTAAGAATAACTAAAAAAATCTTTTTATTGCAATCAGGTTCCATGATTTGTAATTTTTTTGTCTCATATTTCTTTATAATGAATTCATAGATTATCACACCCACCTGATTATATTCTGATGGAAAATGTAAAAGGATTTGAGGAATCTGACACCAGGTATGTACCATGTACCATAATGCGATAGCTGATAACTTCCTGTGTCCCTTCATGTTACAGACGTCAGCTACCTGGGGTAGTCTTGGGGTGCAAGTTGCTTTCCGTTACTGCAATTTTCATAAACGTGTGAACTCTCTGTCTGCGAGCTGTACTCTGAAATTTGTCTTTTTAGCTGCTGTCAATCAAACTTAATCAGTTGGTACCTTTCATATTTTTGACTGGCGGTGCCCAGCAAAAACCAAATTTCAGTGTGCAGCTCGCAAACAGAGTTTGCATGTTTATGAACATTGCAGTAAGTTGAGCCAATCGGTCCAAGCAGCCAGTTACAATAGTATATGTACCAGTTCTTAGAACCACAACCATTTATTTGTACCAGCTTTTTAAAATTAGGAAACTGATAATGATCTGGACCAATGAGGGCCAAACCAGTTCTAAAAACTATTGGTACCATTTGAGAAATGGCCGCTCGGACTGATCAGCAACCTAATGGAAAACGCACTGACAGGTCATGTGACGCTACCTCGTCTAAATGAGCAGTTGTGTCAAAATGAACGATAAGAGGATCTCTATATTAGTAGGGAGGCAGAGTTTCAGCTCACAACAAGCAAAATAGAAGTAATGGCATTAACTAGATATAACCCTGTATAAGGTGGACATAAAAGATCCACTGAAGAAGCTGGTGATGACCATAATCAGTGCCCGTGCTAAACAGGGCCCACTGTAATTGGCTATGCTGTTGTGGTGTCCCTGCCCTCATGGGAAAAAATATCATAAATCATAAATCAGATATGAAACTAAATGTTTCATAAGGATTTGTAAGAGCTGAAACTTTGCCCTTGTACTAATAATCAAGGTGCAGCTCTCCTTATTTCTGATGTTCATTTTGTCACAACTGCTAGTTTTAAGGGGGTATACTTGTTAGTGCAAGTTATCATTGAAGCCACATTGATTTCAAAAAATATTCCTAGCTCTAAGGTTTGTGGTGTTGTGAAGTACAATACTTACAATCATGTACATGTATGCTTCTATGTATGCTTTTATGGATTTTTCAGGGAACAGTTCATTAACACATTGAAAGAAAAAGATTATACATATCAGGTAATGCATGTCTACATGCATTTCATATTCACAGTATAATAGCATGGACCAAGCTATACATGGAATGATAATGGATACTTAATGTAATTGGATTATGAACCAATCTATGCTGATGGCAAGCAAGGCCTGGCAATAAGTGCATAAAAACAAGGTCATCAAAGAATCAGTTTTGATCAACTGAAACATGTTGATTGACAAGTCTGCTTACTGTTGACCAATGATAGACTGCTAACAACTGGCTGAGGATTGTCAAGATGTTTGGCTGGTCATGGAGTACACAAATATTGAATGTTGCTCATATACTGTATTGCCACCCCACATGCTGCAAATTCTTTGTTGTAACAAATAATTCAAAAATTAAAGTAATTAAAACAGAGGGCAGAAAAAGAGGCCGAATATAATCATTTATTGATTTGATATTACCTCATGATTTTCAGAAAAACTAGTAATGGATGTTATTTATTTACTTGCAGGAATTCTTGTTATCACCAAATCAGGTAAAAAAACATTAACATTTAGTTACTGGAATGTTGTTTTAAGAATTCATGTTCACATTCAATAACACATTTTTCTAATACCTCTGTCAGTTTGGCATTCCCAACTCAAGGCTTCGATATTACATGCTGGCAAAACGAAAGCCACATCAGTTTTATTTCAGTACTCAGCCAGAGCAGGTAATTATTAACTTAATAATATTGATTGGGAATGCGGGATGGCCATAGAGATGAGAAAAGGGTGGTGGTGATGGTGAAGATTGTGATTTTTGTGGTGCTGGTTACAGTAGATGGCATCAGTGATGGTGATGGATATGATAATGGTGCTGATGATGCATGATGATGAAATTGATGATGATAGTTGTGATGGTGATGCATGATGATGAGGTATCGGTGATGGTGATGGATATGATAATGGTGCTGATGATGCATGATGAAGATGATGATGATAGTTGTGTTGGTCGTGCATAATGATGATGGTGATGAAGATGATGGTGGTGATGATAATGAAGACAATGGTAGTGGTGATTGTGATGATGAAGATGATGTTGATGATGTCAATGATGATAATGATGATGAGATTGAAAATATTATGATGAAGATGTTGATGTGGTCATGGTGTACGTGTGCTAATGGTGATCTTTTACTTCTTTACAATATACTATTGAAGAAAATTTGTATATATTGAATATATGCTTTTATGATATACTTCTATACCTTAATTTCAGGTTATAAATCAAATTCCACCTGTAAAGAATATAAAGTTGAGTAATGGTAATCACCAATCTGCTTGCTCAAGCTGCAATAACACAACAGATGTAAAACATAGCAATCTGTGCAAAGATAACAGCGATTCTCTCTCTACAAGTGACAATAATCATGTACCTCAGTCTTTAGAAAATAAACAGGCTTGTACTTGTCCTTCGTCAACAGTATGCAAGCCTGATCAATCTGAGTCGACAGTATTGAATCAACTTGGAGTGAATAACAGAACTGAAGATAACAGTCGTAATGAATGGACTTCATCTCAAAATGTTGATAGGAAAAAACTGACTCTTTTAGAATATTTGGAAAAAGGGGAAAGCGAGGAATGTTTTAGCCAATTTCTCTTGCCTGAAAAAGTGCTGAGTCGATTTGCACTTGTGCTTGGTAAGTAATAATTCTAGATTAGTATTAATCATAACCTTCATCATATACATTGTTCATGATCTTGATCCTCATCATCAATGTTCCTCATCATCATCATCAATCATCATCATTATCATGTTCATCATCATCATCATCAGTCATCATCATCATCTATATCATCATTATCCTCATAAAAAATAAAAAAATAAAAAAACTACACAATTCGGTAGGGTAACTAGAATTACACATAGTGATTTTCATCTAGACCCTTCTACTGTAGATCAAATTAGAATTTAGAAGTTACATTGTAAGTTTTGCAGAGGGAGGAAAACCCGAGGATTGAACCCGTGTCACATTGGTAAGAGGCGAGCACTTTCTCCGCTATGCCACCCATACTTCCCCATTATCATAATCATTATCATCATCATCATTTACAGTGTACATCATCATTATCGTCATCATCATTATCATAACTTTACATAGATTTAGTCTGGTCCCATCATAAGGGAGGTATATGAGTGCATGATATAATATCTTGAGCTATAAGGGATTTGTACAAATTACCTACTAAGGAAGACTTACTTTGGTTTAGATAAATGTACTGTTATTTTCTAGATATCGTCACTCCCGCATCCACTCACTCCTGTTGTTTCACCAAAGCGTAAGTTTAAAGGAATGATTTCATGTTTAAGCAGCACTTCTTAATTACACATGCAAAAATCATAAGCAGATATTTGAATTTCTGTTTCTTAATTTAAAAAATTGGTCAGATCCGGAAACATTTACTTAATAATAATAATAATGGGAGGTTCTTGTATAGCGCATTTATACAACGTCTCAATGCACTTTACATTAATGACCAGTGGAGGACTTTACGGGCTGCATATTAAGGCGCTAGTAGCAGCCGTGCAGCTTACAATTTCATGAGTGATTTTGTTAGTACATTAGCGTTATGTCTCCAGACAGGGGTGGGCTGTTGAACCGGGAGACAATCCCCTACTCTTAACGAATAATTCAACAGGTACTTTTATGTCCCCCATTTTTTTGCAGGTTAGGAAGGGTTGGGAGACAGGGCCTACGGTTTAAAGTCCTTATCCGAGTCCTTACTTGCAAATGTTTGCTAGTAGATAGTTTTTTATCTAAAGCAAAGTCAAGAAAAGCACCAGCACTTGGCTAGTTGCTATTGCTTATTTCGATCCCTGTTATTCGTGTTAAGATTTGCTTAATATATGCCTTTATTATATAGTTAGGATAGTATGCGCGAGCTGATTGGTCAAAAACTGTGCTTTGTAAGTGAATGGAGCACAGTGCTGACGCCATCCGCGCGCGCTGATAGATCCTGCGACCGCCTTTCGTTTTGCGTAAATAAGTTAAATACCGAAATAAAATTATCAACTATATAGTTAAACGAATAAAACAACTTTTTCCGTTCTCCGTTCAGTGATCAAGAAGTATGATCTTCGCCTACGGCTCGTGCATCTCCTTACGACTTCTTTCGTGCTTATGTCACTTCCTGCGTGCTTTATTACTGAACGGAGCACGGAAAAAGTTGTTTTATTTGTTAATTATAAAATAACTGCTCTAATTCTCGCGTTCTGATTGGTCGGGAGCGTGCTTTAAGAGAGCATATAGCACGCGCGCGCATTTTCAGTTTCGTAATTTATGTAATTTGTATTTTATAAAAGAAATAAAAAACTTGCTTGCTGTGCTGTGTGCAGTTATAAAGCACTTGGGGATTGGCAAAACGCTCGAGAAGTCTCCTACTTCTCTCGTGTTCTGCCAACCATTGCGTGCTTTATAACTGCACACAGCACGAGCGCGCGTTTTCTATTTCTTCAGTAAGTTAATCACATAATGTGCTTTTACATTGAACCACAGATATGGCCATTATGCAGAAGGCACAGGATCTGTTCTCAGAACTGCTGATATAGATGTAAGTACTATAGGCCTTTTCTGAGTTAAACATGATAAACATGATGCATTGTGGTCTAGCTTGGGTACAAATAATACCATATAATGCATATAATGAACAAGAGATGTTTGTACTTAAGCTAGACCACAATGCATCATGTCTGCTATCTTAGAAAAGTCAAAAAAATCAAGAATGAAATTCTTTAAAATTGCAATAAATCCCTACATTGTACATAGCCCCCCACATTCAGTCAGTGTATTTCTTCTATTGCTTAAGCCGCCTGGTATCTTACTTGCGATGGAGTCTGAATCGGAAGCAGTTCATGCATAAAATTGCAAGCGAATAAAAAACTGCCCGTCATCATGTACACGTTAGTGCAAAAGCGAAAGTCGAAAAAAAAAAGAAACCTTTCGATTCCAATGCATTTCTGGCTCCGATTCCGACTTTGTTTTCTGTTTACACTTGGTCATAACTAAAGATACTCCTGATTCCGGGTCCGACTCTGATTCCACGTGCCCATCCCATAATACTGCTTGGGCTTCCTGTGGTTAAATGGCAGAACAATAACGTCCCTTTGCTCTCGGGAATTTGATTCTTTCTAATGTAAAACATAGTTAATCGAGTCCCCTCGATTAACTATGTGTAAAACGACTGTATTGTTCCTGTCATCTAACATGGCTGCCTTCACATGATGGTGAAAAAACCTCTATTGATTTTGTTGTTGTTACAGGACACAGCGATATTCAATGAATACAGAGCACTTGGGACAGAAGCCAGTGATTCACAGAGAGCTGCAGTTTTATCTGATCTAAGATTAAGATATTTTACCCCAAGAGAAGTGGCAAATATCATGAAATTTCCAAAATCATTTGGTAAGCAAAATAAGGAAGTTCCAAGAACCTCTCCAGGTTCTCTAATTATTAATTCTCTAGAAACATCAATCAACACTACTAAATTCACATTGAACACAGTGACCCAAAAATACTTCTGGGTACCTCTCCAGTATCTCTCTTTTTTTTTTAGAAACATCACTTCAAAATTCACATCGAACACAGTGACCCAAAAATACTGTACTTCTGGGTACCTCTCCAGGCTCTCTATATATCTTTTCTATAAACATCAATATACTTCTAAATTCACAATGAACGAGATATTCCTGTTTCTCTGAGGCCACGTACGCATTAATGCGTTTTCGAAACGCTCCGTTTATGGTTCACCAAAAACGCATAGAAGCGTTTTCATCGCGTTTTTTATCTGCCCAAACTAAAGACATCAAAAACGCAGATGTTATCAAAAATGGTGTAATAACGTCATCTGCGCAGATAGATAGATAATCTTTATTTGACCACGGGCAATTCATCAGCTATGTTTAAAAAATGCGAAAAACAGACGTGCCGGTGTATACGAAGTCAGCGTTTTCAAAAGTCTCCGAGTTTTCGCTGTCACAGACAAATATGATAGGCCTCCGGCGTTTTCAAACGTCACTACTCTGGAGAGCGTTTTCAAATGAACGCGTTTTGGATAAAAACGCTCAGCGTCTTCGAGCGTTTTAGTACAGGTGCAAGGTCAAATGACATCGAAAAGTTGTATGCGTTTTCCAGCGAAAACGCATTAATGTGGATGCCCATCATTGAATGCGTCTTTCGTTTAAAGAAGGCGTAAAGTTCAATGTGTTTTAGCCTTGCGTTCACACTAGAACGTTTGAACAGCTCTCCAGAGTGGAGACATTTGAAAACGGAGGCCTATCGTATTAGTATAAACGGCGAAAACGGAGGCCAGTCTTCATATAATGACCGGCATTTTTGTTTTTCGCTTGCGCAGGTGACGATATTGAATGATTTCTAATTGTTGCCCAGAGCCAAAGCTCTGCGAGTTTAGTGTGGAAGCTAAACTTTCTAAGCGGTTTTGGATGGAGTGTTACGAAAACGCATTAGTATAGACGTTGTCTAAATTTAAATTAAATGTTTGTTTAAACCTCAAATATCTTTTATCTTAGGTTTTCCACAAGACATTTCTGTGAAGCAGCGATATCGCCTCCTTGGTAACAGCCTTAATGTGCATGTTGTGACTGAACTATTGAAGTGCTTGTTCCGTTGAGGAGCCCGAGATTTTAGAGGGCTAGCGGTTTAAAACCTCCAATAGACCCTCACCCCAATGACGTTTCATACCTAAACTACCACAGTCCTTTTTAAAACATATTTTCATATTTTATTGTTACAATTCTTTTGAGAATACGAATAAGGTGTTTGTTTCTTGAAATTTTTAATATAAAATCGAAGACTGGTATACTCAAGAGTCACATTTTCGAGAATGAAAGTAAAGCAAACTGGGAGTCCTCGTACATGTTCAACTAATTGAATACCTCCGCTCTAAGTGAGTCTGGTTGGACATTTAATTGACACATTGGGAAATGGGAAAACATTACGCGTGAGCTAAGGAGGTCTATTAAGCAGGTTTGTCCTAAGGAAAAAATATTTGATGGCTCAGACTTTAAACCACTGAATACTCAGCTCAGGACTTCTGGGTTATTAGTAGACTGCGAGCTCTATTTTCATTTCGTCCTTCCCTCCCCAGCCCCCTCCCCCAGGGACTTTGACTCGTAACCAATCTTCCTTGGACAGACGGACAGTGACCAAGGTAAATAGAGGGACTGCTCACAGTCTAGGGTTATTAGTTGCTTAATATACGTACTACAAAATTAATATACGTACTACAAAACAATATTTCACCATCTCCTAATATCAAAGCATCCTTTATTACCGGTAGTAGTTATCACAAAAATATAAAATAAATAAAATTTCTACTGTAAGTAATTTATTCTTGAGTGTCATTAGCAACCAGTGCATACCTGAAAAACATAAAACTAATATTAATATGATTACTGCGGTTTTCAATATTCTGCAACCCCAGACATCTCAACGACTTGATGTGAAATTGGTTTTTCACTGCTGCCAATCAAAATCATACAAGGTACCAACTGATTATTTTTGATTGATGAACAGCGAAAACCAAATTTCAAGTTAAGAATGATTTGAGCTGGAAATTTCACTAATTCATTTTACCGAGTAAAATGTAATTGTTTTTTTTTTTGTGTTTACTGGCCCTCTGCAGGAAATAATTATGGGATTATTACTGAATGGCATAAAAAAATCAGATTTCCTTAAGGCACGATTACACGGAGCAATTTTCTCTTGCAAGAGTGTTTACGCAGTGCAACTGAGATGCAAACAATTGCTGCAACTTTTCTCACAACATTTTTTTAAAAAATTGCGCAGTAGGTTACACGCTGCAATGCTCCATGCAACTTGTGTCGCAACGCTCTTTCAGAAAAGTTGCAGAGAAAATTTCTCTAGTATGTAATCCCGACTTTAATCTAAAAGAACTTTTGCGCATGACAGTTATGACCAGTAGGGAGTATTACAGTAGGCATTTTATTGCTTAATTTCAGTTGTAGATTACTTACATATTGACTTTGTAGATTTCTTTTGGGAAATTGGATTGAGTTTCTCTCTTCAAAACTGTCATATTGGCCCTCTCAAACAGCTTTGCAAAATGTTGATGAGATCTGATACAAAGAAAAACGAATGAATCAATGTATGAATGAAATGAGAGAATCTAAAATTCTTTTATTGAGGAAGGGAGGAAAAGCTGGGTGATTGGCAGTAAACTTTTTAAAAATGGTTTTAACCCTCAGCGTTTCACTCAGTAAGAAACTGATACTAGGGTAAGCATAAGTCACAATCGCCTTGGAGACAACCCGATATTACAGACACCTTGATATTGTAGACAGGAGCAAAATCTCGGGAAAAATACTGGCAAAAGTGCTACAGATTCTCATTATTACTATAATTATTATGGACACACCAGGTGATGATGCTGAGGGTATCCACTGTAAAGAGAGTTGACTGTAGATTTGTACATCTTGATATGGATTGCCTCACCTTGTTACGCTACTGTCTACTGCATCTATATCATAATCCTGCCTGGTGACAATGTTTTCTTTTATGCACACTATCCCTCCCTCAGCCAAGCCTTTTTTACATCGATTAAGAAATTCTATGAAGTCATCTGTAAAGAAAATATATTCTTTGGTTTTCAAGAATTGTCGAATCAAAAATTGAACATCTATCTTTATAATAATTAATTAAATTTGGAATTTTAAAGTTCATTAGGATAAATTTTTTTATGGAATAGTCATTGATAGTAATAACTAAGAATAACTGGTCATAATCCAGCTTTTACCAATAGGACTCCAAGCTCGGCCTACTGCTTCGTCCAATTTCGACAGTGCTTGGAATTTTCATCATCCAAATACTTCTTAATTGGACAGCATGGAGTCCTATTACATTTAATAATTGTATCATCACTCTATAATCCCACATAAGCAACTATTGTATTATTTTTAAATTTTCTTTCCTGTCCAAATTAAAGACTAATTTGGATCATTTCCATTCGCATTCTTTCGATCAGTCTAGTATAGCTTGGAATGATATAATTAGTCTGCAATAGGACTACATGTCTGTCCAATTTGGAAATAATTGAATTCAAAAAATTCAACTGACTGCCAAATTGGACTTGACCTATCGGCCTCTACCAATTTTGTCAGTCCTCGGAATTTTCTTCATCCAATTATTTCCAAATTGGCACGTAGTCCTATTACCTATACTTCTTAATTGGAAAGCATGTAGTCCTATTACATATGATACATATACTAATAACTAACCATCAGTCAAATGCCCCATAACCCACTGACACCAAATCACATCATATCGGCCTGGCTCTGGGTCAAACTCCTTAAAATTATATAAAAAATAGCACTGTCAGTATTTTAGACAATGTGTTGAAGTACTTACATGTTAGGTGTTAATAAATTGGTCTGGCACATGATGAAAGAAGGACAAATGAACATGGTTTGCAGGGTAAAAAGATGAGTGATGTCTAGGGAAGATCCAGGGGTGGTGGATTGCCTGACTCGTCAACCCCACCCCTCCCCCCATGAGCTTCCTGAGGATAGGTCCTAATCTCAATTTCCGAGCCCCCATTTTGACCAAATCCCATAGTCCCAGCCTGTTTTTCTCAAATCTCAATCCCATATTTGATCAATTTTCTCCGTTTGTAAATCCCATTCCCAGTGCATAAAATCCCATTTTTCAAAATCCCACCTCATATTTTACCCCTTCAGGACTTTCTAACTCAACTAACGTTCAGATTAAATCAGAATCTAGCTTTTTTCTCTCCTTTTTTTGGAGGGAGGAAATGTGGAAAACCCATCAAGAAAAATCCTTAGGAGAGATTAACAAACTCTACTTTTATGTGAGGCAGGAACCAAACCCAATTAAAACCCAAGGGGGGAGGGGTGAGGGTACTACTGCTGTATACATTGTTTATTCAAACGGCAATAAGAATAAGGAATAATGAAAAACAAAAAATTAAAAAACAGCCCTATCATTGAAATCACCCTGAATTTGGCAAATTTACATGATTCTTGAAATACCTGAAGTCCAATAGGATAAAGATTCTCTATTTTACTTCTTAGATCACCCTAAATTGAAGAAAAAAATTATTAAGCCAGGTATTTTACCTGTGACAGATTTGGAGTAAAATTCCTTTGGCTTGTGTTTACGTTTATGATGATTGGTTTTCACTTGGCAATAAATTAAACACACAGACATTTCTGGCTCTAATTCCATTGTGAAAACCAAGCTTTTAAGGTAGTCAAGAATGTATATCTTAATTATTTTAAAAGTTGATTGGGCTTTCTGTATGTAATGTGGTCCACAGGTAGCCCACACAACACTAAAAAAAGTTTTTCGCAAGTGTGCATTTCAGCACGTTTTCTAAGAATTTTGAAGACTTTGAGGGAGAATAAAATGTTTGTTTTCTCCAAGTATACAAAAAAGTTCACGAGTATACTTATGTCAGACCAAGATACTGTATTTCTAAACACAATATGAAAGAATTAACCTTAAGTTTCAAGTATGGGCACTACTTTTTGGCATTTTGTGAAGTCCAAATAATTATTATCAGGCATGTTTGAAAGTTAAATTTAAATTTTTGCACAGATGATTATCCACTCATGTCAGCTCAAACACAGTACATGAGAAATAATAAAATTACAGTATGCAAAATTTAAAACACAATTAAAGAAAAAGATGTTTTCTTGTCTAGTGAACACATACCATGTATTCATCACAATGGTCTAAGAAATCCTTGTTCTGCTCTAACATGTCAACTTTGTCAAACAGAGGAATGAGCAGTTGCTTAGTAACCCGACCAATACCAGCACCACAGTCTAGTGAATAAATAAAAGTGAAGTCTGAAGTCAGAACCATGAATTACAAACAGGCTGTGTTTACCCATATTAGATAATATTATTGGTTAATAGTTACCTAATGCAACTCTCGATTGTGTTCTGGGTTGGTCGCTTTCTGTCTTTTGCTTTTTCACTTGTGGTTCCTAAATATAAAAAATTATTCTTTGAGCAAAAACTCATGACAAATTATGATTCAGAATTTATACCTTTTTTCCAGAGAGATTGTGATCAATGAGGTTGACAATATTTTTTAAATTTGTGCATTATTGTGTTTCCATGAAGAAATAGAAAATGCGCACGTGTGCTGTGTGCAGTCATAAAGCATGCAGGGGTTGGCAGAGCATGAGAAAAGTGTTAGGAGAAGCATGACGTGTAGCAGAGTGCTTCTCGACACTTCTTGAATGTTCTGCCAATCCCCAAGTGCTTTATGACTGCACACAGCACAGCAAACAAGTTTTTTATTTCTTTTATAATACAAATTACAGGAATGACAAAACTGAAAGTGTGCACGCTTTCTCACTGCTGTTTGCTCTCATGAAGCATGTAATGTGCATTCAACCAATCAGAATGTGAGATTTCTAACAGTTATTTTATAATTCATGTTATTTTACAGTAATGTGTAGTCCCAGAAATTATCCATATCCCTCCCCCCCAGAAATTCCAATTTTCTTTCAAACAAACTCAGTCTGTAATTTTCGTTCTTTCTCTGAGCCCCCACCCTTTGCAAATTCCAAATTCCTCTGTGGGGTGGGATGGATAATTTCTGGAACTACACAATGCTCTTTTTTTAATTAGACATATTGTTTGTTATGTAGTTTGCCCCAAGAGAAAAAACTCACTGGAGAAACTCACTGTACTTATAATGGTGAGCAAAAAATATCTACATGTTTCATCAAATGTGAAAATTACCAAAAATTGTTTCAGAAACTTTTTTGATCCATCAATATCGGCACTGGAAATATGAGCAAAACCTCCAAGCATACCATTGTCTGTGGCAGGAATCTCCTGTAAAGTGAGGGAAAAATTATTCAGTGACTTGAAAAATAAAAACTTAGTATTGACTGGTCACATAATGGCCAGTCATGTCGTTCTGATATATTTCGCCAATGAACAGCTATTTCAAACTTTTAATTATATTACCTCCACCTTAGAGCTTAAAAGAACAGCCAGACATCGCACAATGTCTGCCCACAATGTGTAGTTTCAGAAAAGAAAAGTATGCATGCCCACAAGTAGGCTTCAGTCGGCATAATTTTTATTTTTAACTTCCTTCCTTCCCCCGATCCCCCCCCCCCCCCCCCCCCCCCACACCCTCCCTTGTAACCATAAAAATATTGACAACGATTACTTACCTTCCAATAATCTATCGCATCTCCGTACCATTTATTCTTATTTTTCATTTCTTCCGGCATGCTTTTAGTCACTTCATCATCATTCTTTTCCATGGCTGCTTATAATATCATGACATTGATATTAGTTAGCTTTATACTGAAGCATTTCAACACGTGCAAACTTAATTTGTGTGTCACGTCTGGCCCCCAAAAAACAAGCAAAAATAACACAAGTTTTTAACGATCTTCGGGAAAAGCTTACCTCCAGTTCAGGACAAAGGTGGTTTTCTTTATTGAATAGTACTTTTTTCAAGCCAAAGCGAAAGTTTATTACGAGAATAAACTGAATTCAACTCACTCCCGTGAGGATCACCCCATCCACCATCTTTAGCTTTGCGCCACTTGCGCTTTCTGCTTTACTAAACAGCGGTCTCATATTGCACAGGGATCCCACAAATTCACAAATTACCATGGTCGTCACGCAACGCTCTCGGAGGGGGTTGTGCCCGTGGGGGTAATCCCATCATATGGACTCATACGGGGTTGATCCGCTGAACAGGGTATGGTTTTTCGAGCTTCTTGTCATAAACAGGGTATGCAATTTCACTCAAGTTCCAAGTTCTTCCTGAGTTTCCTGTCATATTCAGGGTTTCTACTTTCGTATTGACCGAAACTGGTTATTATGGTCGTAAAAAAACGATATGCGAGATGAAATGATAATTGAAACAGGAACTCAGTGCAATTAATTATATCTCTTGTCATAAACAGGGTCTACAAATTTGAGTTTTTTTATCATAAACAGGGTACCCTTTTCAGAATCCCAGCGGAACACTCCTACCCAAATTCTGGCGGAGTACCCCCCCAGCCCCCCGGGGGCTGTGGAGCTATGTTGAGCTTCCATATTTAACATTTCGTCACACTTAGATCATTGAAATTTCTTGTTTCCTTTTACTTTATTATATTACTATTAATTAATATCATAATTATACAATATCTGATATTTTGCAATCAATTTTTTTGTTAACTCTAATGGTCATAATGTCACAAACTTTAGTCCACACTATATGGCTGTAATTTTCATATTGCACATTAATGGTAGTGGAGTAGTTTGCAATAACCCAAAACATACACTTTAGCATGTTTAGTACTATTACTATTTAGTACTAGTAGAGTACAAACACTAAAAGTGTGCAACACTTTGCACTATTTAGTAGTAAATAGTGCTAATTAAACAATAGAAAACAATAGGATTAGCATAATTTAGCAGTATTTAGTGGTATTTATGTTACACACTTATAGTGTTTGTACTCTAGCACTGTTTTCTATTGTTCATCCGACTACTACACCTTAATTAGTACACTTGGTTTCACTGGTTAATGAATGCTGCTCTAATGATTATACTTTATGTCTGGTCAATGCTTGTCAATCCTAGTACTTGGCCACTGTGAACCAAAACACTATTACTAACATTTACAATGATCCTAGCAGGAATATGTTTTCTTTCTTTCTATAAAAACAATATTTATATTATTTGTACATCTAAATTGGTAATAATCCAAACTAATACAGAGTAATGCAGCCAAATAATATTAGCTGGTCACACATCTTGGATTCCTGTCATACAGTACCTAGTGAAAAAGATGTTCATCTTTTGTTTAACCGGACATCATTGGTCCATTAATTTTATATACAGATTCAGAGAGCAGATATTGTTATATCTTGTGAAAAAAAACAATATGTAATAATATTAATATAATAATTTGTATTTTCAATACGCATAAAAACATAAATCAATAAGTTTTCACAGACTTGTAGCTACTTCTTTTCTTTTTGAAAGAGTTTAGGAAATGCCTAAACCAAAATTCAAGGCTTTATTTGCACTTGCAGACTTTGTTGTGTGATGCTTTTAAGTAGCATTTAGTGTACTACAGAAGTGCACTGAGTCTCAGTATATCTAATTATGCTTATCTTCCTAATATGCAGCTAGGTGGCTATCCTGACCAACCTGTATCATACGGTAAAGTGTTGGAAAGTGGTTGATAATGTAATGGTAAGGTGTCAGGAAGTTGTTGGTTGACCATTTACCAATGCCTGTGTGTTGCAGGTTAGATCCAATTGCCCAGCCGGCCAAGGCTTAAACATATTCAAAACAGCAATAGACTCCTTGCAGTATGTTGGAATGCAGCTCAACATAACAATAGGTGTCCAATTCTCAGGAGATGGAAATTCCTTTGTTTTGTCCTCCAAATTGAGCTGCTTTGATGTCAGATGCAAAGGGTCTATACATGAAGTCTAAACTGTTCTAGATCTGACTTGTAGGTTTGTGTCATAGCTCATAAAAACAAATGTCTCTTCAACAAGGTGACCTTTAATCTGTGTATTGGACCATTAAACATTTAAGCAACATCATGGGATGTTAAAGGATGTTAATTTTGCTCCACTCGACCACCAAAGAAATCCCATCAATCCTTCTTTACGCTTCACAATGGCCATCCAGGAGATCCTAAACTTGCTTTGGAAGAGTAAAATGTCAGTGTTTATGCCTATAAAAACCTCTTGCGGTATTTCTTTATTTGTTCTTGAACTTGATAAGTCATCCCTTTTTCCTCTTTCTCTTTAAATTCACTTGGATTACCCTTGAATACTGCAGGTATTAATCCAAGAAGTAAGAGAGCCAGTGCCTGTACTACAGAATTTGCAGCTTGGAACTCAACCAATGACATCACAAAGAAAAAAACTAACATCAAGTAAATAAAAATCACTAATAAACTCAGGATCTTGGCAAGCAAAACTCTTTTAAATGGAAGTAGCTCATTTAAAACCATAAGGAAAAGCTTCAGAGATATGTTTGGGATGTTTTGCTCATCATAGAAGACAAGAATGACCACGGATTTGGTTGATTTTTGAAGGGAGCTTGTTGAAGAGGTCCTTTCTGACATGCCGGTTTGACCACTGAATGTTTCTCTGATGCTTGCTTCTGCTCTGAGCTCATTATCATGGGCTTCACACTCTTTGAAAATGATACCCTTGAGTCTTTTGAGTTTGAAATGGAATCTCTGAATTGCCTTTGCAATGTAGTACAAAGCAAGGGCAATAACCACAACATAGGAAATATATGCATCAATGTAGAATATCACCCCCATGGTAGTGAAGCCGATTACGCTGCCGAGGAATACAATGTTGATGCTAATTTCTAAAATCAGCATGAAATAAGATGCTTCCACGCAGATACAAAACACTATAAACAGTATATAAAGTGCTGGCAGTGAAATTAGTCTTACAGAGACAGGGATAGATTGGCAGCATGTACAGTTAGGTTCCAATTTGAAAAGCATCTTCCATATACGGAATGCAACATAGGTAACCGGCAACAAGTAAAGAAAGAAGGCACTAATGATTAGAACTACCCAAACTGGAAAAACGAGCAATAGTAAAATTGTGCGAAGTAATTTACTACATGTTCCAGATTTATTTTCTTCAATGAGTTCTTCATGGTGGTCTTCTGGTTCTTCATCAAGATTGCTCTCACTGACCACTGTCTTTGACCATCCAAGAGGATAAATCATGACTGAAAACACAAACTTCCAAAATGAGTACATCATCAGACAATTCAGATGGAATACCATGTTCTCATACATGAGCTGGAATCCACGCTTGTCTGAGTGGCAGATGAGCTCAGGTGGTTTCTTGAAACCAAGAAAGCTTTGCTCATCTTTCCTTCCTGACAGTCGTCTTGCAAGGTCTGAAAGAGTTTTTGGGATTGCCATGGAAATTGCCACCAGTAAAATACAGAAGCAATAGACTGCCATCACGACATATTTCCCCGTCGGAGCTAGGAGAGTCAAAAAAGCACTTCCAACTCCTAAAAGTTGGTTTGAAATCCCAACTTCTGACTTCTTTAGGAATTGATATAATAATGTCTGAAGAATAGGAAGTAGACTCAAAAGAATAACAAACAAACAGCGACTGATTCTGGAACAAGTTGTTGATTCTGTCCTGGTCCTTACTATATCAAGTAGACCACTGTCTTTAGAAATCATGACTTGACGACCATTGTTCAGCACTGCTGCTTCAAACCCCTCATAGGACGAGCAAGAATCAGACTTCTTCATACCCCGACAACTTGATCTTTTAAGTCTACCCCCTTTCTTGAACTCCTTCGGCAGGTAATTCAAAAGCAAAGGTGAAAGCAGACCAAATGAAAATGAAATGGCCCACAAGAATGTAAGTGCATATTTCACCCACTTATTATCTTTGATTGGAGCATTACAAATGACACTGCCATTTCTGATTTGATGACAGCAATTATACCCATGATCTTCAACTACACTAGACAGCCCGCCAACTTTCTGACAAACAGTGCCCATTTTAATGTCAGCCATAATATTGTTCAAAATCATCTTCGCGATCTCATCTTGTAAACAGTTTGAGCTTAGCTTCAAGTAGCAATCCGAAGGCGTGGAGTTTACTTTCAACGTTAGATCATAGACATCTTTAGTTAGCGTAGTAAGGGAAAGAATATCGAAGTCGTATGGCAAAGTTGCAAGAAACTTCGCCTTTCTGTTTCGTAACCATGCCCACTTTTCTTTCTTCTGTAGCGACAATGGAAAGACTTTTCCATTCCCTTCTCCTTTTCCATCATCTACATCTTCGGTATCGTTGGTAAGAGTGACATACATGAAGACTGCAAGAGCTTCTTTGTCGAGTATAAGTGCCAGGAAATCATCAATGTCTGATTGTTTTATGTTCAGTGAACACGTCTCGTTGGTGCTGTTGCACAATGATGAACTAAAAAATTCATCATTTTGAGCTCTTGATCTCTCGATATCCCGAAATTTTATACTCGCATTAGGCTTATTAGGTACCAAGCGACTTGCATTTCCAAGGGTAGTAGTAAGAACGAGGACTATAACGATGAAAAACCACTTTTTTAAGGCTAAATGTCCTTTTATGTTTCGTGCCCCCATTTCTTCCTGTCTGTTCTTCTGTATGAACTTCCTAGTAAACACGTGATGCACTCACTTGCTGTCACGCCATAGTGACTTTGATTGGGGTAGGGTAGGGAAGGAATTGTCAAAAACAATACAGTTAGAATATACTTGTGCGAACTATAATTCAAATTTCGTAAACTAAGATTTAATTTGTTTAATTACTTGATACTTAATTTCAAAAAAACTTGTTCAATGGTTAAATAGAATAACAATTTTCAATACAACAATTTTCAACCCACCCCTCCCTATAGGAAATATAGTTGCAGACAGTTTCAGAGCATGAGGAACGTGGGCCTGGGTACGAGATTGTATCAGAGCAAATGATACTCTTCCTGGAGGGGACAGGATTTACAAGTTTGTACCGAAATTACCCCTTCAAGATGGAGTATTTTTTATATAGCAAGTCCAAAATTACGTTATCTTATGATAAACTGTTTACAGATACAAGTTTTTTTTTAAATTTAATGCTTAGTCAATCTGGGCTGCAATCAAGCTGAAATATTTTATTAGTCCCTACGGGGTCCTAGAGGGGAATATCATTTACAAGTCTAGTCTCGTCACAGTCTCCTTCCGTTTACTCGTGGCTTGGTTCGAGGATCGCTTTGTTTCATCAACTAAACATTTTTACTCAGGTGTTGTTGTTTTTTATATCAAACTATCCTTAGTATTATTACAGTAATTCAAAATTTCGGTAAAGTTATTATTGTACAAGATGGCTGGTAGTTTAACTGGGCAACAAATCGATGGGCTGTTTGTAAATTAATGAACCATGGAAGCTTAACCAATTTAGTTATCATTTGCAAGATCCTTAAGCTTTACAGATTTAAGCATATTTATTGATCCACATGGCGTTTTTATGGATTTTCAGACCTCTTCTTCGACTCTACTTCAGACATAAACGATTGTTTCTTTTAACTGTAGCTGTCGTTGTAATTTTTTCGGCGTTTTTTCCTTTTCCAGTAAGGAAACCTCTTTCGTCAGTACAGTCGGTCATGTCTAACATTATTTCTAATCCTTTGGGAAGTGCCCGTGATAAGGCAACGGTAAAGAAGACTGATATTTATATTCCTGAACACGAGTTCCATTTTGATGACGTCAAAGACAACTCATTGAGTTTATTTGGCAGTTCACAGTGTTTGCTGCTAGATTTGGATCCATTCAACGAAGAAGTTACAAAGAATCAGAAAGATCTAGGAGAACTCAAGTGTTCAGGTCCGGAGGCTACAAAACTTGAGGGAGGAGTGCTGTCTGTTAAAGGTACTGGCCTACAAGAAGTTACCTATCAAGCCATCCAACCTTCGGAAGATCCAAAGGCTAGTTTTGTCCTTGGTGATCGGATGGCAGTTATAACAGCTCAAGTGCAGTTAACTCCTGGTAGGTATTTACAGCCCCTATCCATTCCTCCATCCCCCCCCCCCCCTAACTTCCCCTGCTATTTAAGGAGTTTATACCCATATTACCCCCTTTTTAAAAAGGGCTTTCTTATATAAAGTCATTCCTTTTTATGACAACAGTTTATCATAGGAAGACAATGAAAACCCTCTAGTAATGTTTTTATCCTTTGAAGACAGGTATATTAGTTGTTTATGGGTGAGGATCTTGCATTGCCAAATCCAAGAGGGAAAGCAATAGCATTAAAGTGAATTTGTAACAAGACCTTACCAAACACAGGCATCTCAATTTAGAAAGAAAATGCAATCTCTAATGTGATCCTTATAGAGGTTTTGCACCACTGCGTGACGGCAGCCATGTTAGATGGCAGGACTACAGTCATTTTACATGATAAAGAATTCTATTCCCAAGAGCAAAGGAATTTTATTGTTCTGCCATCTAACCACAGGAAGCCCAAGCAGTATTATGGGATGGGCACGTGATGATGCAAAACCCTTATTGGCTAATTGTGTGGTACCTCACTTATTCATTCATTCTCTCATTCATTAATTCATCCATCCATTCCAATTCATCCATTCCCATTTGTTTGCTCATTTATTGCAGGTGGTTCTGACTCCATTGCCCATTTTCTTGGAAAATGTATCCATTCTTATGGAGGAAACATCAGGCCTGGATCGCAATTAGTTCTATATGACTTATGTGGGGAAGATCGATTAGAGTTTACACTAGAAGAAGATGGCACTCTCAGACACAAGATGTCTGGATACTGTGTTGGGCCAAAAGCAGAAATAGCTCAGTCTAACAAGCCTCTTACTATAACAGACAGATGTGATGACTCCACTAAGTTCAAGGGGCTAGAGAATGGGTTTCTTCAGCACATGTCAAGTGAAATGTGTGTTCATTTTCAATCCTTGGACTTGGATCCACCTAACGATGTGCCATTAGTGTTTTATGCTGACTGTAAGGAAAACTGGAAGATGAGATTTGGATGGGCTTCAGATTTCAAGAAAGGTATGTAGCTCACGTCTTTATTCCTTTTCACAGCAGCTTTGGTAGTTTGCATGTATGAGAAGTCACTGAATTTGCATAATCACTGCAGCTCTGACAATTAGACCCACACTTCTAATATTATTATAATGTATATTAGTACTGTCTTGCTGTAGTCCCTCCCCTGACCTGCTGTTGGTTTCCTTGGTTTTCTTTATTGAATTTTGATCCATTGCACTTCTAATATTTAAGTATTGTCTTGATGTACTCCCTCCCCTGACCTGTATTTGCTCTCCATAGTTTTCCTTATTCATGACAGCCATTGTTTACAAATGCTTCTATTCTCAGAATAAGCATGATGCTGGCTTCTTGAAAAGTCCATAGAGTAGTGCATTTCATAGCGTTATGGCTAAAGGTCCATTGAGTTTGTTTTTTGATGTGTTGTTCTCTCCTTTGCCTTGAGGTATTATTCTAGGTAGTAGAGAGTTTTAGATTGACTTTTTTTCTCCCCACAAACGGCAAACGTGACCACGTTTTCATAGTTTTCCAGTATTTTACTTTACTGTTTACAAACCTTCTCACCAAGCGCAAATACTCTTTTGTTTTTCTACTACTTGGACTTTTTTGCGATTCTTTTTCAGTCATTTAAGAGAATTTTTTACTGGTCAACTGACGTTTCACGTTTGCTGTGAATGTAAATCTAAAACTCTCTAGTGTGCTTTTCCTTTCTTAAAACACAGCTATAGCACAGTGATGCTGATTCTTTGTCTTTTTTGTTTTGTTTTTGTACTCTGGTTTTCACACTGTCATGAACGGATCAAGTCCACTTGGTTAATGTTTTTTTCATTTCAGAGCAAGTGTCATTCGCTTGAGAATAAGAGTCTTGGTTTGAGTCGTGCCAATATTTATATGTCTTCTTATGCACAACCATTAAGCAAAGAAATAATACTCTAGGGAATGACACTGGTCAGAAATCGGAAAACATAAAATTTGTCTTTAAGAGGATTAATTGTGGTCCATTTCACCATGCTCAAAAAATAATTGGTTATTCTCCATTTACAGGTAAAAACAAGAAGACAGACATCAACACAGATGTATCAGATGATTTTATTCAAGTCAGTGTCCAGTATGCAGATGCCTTACCAAGTCAACAACACATGGAATACCATCTTCAAGTATCTCCAAAGTTTTCTCTACAGGAACCCAAGGATGCTCATCTGAAACCCAACATGTTAATCTTAATACTCAATTCCGTATCCTTTGCTCACTTCAGAAGAAAGTTGCCCAAGACTTATGCTTATCTCAATCAACTCGCTGGTACTGTGTTCTTTAAAGGGTTCAGTGTTTTTGATGACAGCTCCAAGTCTCAGTTGGCTGCAATGTTGTCTGGTATTACACCTAATAATATTGCTAGTCATAACAGTTTCGATGAACTGCCTTGGATTCATACTCTTCACAAGGAGCAAGGATATGCAACACTTTTTTCTGAGGACCTACCTTGTTCTGCACAGTACAAAGATACTCTGTGTGGGTTCTCGAAATCACCAACAGATCATTTTGCCCTTCCGTTTTGGTCAGCAGTCCACCAGTAAGTTGTTTCCTTTAAAGTATAAATACCATTGACTGTATTTCGTTTTCTCTGAAGATAACTTGAGCTCAGGTTGTCGAAATGTCAGTCACCACCACCAACAACAGTCTTTCTCAAGACTACACTAACCCCGGATGATCACACTTCATGACAAACATGTTACCTTTTCCTATTCTATTTCATTTTCCAACTATTTCAATTCACAGGTGGCCCAAGCTCCTGATTTTTTTCATTCAGAATTACTACATGTTTATAGTGGTAAACCTTGCCTTCCCCTTACATTTTTATTTAGGGGGAGGGGGTGGGGGTAAATTACTGAGTAAAACATCTACCACACACCCATATCACCTTAGGCATAATGTTTTCCCATTCCAGACCACGTGTCATTCCCTAAAATATTATTTCTTTGTTAAACGTTTGCACAACTCGAACGAAAAATCTTATTCTCAAGAAAATGACGTGGTCTGAAATGGAAAAACTCTCGGAGAGAACCATATATGGAGCGTGGGCTTCCTGTGGGCTTGAAGGATAATGTTATTAGTTCAACTTAGTTTAATGTTTCAAGAGTATAACTAACCATTGTGTTTTTTGATTTTATGCAGAACGTACAGTCGAGGGCAGAACACATTTTGTCTGGGTCAGAAAGCTATCCACAACATCACTTTCAGCTACTTGCGCGACTTCATGACAATCTACACCAAGCTCCCCAAACTAGCCATTGCTATGCTTTCAGAGCTCTCCTCATGGAACCCCAACGGTCTGGGATACATGGATAAGGACTTCGCTCGGTTCTTAGCTTGGTTAAAGGTGGAAGGACATCTGGACCATACGATGATAACTATTGTCAGTGAACATGGATCGAGAAGCGAACTTCTAAGAAAGACCCTTCAAGGAAAACTCGAGGAACGCAATCCATACCTCTCTATAACCTTACCTCCGAAAGCTCCCAAGGTTTTATTAGATGCTATTCCGAATCTCAAAGAAAATTCCAAAGGGCTTGTGACTCCATATGATTTATATTCTACCTTAAGGAGTGCGGTGCCTAGCATTCCGCGTCGTGCTGGAGGTATGGGCGCCAACTTACTGGAACCAATCCCCGACACTTCCAAACGTTCTTGTGAAGACCTGGGAATTCCCAAGCAGTGGTGTCCATGTTTGTCAGTTCACAAGATTGATGCAAACATAAAAGTTCTCCAAAACGCCGCCCGTAAAGTCCTCCAACACGTGAATAAAGGTATATCCGAGGATCCCAAAATGGCAGACGTTTGTCAAAAATTAGAATTCTCAAAAATCAAAGCAGCGACTACGCTTACTCCTAATAATGAAGTTCTGAAGTTTAAGTGGTCAAAAGATGCGGGACATTGTACTAACTGTGAGCCGGTTTATGGTGCCAAGACCAAAAGTATGTTTTATGTGCTCTACGTCGAAGCGAAGCAGGGAGTGACGATAAGAGCAATCGTGAATATTTCAAATGGAAAAGAATACATCCATCCACACGTGGTGTCGTCACAGACTTCCAAGATGACATCATGTTGGGCTACTGAAAAAGGAAAATATAGTCAGGCATGGAAAATGTGTGCCTGTAAATAAATTATCCGTCACCTCAGGCCGGTCGCTATGACGTTTTCTGGCAGTACCTGTCAGATATTTGCATCTCGTCATATTGTCAGATGACCGTTTAATTACCCTTTCTTATGCGTAATATCAGTTTGAGAAATAAGCCGTTTGCATAACAGCATTATTTGCTATCACTAGCAGAATCTCTTCAACACTTTATTGTGTGTTCCCGTTACTTAGGCTGCGTTTACATGGTACCGGACAAATATATTAATTTTTTATTCTTACGCCTAACCATGCAAATTTCGATACAGTTCCGTGTAAACAGAAGGTATTTGCAATACAATTAAAGAGACGGTTCCGTGTAAACGGTATTTACAGATCAACTGATTATTGGTCGGTTAAAAATTCGTCCGTTACCGTGTAAACGCAGGCTTAATTACCACCAAAAATAAAAGAGCAAATAAAAGCTTTTGAGAAAATTCGCTAAGCATTCTGGTAGTTGTAGTTAAATAACGCTATCGTACAAACGTCCTATTTATTGAAATAAGTGCCTTTGGCAAACAAGGAATCTTAGCCTTATTAACAGACCGTTTTCTCAAGGTTGCGTGCGCATCCAACTTGACGGGCCACAAAACTGAAAAACGCAAATTCAGTAAAATTGAGAAGACAGTTTTATATTTAAAGAGGAGAATATAAATTGATTTTATGAATTCTTATCTTTAAAAAAATCATAGCAATGCATGAGAATCCTCATGTTCTGGTATCGTGGCCTAAGGTTGCGTGCGCATCCTTAAATTTGGATGCGACGCAACCTTGAGAAAGCGGTCAATAAGCCTGAAGCGAGATGACGTTTTACCCCCGTCTCTAGACCATAATCCTTTTCACACTGCTTTTGTTCTTTAATCGTGACTATTGTTCCCGTATTCTCTAAGGAATCAAAAACTTTAATATGAAAGAATTTTAGAAACTATTATGGTATAGAGGGGGGGGGGGGGGGGTAAAACGTCATCTCGCTTCAGGCTTATTGAAAATCTGCGACAGTTTGTGTTACGTTTCACTATCTTTGTGTGCTAACAATGAAACTGCAGTGAATGAAACGGATTCATCATTGAAGCCGGAGAAAGTGACGTTTGGACCTTTTTTATATTTGTTTCAGAGCCACATCCAACCTTTTTACATGTTTAGTAGTGTACATTCCTTCTTTCGAGCATAAATTGACACTTGGCCACGATTTTGATTGATATAACTAAAAATAAATAAATAAATAAACAAAAGATAACAAATCTTTAAGGGGCACTAGCTGAGATCGATCTGAAATCCGATCTAAAGACAAACGTGCCAAGTGTGAACGGTTCTAAGCGAACCGCGATCGGTCCGTGATTGATGCAATTCGTCAATTATAGCGAGCGACCATTAAATTGCTTTGTTTTGACAATAGTGTAACTAGTAAAAGTAGTACGCAAAAGGATCGACAATTACATCACTAAATTTATTTATTAAATTTACTGAATTTATGTTGCACGATATTTTTAGTGTTTGGTCGATATTTCTTTTCTGGAAGGAGAGATTGAGCGATATATATTTTTTCCTAGGTGAAATGTTTTCTCATATTTTTAGGGGATTTGCGCAACTACCCCCCCACGTCAATAATCTAATGGTCGGCAAAAAACACAAATACACGCATATTGTGATTGTCTGTTTTGTATATTTGGACATGCTTGGGCAATGGACCCTTCTGATACATCGAGAATAGACCGTCTAGATCTATTGTGCAAGATTTTTTCTTCTCTATTCACTAAAAAAGGATCATACTCCCATGCAGACATCGAGTGCTGAACCGTCGTATGGCAGCGCAAAGCATTTATGGCTACGCCGGAGATCCCGACACCGCTATCCCTGGATTTACAGACTGATCAGGAACTCGGCCGAAGCCTAACTTGATTGTGAATCTGAAGGCTTTGAACGCATTCTCACTCCTTTCCATGTGGGATGCGTTTAGTAAAACTAAACAGAATGTGCATCATAGTAAATTTGATCTTCAAAGCGTATAATTATCTGGTATGGAAATAGGATTTTTGGATTTTTATTTAAAGCGAATAGTTGAATGATGAAATATTTCTTCATTTGAATGTTGCGTCTTTAAGTTATGAAGGTTTATACTTCCACTATGTTACTCTGACTGTGACGTCACCCCAGGCTTCATTAAATATACAAATTTTGACTGGTTCATAACAGTTTATAAAAAGAATCAATACTGAAAGTATTGTATCAGGGGTTAGGTGCACTTTAAAAAAGGAACATACTTCCAGATATCGAGTGCTGAACAGCTGTAGCTACGCCGGAGATTTTCGGCTTACGTAAGTCCCTTTTGGCAACGTCATCGCGGGAATTCTACATTACCCATGAACCCTTTCGCCCTCCCAGACAACAACACAAGAATCCAAGATGGCGACTTTGGGCGAGAAAGAAGAAGACAGGGGCAGTTCAAGCTCCAGTGGAAGCCGTTCAAGCTGGTATTTAGTCCAGGTATTAATATATTCCCCTTCCTATGATGTAGCTCTGTGAATACATTTATATTTTTTGTGTTTATGTCAAATTTTTAGTTCCAGCCAGTCTTGTTTACAAATTGAAAATTGGTTGAATATTATTATGTGTCTCTGACACGTCTTTACTTTACATTGTTATTCCTTTACTCTACATTCACTTGTACTGCTGTGATTCACATCTTAAATATCATTATATATATATGTATTTTATTTCGATCGCATTGGCAATAGAATGGAATAATATTTTTGGGGAAAATATAAACTCAAAAGATTCCAAAATTACCCATCACTTTTTATTCACTTATTAATAAACAAAAGGCTTATTCTCGTTTGTTTTCGTTTTGCACTAAGCTTTATTTATACATTGTCAAAATATTTCTCTATAGGATATATTATAGACTATATATTTATTAAAGGAAACTAAAGAAATTATATAATTAAATTGTTGAGTAATATTGTTGCATAATAATTAAATATTTTCTGGAAGTAGTATGAGCTTAAATATTAAAATTTATTAGTACATGTAGCTCACAACTTGCATTCACCTTTCCCATTTGTGGGTAATAATGAAACATGAATAGGAATCTAATAGTAGAAGAGTTTTAAAGCAGAAAAGAAATTTTTTGTTTACTGTATAATGACTAGTTTTCTATAGTTCACTTTCCTTCGTTGAAGTGCAACCCACGAAGTTCAATATCTTGTTCGCTGACTAGCATTTCATGGACAGCCAATCAAAGAATTGAAATAAAAAACAATATCTTGTGAGAGATTTTAGACTGATTAAAGATCTTAATCCTGTAATCCTCTAAAATCCAGAAATAATTGTTTAGATTGGTCACCATATTTGGATTCAGTGTGTATGGATTATTAATTTGTTCTGTAATCCTTGTATATCTATAGGATACATCATCAACTGTGATTGATATTGGAGATTCTGATGATCTACAATCTGAAGGAAATGGTGTTATATCACTTGAAAGGTAAGGCAGATAAAGCCAAAGAAACTCCTAAGAAAATTAGAATCTGTGTAAAATTAGCCTGCGTAGTGGCCCTCTGGTTGGGTGGATTGGGAAATCTTTTCTAAAATTGTCTTTGAATACTATCAACAGTTCTACCAGTAATTGTGGACTTTTTCCTTTATTCGTTGCCTCAATACATCCACACATTAATTCATCTATCAAACTGTCCATCAATCCTTTCATTCTAACTTTCTTTAAGGGTAGTGCAGTGGTAAAACTTTGGTCTTTCACCACTATGACTCTCAGGTCCGGTCACTGGTTTGTGGTTCTGCAGACACCATATATTAATTAATAGAGTTTGTTCAATGTGTTCTCTCCCTTGCCATGAAGGTTTTTTCTCAGGGTTGCCTAGTTGTGTGCTTACACTGTAATATTAATGTAGTGGTACTATAGTGAGCGGGAGAGGGTTGTAGCCTCTGACTAGTGAGACATGGCAACGACTCCCACTATCACAACATAAAATAAAAAGATATTTTATTCTTTTATTTATGCTTTCATTAAATCATTCTTTTGTTCGTTCATTCGATCAATTGATCGTTTGTGTGTGTGTGCATTCATGCGTGGCTGCATGGTGCATTCTTTGGTTCATTCATTTATTTTTAAGCATTAAGTGCATATGCTTATGTTGATTTACATCTGTTATAGCCCTGCAGAAGGCAGTCCAAAGAAGCAAGGCATTTCAGAAAAGGAATTCATGGAAAGAATACAGGAACGAATGGCTTCTGAAGTTAGTGGATATGTAAGTCATGGGAATTATATATTAATGTTAAATATGGAACTTGGAACTTCCTTTGTGCTTTATTACTGAATGGAGCACAGTAAAAGTTGTTTTATTCGTTAACTAAATTTTTCTTTTGAAAAATAACTGCATTATATTGTAAAAGATTCATTGGTTCATAGGTTGAATAAGATATTAATAAAATATGAAGGCTTTGGTCTATGTTATCCTGCAAATCCATTACAATTTTTTCTCCCTTTGAAAACAGGTGTGGCAAGCTGGAACCAAGTCTGCTAAGAGAGCTTTTGATTTGTATGCCAATATTGATATCTTACGGCCATACTTTGATGTGGAACCAGCAGATGTCAGAAACAGGTAAGGAACATAGATGCAGTTAATACTGTATGTACTCATTAGTCAAGTAACTATCAAGAAGAGAGAAATGAATTGCAAAATCAGCTTGACCTATCTATGCCTTGTTAACCCCACAATGATTTTGTAATTGTGTGTATCTTAAAAGAGATGTAGAATTGGTGTTGCAAAACACTATAATTGCTAACCCTCTTAAGTTTGTATTTTTTAAGTTTGTATTGTACGTCATTGTACGTCTAAAACTTAAAGTGCTTATCATCCTTTGCACCATATTTTCAGAAGTGATTCTTTATAGATAGTGGATAGTACATTGATTGTGAAAATATTTCATCATTTGAATGTCGGGTCTTTAAGATACGAAGGTTTTTATTCCCAATATGTTAATGACTATGACGTAACATAAGGGATCATTTAATATACAACACTGCACTCGTTCTGGAATACATTATTTTAAAAGCATCACCCTCCTACTCGTGACTCACGTAAAGGTTCTTACAAATTTGTTTTCAAAAAATGTCCAGCGTTCAATATTAAAAGTTGCCACAAAATAACTCAAATCCCTCATGTTACATCATAGTCATTAACATATTGGAAATATAAACCTTCGTATCTCAAAGACCCGACATTCAAATGACAAATTATTTTCACAATCAACTATTCACTATTTAAAGACTCAATTCTGAAAATATTGTGTAAAGGCTTATAAGCACTCTAAACTCTGAGACTTTTAACTTATTAGGATATTTTTTTGCAATTCCCATAGATCCCTTACTTGTCATCCTTCTTAAGACAGCTTCCAAGAGCAGGTGCTGCCCCACAGACCTACCAATATATATAGTTATTTATGTATTATATCAATTATTTATATCAATAAATTATCTGATAATATTATGTATTACTTTCCATAGGCTTCTCTATTCACTGATACCTAAGTTCCCTTCAGTAACATCCCCTCAGGTAAATGAACACTTTTCATGCTGAACATTAAGTAAAATACCATTCAGTTATAATGTCTTCATTATGCCTGCTACAATTTGCAAGCAACTGTGAAGTGTGACCTGACAAACTTGTTTTTATAAGTTTATATCTCAGAAATTTGCAAGGTAAAAGTTTGCAAGCTTCAAATGCAAATCTTTATAGATGGTTGTGAATGGCACTATCTAAAAAGTGTCACACAGTAAACTTGCAAGAATTGCATTGCAAGCCTGTTGGAAATGTCTGACATGTAAACTCATAAAAACAAGTTTGAAGCATCACAAACAGTGTGACTTATGACTTCATGTTAGATATTTTATGTGTATTTTATCCTTGCAGACAGTCGTAGGTGAACTGTATGGACCATTGATGTTGGTATTCACTTTGATTACTGTGCTACTGTTTGGTATGAAGTCATCAGGACACACTGTGGTAAGCAATAATCACAATACCAACTACACTGTACGTTATTGAAAAAGAAAATATAGTATGCCCTTGTTGGGACTCAAGTCCTTGGTTTCATTGTACAATACGTTGAACAAAACACACTTCAAGTACCAACCACGCAACCAGACACGAGATGTAGAACAAATGTGGGGTCATTCCTATCCAAAATAACTTTTATTGTAATTGTATTTTATAAAAGAAATAAAAAAAGTTGCTTGCTGTGCTGTGTTGGGTTATAAAGCACTTGGGGATTGACAGAACACTCGAGAAGTGTCAAGAAGCACTCTGCTCTGTGTCGTGCTTCTCCTAACTTTTCTCTCGTGTTCTGCCAGCCCCTGCGTGCTTTATGACTGCACACAGCACGTGTGCGCTTTTTGTATTTCTTCAATACAACTCACATTATTGATTGTTACTGAGAGAGGAAAACCATAGAACCTGAAAAGAGTTGCCCCCTGTTAATTGGTCTTGTCATATTATTTGCAGCAAGAAGGCACGTTAATGGGCACAGCTTGTGGACTATGTTTTGGATACTGGTTTGGTGGTTCTGCCTTCTGCTATTGTGTGGCCTATTTCTGTAACACCCATCTAACCTTTCTTCAAATTCTTTCTTCAACTGTAAGTATTCATATTTTCTTACTTTTAGCCCAATAAAGGAACAACATCCGAAATCACAATTTTTTGTTTCAACCACATCAGAAATATTGGTATAAGTTGCAAACCTTTCTACAGGGTGTTTAAGTTTCCTTATCATTCACTTATTGTTTTCTTTTTTGATTTACAACTTTTATTGGGTATCAATTAGGAAGGAAAAATACAGAACCAACATGCTACCCAAAGCGAAAAGTGCGAAAGGTACTCTAGGTCCCATGCTAGGCATTTCCTTTTGACTAACGATATAAATCAATAGAGAATTGTCTTGGAAAATTAAACACAGTTAAAGTAGTAAAAACTGATAACAACAACAACACACCAACGTAGTCTGAACTGGTAACTGGTAGTCAGTTTATTCAAATGATCTGATAATTTTCCGTTATTCATACTGCTTACAGTTAGTGAAATAATTATCAGGAAGGCATTTAAAATTTTCTTGTGATTCTCAGAGTATTCTATTCACGGCAGTCCCACAATGAGAAATGGAGAAGTAAACCTGGTCGAGCTCTACAAAGAACCAAAACAGTTAATGGGAGGGAGGGTGGAAATAAAGAAAACCAAGGAGAGCAACCTCAAGTCAGGGAAAAGGGCGCAGTTAGAAAGTACTAAAATACGGAAAGTGCACTGGAACAACCTTCGGCCTATGCAGCTTTAAAGTGCTTATAAGCCTTTGCACAATATTTTCAGAATTGATTCTTTAGATAGTGGATAGTTGATCGTGCAAATATTTCGTCATTTGAATGTCGGGTCTTTGAGATACGCAGGATTATGTTCCCAATATGTTAATGACTATGACGACACATAAGGGATCATTTAATATACGACACTGCACTTGTTCTGGAATACAGTATTTTAAAAGCATCACCCTTTTACTCGTGACTCACGTAAAGGTTCTTACAAATTTGTTTTCAAAAAATGTCCAGCGTTCAATATTAAAAGTTGCAACAAAATAACTCAAATCCCTTATGATACGTCATAGTCATTAACATATTGGAAATATAAACCTTCGTATCTTAAAGACCCAACATTCAAATGACGAATTATTTTCACAATCAACTATTCACTATTTAAAGAATCAGTTCTGAAAATATTGTGTAAAGACTTATAAGCACTTTAATCCCAAGTTGTAGTCTACAACCACTGATAGAAGATAGCCTTTAGTAGATAACCATAGAGTACACCATTCGAACGCAGTTGCAGTGACTAGAGTAGATTTATTGACGGTAGATATTGTTACGATCTTAAGAAACTAAGAAACTGGTTCGAACTGAAATACAGGTTAAAACACAACATTAATTTAAGATCAATTATGCTAGCTATTACAAGATCAATAAATTCACTTACTTTGATGTACGTGGATAGGATAAAGATTGAGAAAGAAGGTAGAATTTTGATAGATTGAAGACTGATAATACGGTGTAGTTAGCGTCGAGAAAGCTATATGATACTACTGAAAAAGCACGTGTCATAGATTGATTGACTGAGGTATCGAGTCACTTAATCATATAATAAAAAACTTTGTAAAAGATTAACTAGTTAACATTCCGGCCCCTTAAAGGCGCTAAGTACTGCCTTTACAATAAACTATAAGGATAAAGGCCGGAGGACAAGAAAACTGAACGGTAACAATAATAATCGTAAATGGTATGTAATAAACTAAGAGTTCAAAGTTAGTGTCCCTCGTGCATTGCACAATAGTATATCGTAGAGTCCTTTGTTTAGGCTGCAACATCTGCTTCCTCCAGAAGTACAATCTTACTGACTGGACGTACAAGCGTCGATGTCTTCGTCCTTATTTTAGCGGACCGTACTAAGCCATCCACACTATTCTGGTAAACTTCTAGTACTCTGCCTAGTGGCCATGAAAATCGCTGTGTGGTATCATCAACGATCATCACGACGTCGTTGGGTTGCAGATTCCGTTGCTTTTTGATCCACTTTTGGCGGGCTTGTAGACTGGGCAGGTACTCTTTCACCCACCTCCTCCAAAAAACGTCGGCTAGGTACTGCACCTGTCGCCACCTTCGCCGACTGTAGACGTCTTCCTTTGCAAAAATACCTGGGGGAATGGTCGAACCTGGACGTAGCAGTAGCAGATGGTTGGGAGTCAGAGCTTCAAGGTCTCGCGGGTCTTCAGAAACCTTTGTAAGTGGGCGGCTGTTCATGATCATTTCTACTTCGCACATCAGGGTGGATAACGTTTCGTCGCAGATGGTTTGTTGTTTTAAAAGTCCTTGGAGAATCTTCCTGGTCGATCTGATACATCGCTCCCACACACCGCCATGGTGCGAGCCTGAAGGTGGATTGAATGTCCACTTTACATTCTTTGCTAGAAGCGCGTCGTGGATGGCTTGCTGATTCATTGATTGGATCGATTCGCGAAGTTCCCTTTCGCCCCCGACGAAGTTCGTCCCATTATCCGTCCTAATTTCTTTAGGTGGGCCTCTTCTTGCGATAAATCGCCTTAGCGTGTTTATAAAGGAATCTGTATCTAGGCTGTGTGAAATTTCTATATGAACAGCTCGTACGGTAAGACAAGTGAAGATCACGCCGTATCTCTTTACTGTTGTTCTTCCACGACGTACCAAGAACGGTCCAAGGAAGTCAATCCCGACGGATGTGAACGGTGGATTATCCGGAGTCACGCGGTCTCTTGGCAGGTCCGCCATTTTTTGCTGCTGTGGTTTGCCGTGATTCTTTCTGCAAAAGAAGCATGTACCGATGGCACGGCGCACCGCTGCTCGGGCCTTGACAATCCAGTATCTTTGTCTTAGATGAGATAAAACATGCTCTGCGCCACAGTGACCATTAGTAACGTGGTGGTGTCTAATCAACAGCTCGGTGACATGCTGCTTGCTAGGGAGAATAATTTGGTGCTTGTGATCTTCGTCTATCGGTGCGTTCGCCAGACGACCTCCTACACATATCAGGCCATCAATCAGCTGAGGACTGAGGTTGTAGATAGAACTTGACTGCAACACTGTGGAATTACGTGAAGATAGAGCGACAACCTCTTCGGGAAAGGCCGACTTCTGCACTAACTTGAGGATTTCCCTTTCTGCCGCATTCATCTCGTCCACTGTTATCGGATCCAGCTTGTTCGAAGTGTTGACAGTCTCTTGAGCCCGACGCTTGCGGCACAGGTTACGGAGATTTGACTTCAACCGCAACATCCAGGCAACGGACTTGCGCAGGCGGGTCCAACTGGAGAACCGTTCGAAGCGCTTTACCATATCCCCGTTCATTTCCGCTGTGGAGATAACGTTGACTACTGCTTCCCTCTTCACTTCTGGGTCGTTATCTTCCAGTTTCACAGCAGGACGTCGAGGCCAGTTCTCTTCTGAATTCCAAAGGAAGCCTGGACCATTCAGCCAGCGGTTATCTCCTAAGGCCGCTTTAGGCGACAAACCTCTTGACGCATCGTCTGCAGGGTTGGACCTTGTGTCGACATACGACCATTGAGTCCTTGTTGACTTCTCGCGTATTGCAGTCACTCTGTTTGCTACAAACGTATGGAATCGTTTGTCCTCATTCTCGATGTATGCAAGTACGCATGTGCTGTCGGTCCAAAATCTCGAATCTTCTAGCACTGGGATGGAAAGCTCTTTGAGAGACATCTGATCGAGTCTAGTGGAGAGAACAGCCGCAGACAACTCCAACCTCGGTATGGTAACTGGTTTGAGGGGTGCTAGCCTCGACTTGCCATTGACGAAAGAACAGTGAATTCTCCCTTCTCGATTGACTAGTCTGAGGTATGTTACTGCTCCATAGCCTAGTTGAGAAGCGTCAGAGAAGTGGTGCAATTGGCTTGATGAGACTTCACCGAATCCGTCTGGTTTGAAGCAACGACGGATAGCTAAGCTTTCCAGATGTGGTAAATCTTGCAACCAGCTCTGCCAGCGTTGAAGGTCTGCCTCTGTCATAGGATCATCCCACCCTAGTCTTTGGCGGCACAGGTCTTGGAGCAGCAGCTTAGCCGGTAGCGTATATGGAGCAACGAATCCCAGCGGGTCGTAAATCGAACTGACTACCGAAAGTATACCTCGTCTGGTGGCGGGTCTGTCCTTGATAACGATAGCGAATCCAAAGGTGTCGGATGAGACTTTCCACTGAACGCCAAGAGCTCTCTCAATGCATGTAGAATCGAAGTCCAGAGTCTTCGTAGAAGGCGCTCTTTCCTGTTCTGGGATTGTCGAGAGAACCGCAGCGGAGTTTGACATCCACTTTGTCAAACGAAAGCCTCCCTTTGCCAATAGATCACGCAGCTCTTTAGCGAGATGAACTGCAGCTTTCTCGGTAGCCACAGACTTGAGGCAATCGTCGACGTAGAAATTTCTCTTAACTGTCTCGATTGCCTGTGTACTGAATTCTCCTGAGTAGTCGTCAGCTGTCTTGCGTAGAGCAAACGTTGCGCAACTAGGCGATGAAGTTCCTCCGAACAGATGGACATTCATCTGGAACTCTTCTATTTCACCTTCGAGATCTCCATCCTTAAACCATAGAAATCGTAGAGCGTCACGATCTCCTTCCGGTACTCGTACCTGATAGAACATTGATTCAATGTCTGACATGAGGGCAATTGGTTCCTCGCGGAATCTCGTAAGCACCCCAATCAGAGAGTTGTTAAGGTCCGGCCCCTGTAGAAGCTCATCGTTCAATGCTTTGCCTTTATGCTTAGCTGAGCAGTCATATACGACGCGGACCTTGTCGGGTTTTTTTGGATGGAACACAGGGTGGTGAGGCAGATACCAGGTAACATTCGTGGCGACGTAACAGTCAGTGACCTTTCTGGCGTAGTCTTTCTCGAGCAGATTGTCGATGAATCTTGAATACATCTCGTGTAGCTTGGGGTCCTTCCCGAGTCGTTTCTTCAGGAGCAGAAGACGGTGCATAGCAAGGCATCTGTTGTTTTCAAGAGAGGGCGCGTCATTCTTCCAAGGCAGCGCCAACTCGTAATGCCCATCTTTACGACAAATAGTTTCCTCCATGATCTTTAGAGCTCGCCTGTCTTCCATTGACATAGTTCTCTTGTTGTCGTATTGTGAGTCGTTGAACTCCATATTGCAGAAACTCTTAAATTGATGTTCGAGATTTGCTTCAGATTGAACAAAGTTCGACATGTGGAATTCGTGGGCTCCATTTTTCAGTGGTCCGACAACCGCCCATCCTAGAATGGTCTTCATTGCGTATGGTTCTCCTTCTAATCCTGCTCTGATTTCCTCCGGTTGCAGGGCTCTGGGAACGTCGCTGCCAATCAGTAAGTCGACCTCTGCATTGATGCTTGGTATACTAAGACCTTTGAAGTGTTGCCAACTGTTTACATCTACTTGACTAGCCATACTTTCTGTCGAGACAGGAAGATTCGCAATGGAGAATACGGTAGGAATTTCTAGATGGCCAGTACCATCCAGGGCTGATACCTCTAGGCCAAGAACTGTTGTCTCAGTTTTGCTGTTGACCTTCTCTATCGTCGTGATAGATAAAGTGGTTTCCTTTCCTTGGGCATTGAGCATGTGTTTGAGTCTTTCTGTGCAAAAGGTGGTATTTGATCCCCCATCCAGGAACGCGTACGTTTGTACTACCTTGTTGGAGTCTCTTGCCTTGACCTTCACAGGAACTATAGGCAAGGCTATTATCTTCCGGGTCGGGACTGTTGGGTGACTCTTGACATAGCCGTTTCGAACCTGGGAGGAACTTTGGTTGGTGGTTTGTTTCGAATCACTGCTTGTTGCCTCGCCATCTTGTTTGGATTCTTTAGCTGTACTCGACTTTGGGTGAAGAAAGGTCGAATGTTTTTGTGTGCATCCATCCACCTTGCAAAAGCTTGCCTTTGAACAAGAATTAGCTACGTGACCATTGGTAAGACAGTTGTCACACAATCTCTTGTTGCGAACAAGTTTGTGTCTTTCTTCTAAGCTCATTCCTCTGAAGACGGAGCACTGAGAAAGCCAGTGATTATTGCTGCATGACGGGCATTCTGGAAGTCTCCGAGACGTCGTAGTATTGAGACATTCGCTGTTCTTGTTATTGCTGTTTGGAGATGTTCTCGGGTCGACTTGAGTTGCGAACGACATTGTTCTCCTAGTGTTTCGTTCGTTGTAACTTCTTGGCTTGTTTGTATTCAGGTTGCTGTTGTTTGACATGTCACCGAATATTGGATGGGCTGCAATTCTCGCGCGATCCTCCACGAATGCGGCTACATCGTCAATGGTAATTTCTCTTCCGTCCCTTTCGGTGATCCTATCTGCGATGTCGCGCCACTTCAGGCGTAACCCGTATGGCAGCTTGTCCACAATGCGCTTCAGCGTGTCCGGGTTTTCTATTTTACTCGAAAATCCAATCTCTCTTAGGGTGTTCCTGCAGCTCGTGAGAAGGGTTGAGAACTTACGCAGTGCTTCGCCAGATTCGGTCTTTATCGGGTTGCCTTCGGTTAGTCTACCAACATACGATGCTGCTATTTTGTAGCTTTGGCCGTATCTTTGCTTAAGAAGTTTTCGGGCTTCGCGATAGCCTTCTGCGGGGGGCATTGAAAGGCAACTCCGCATCAGCTCCTGTACGTCTCCAGCTGTATATTGTACAAGATAGTACAATCTTGCATTGTCGCTCTCCGTTTTGGACTCGATGATATTCTCAAAGGCTCGGACGAAGCTGCAATATTCTATCGGATTTCCGTCAAAGGTTGGTACCTCAGGCTGAGGTAGCATCAAGGCAAGGGTGTGTCGCTGTTGCTGAACCAGTAGGCTCTCTATTTGTTGAGCTTGCATTCTCTGGGCCGCCATCGCGCTAAGAATAGCTTCTTCGTTTTCCGATTTTATCTTGATGTCCTTCTTCAAGTCCTCTGTCTTCTTCTCGTTGATTGATATTTTAAGGTCGGCTGGTAAGTTGAGCATCGGTGGTGGTGTTAATGGTGTCTTAGGCCTTTTAAAATCTCCGTTTTCTTCCGTACTGTCCTCGTCTGTTTCTTCGCCGCTCGATTCATTGGAAACTGTCTCGTAACTGCTCTCACCTTCGTAGGCATTTTCTTCGGCGGTGGCCTTTGCTATTTCTGTTTCCAGTTCCAATTGTTCCATTTTCTGTTTCAAACGCAGTTCTTCTTCTTGAAGTGCTTGTCGTTTTTTAAGAAGCGTCACTTGAACCTTCAACGCTGCCTTTCGTGCGGCGATATTTGACCTTGACGAACGTGAGCTGCGATGAGACGTGACACTGGCGTTGTCGTCATCGACCTTTGGATCGCATGACTTCTTCTCCAACTCTGATGCTGTGGCTATAGAGTCTATTCTTCGTTTTAAATCGCAAACTCTTGTCATCTCTGCTTCGAAGTATTCATGGGATTCTTCTATATCGCATTCGTCAGACAGATTGGCGTGGTAAGTTTCGTGAGCAGTTCGAAAATTGTCCATCGCGTCATCCAGTTCGGGAATTTTCAATTTTATGGATTCTAAATTGTCGACGCTGAGTAGCATTTCTTTGATTTCATTTTGTGTTTTTGTAATAAGCCCTTTGGCGGCGCTCCTAGCTCGTTTCAGTTGTCGCAGTTCTTCCATTATTGGATTGGCAGATTATTGAATTCCGATCATTCCTTTGACCATGCGGTTATCAATGTTCCTTTGAACCATACAGCATTCCGATCATTCCAACGAAATCAAGTACGGCGAAGTAGAAGTTATACAGCAATGTACAGTCGTAAATAACACAGCTATACGTACCAAATTCGAACTAAATGTAGTCTACAACCACTGATAGAAGATAGCCTTTAGTAGATAACCATAGAGTACACCATTCGAACGCAGTTGCAGTGACTAGAGTAGATTTATTGACGGTAGATATTGTTACGATCTTAAGAAACTAAGAAACTGGTTCGAACTGAAATACAGGTTAAAACACAACATTAATTTAAGATCAATTATGCTAGCTATTACAAGATCAATAAATTCACTTACTTTGATGTACGTGGATAGGATAAAGATTGAGAAAGAAGGTAGAATTTTGATAGATTGAAGACTGATAATACGGTGTAGTTAGCGTCGAGAAAGCTATATGATACTACTGAAAAAGCACGTGTCATAGATTGATTGACTGAGGTATCGAGTCACTTAATCATATAATAAAAAACTTTGTAAAAGATTAACTAGTTAACACAAGTGATTATGCTAAAACAATGGTTTCTCATTTTATTTATTTATTTTTTAATTTAATCACTTTGCCGCAATTGCAGGGATAGAGTCACAGGGCTAAGCCCCAATTGCACGTGTACATGCGTACTAGTGTGATTGCCATGAAAAATCAATAAAAAAATATGTCTATAATTTATATAAATCATACAATTCATTGCTATTCTCTAGGGATATGCTCTGTTTGGTAGTGTGCTATGTCTGTTCTTCACCACCATTGGCTATCATCATTCACATTCATTCTTCTATGCTCTCTGGATGATCTTTGGAGGACTTTCTGCTATGAAACTGGTAAGTTAAAATCTTAATTCTTTTCATGCTTCAGCAACATCCACAATTTTTGGACACCTGGACTTTGGCCTGTAGCAGGGGGAAGGGCCTACCCCAACCCCCCCTTCCCCCTTGGGATAATTTTGTCATATTGTATATTCATAGGAAAATTTAGTAATGAGGTGGCCAATGGCATCACTATGGACCTGCTACTGCTAAATGTACAGGCAATATCATACCATTGATTCCATTTTCAGGTCAGTGTATATGCAAGCAGAACATGGAATCGTCGCCATGGAATTATTGCTGGTTGTTTTGTTGCTGCATTGCATCTTTTGTTCCTTCTTTATCTTCATTTTGCATTTCACAGTGTTTATGAAGGTATGTAATAGAAATTGATCAGAAACGATGGTGATGAAGATGATAAACTTTTTGCAAATAGTCATGGACAGCATCACGATTATCATCCTCATTACCACCACCACCACCACCACCATCATCATCATTACCACTACAGCTACCATCATTATCATCATCATTACCACTACCACTACAGCTACCATCATTATCATTACGACCAACACCATAATTATCATCTTCATCATTACTAACACCACCATCATCAGCATCATGATCGCCACCACCACCACCACCATAATCATTACCAACGACACCTGCACCACCATCAACATCTCCATCATCCACCATTAACACTATCATCATCCACCATTAACATTATCATCATCAACATGATCACCACCATCATCATCATCATCATAATCACCACCACCACTCCACCATCATTATAATCATTACCAAAAAAACCTGCACCATGCACCATCAACATTACCACCACCATAATCATCATCATCTTCATCACCATTACCACGGACATAATCATGATCATGATCATCATGATCACCACCACCACTACCACTACCACCATCATCATAATCATTATCAACAACACCTGCACCACCATCAACATCTCCATCATCCACCATTAACATTATCATCATCATCATTTTTATGAATGATCATGAATGAATGGAAGAATAACCACTTTGAAGAAAGCATTTGTTAAAACATTTATTATTTTGTTTTGATGTTTCGCTATGTACATCATAGAACCCGGAGCAGTTCTTTCACGTCACACACGTGAAGTCTTCATCCCTACAATGGAATATAATATCGCTGCCACGCAACAAGTAATCACACAAAGATTGCCAAGAATAGATGTCGCTAGAGAAGTGTTTACCAGGGCAGCTAGAGTTGCAAGAAGCATTAATGACAGTAAGTCCTGAAAATCTTGTTTACCTGGTTTATAAAAATACATTTTAATTAGATAGACTTTAATGGACCTTGGTCATATGGCGCCATGTTTATTTCCATGAGACCAAAAACCTCTGTTTACCCCGCATGACCTCGTCCTGAAACACTTGAATGAGAGGCTGCAAGGGAAAAAATATTGTTAAAGCTAAGATGGCTGCCGCATGAGAATGGTATATAGACCCCTTGCAGCAGGTCGGAATGCAGCTCAAGTTGGAGGACATAACAATAGGTGTCCAGATACTGCGCTTATCACTTGAGTAAGAAACGAGACAGTTTTGAGAGTTAAATTTTGCCGTCAAAACTACTATGTTGTTAGGGGCAACGGCATAAAATTATGACGTCGGTAATCTCGTAAAAACGCGCCAAAATGAACGTTACTCGACAAGGCAGAACATTTCAGAGAGGTCTTCCTCTTTCAGAAGATTTGAAAACCTCGATCATTGATGGAACTGACTAGTACGTTCATTTTGGCGCATGTTGCATGCCGCTGTAAAGCACGCTGAGATTGGCAGAACATGAGAGAAGTGTTAGGAGAAGCAAAACCACGTGTTAAATCTTTGGGCACTCTTTCTGCTTCTCGACCTTACATGTCGCTCATGAATGAAGCACCCATAACAATGTTGCTCATAAACTATTTCCGTCCGCATGACGCATGTCTTTGAGCCATTACTTTACGAATCCACTAACATTTTTCTGTTATTTTGATTCCTAGCTGTTATTGCAACGCCAGTGTTCTCAATGTGATGGAAGAATACCATAACGACTGAGAAGTGGAACTTGTCAGCACTCAATGGGAAAATAGTTGCTTTAATATAGAAAAAATATTCTAAAAATTCTTTATTTTAATCCTCATCATTGAATCCGGCCGACCACATGCATAATCAGGAGTAGTACTAGAAGACTATTAGTATAAGACTTAGCGTTAAGCGTTATTCATGGTTGTCGTGGCAATTTGATCGGGAAATGAACTGATGCAACTCGCTTTGCTAATTTTTAGACTGTAATTAGCTATAGATGAGGGGAACAGTACTATTCCGTCTGTCAGTACAAGTAAAATTATTAGCATTGACGGCCTGTAATGGAGCATTTTTAGCTCACAATCTCAAAAGAAATCCATTTTGCGAATGTGTTCTTAATTCAAGCCATAGATGCAGTACTTTTCAATCACTTACTTTACCTAACGAAGGATTGAACATGGTGATATCAACACTGAATGGTGTACCATAAAAGGTACCAGAAATAGGGCAAAGAAGAACATTTGAAATATTTTTTTCTTGTTTTGGGGTTGGAGGTGGGGTGGGGGAGCACTGAAATATAGCTATTTCCAAAATGTTGTTTGGAGTTCTGAATATTGCATAGTGAATTGCGGCCGATAACCAGGTAGAAATCTAAAATTAAATGGCGTAAGGGATGGACAAAAAGGATTTCTGTATTATGTAAGGAAAGAGACGTGGTCTTCAACATTACGAACCTGCTGGGTCAACCGACTGTAGTTTATTGCTATACTAGGGCCACATCTTAGAGTGCTGTAAAGTTTTAAAATGCCTGTAAAATATTAGCTCGGGAAACCCCTCAAAATGGGATAAATTGATTTAATAAAGATATCTAATATTTGAATAATCATACAGTAATGAGTATTTATTGAAAATTTGCTTCCTCATGTAGTAATCAGTGTTTCATTTGATGACAAATAAACTCAAATGCCTCCTATGACATCACAGTCATTCAGACATATTGAAACTATATAAACCTTGATGTCTTCAAGGTGCATGAAAATCATGTATAAATATTTTACCATTCAACTATTCACTTCATGCAGAAATAATAATAATAATGATAATAACAATATTAATAATAATAATAATAATATTGAGTTAGGGGTGGGGGCACGTTTTAAAGAGGCCGAATTAAATTCTGATCTTGTGCATTGGTTCTTAAATAATTTTGCATAAATTGTCCAGTGTGAATTCATGGTATGATTTTTCTGTTTTCTTAATCAGTTCCCATGAATTTATGTAACACCAGTTTGAATAGCAAGTTGATTTAACCTTGGTGTGATTTGACGTATGACACGCAGCGGAACGAAAGTTAGTGAAGCGTTGCGTGACGACCCTAAATATACTTAGGAAGGCTAGGAGGACGGAAATGACATGAAGATGGCTCTTTCTCCCTAAAGAAACTAGTTTCTTTGCGCCTTAAAAAATGGCAGCTGAATATGAAATCAAGGTATTACTACAAAGTAAGTAACTTTGTGTATCGCGATTCACTAAGTAGTTTCTTATATTTTTGAGAAGAAAATATTTTGTGGTATTGTCGTTTCAAAATTAAAAGGTTTCTGATTGGCTAACGCGCGACGAAAAGGGAAGCTTGAGCGCACACGCGTCAAATTTTTACGCTTGTTGGTTTAGCGCAAGCTCGTGAGGAGAATTTCGCTTATAATCAAAGAAAATCGGTTAGTTTTTTTCCTCCTTCGTGTGTTAAATTCTTTGGAATCGCGATACCAAATTAATTACGATTTTGAGACCACAATACCACGAAATATTGACGGCGTTGGAAGAAAAAATATTCAATATTGGGCTCCATCGCCTCGTGACTCCGCCCAATATCGAATATATTTTCTCCCAACTAGCCGTTAAAATATTTCGTGGAATTGTCTCAAAATCGCAATTACTTTATATAATTTTGGCCCTTCATTTCTTCATATAATCGACTTGAAGCCAAGACGTCAACAGTGCACAAAATATACTTATGAAAATACTGAATGTGAAATCAAGGTATTACTACAAAGTAAGTAGCTGTGTTAATTGTCGTCCTTAATTTCTTCATATAATCGACTTGAAGCCAAGACGTCAGCAAAATATAAACATTTCAACGCCAGTCAGAATACCGACTTAGTATTTTTGAATAACGATAGCGAAAAACTACCGAGTTCGCAGAATATCGAAAGCAAAATAATTCAGTTTAAGAATTGAGTGCTATACCTTTTTCTAATTTACTGTTTGTAATCCAAAAATTATGTCCGATTCATCGAGCATGAATGCCCAGAATCAAAAGAACTGGTATTTCAAACACGCTACATTTCTACCATACCGTAGGTCGTACGCTTCGCCGCTTTCCACGTATTTGTTGTAAATGCATTCTAGAACACTTTTAACTTAGCCTCTAATGATAAAGTGCATCCAGTCAAACTGTTGAATAGTGTACGTCACCTAAATTAGATAAGTACTGTTACTATTTTAGCTGACGTCACCTAAATTTGAAACTACCAGTAAACCGCTACTGAGATCAGGGGGAGAAACGATGATACAAACGAATGTCTATTCACTCATTCTTTTGTAAAACAACCTCCCGGATTAGCATGACCGTTATTTATATTTTATAACTGCAAGTATGCGTTTTCTAACAAGAGTGTATTATATTTAACACATGAAGACACATCAGATTCATTGAGGATCTGTTGGAATACAGTAAAAACCCGCGAGTAAGAACCTGAAAATTAAGAACCCCACCTAATAATGATCTTGCTAACTCGGAACATCGCGATCTTAAATGGATTAATTTACATGAAGTGGGAATAAAAATCCTAGGTATTTATTTTTCTCATAACAGAGCGTATTATGATATAGATAATTATGAAAGAATATTTGAACACGTCAAAACTATTTTTAACTATCTGGAAAGGCAGATCATTGACTCCTATATTGGGAAAATCCAGGTGGTTAATTCTTTAGGTCTTTAGGCTAATGTATGGAACTTACAAGTTTTGGAGAGTTTTAGGGAAGCACCGGTGGCATGCGCTGCTAATGCGCGGCCTTTCACCAATGCGGCCCGAGTTCGAGTCCTGGTGATCTCGATGTCGTATGTGAGTAGAGTTGTTTGTTGGTTCTCTCCTGTGCTTCGAGGGGTTTTCTCCGGGTCCTCCGGTTTTCCTCCCTCCTCAAAAGTCAGCTACCAAAATCAGCTAACAAATTCTAATTCGATCTTTGGGCTTTCACTTACTTTCACTTAGTTTGGAGCCTAGCTCTATTGTGATTGTCCCACGCTGTGATTCAACAGCGAAGAGTTAGTAAATTACCACCCTTAAAAGAGCTAAAGCCGATGGGAGGAATTGAATGTATTCAAGAAAATTTCGATGTTAGTAAAATACCTAGTGACGTGTCAAAATTTTATTCTAAAGCCCTTAGGGCCTGAGCTGAATTAAGTTATACAAAGATAGACGATAATAATGTGGAAAGCATCCTGAAACAATCACTGTGGAATAACATTTTTATAAAGTTTACCTGTGATGTAAAGTGTATGTAGCGCGTTGACTGAATTGTAATATTAGACGTGAATGACATTTGGAACCCAAATACTGGTTTTAGGTGGGAGGATGTGGTGGAATAGGGTCTTTCAAACAAGGATTGGTTAACTTGGATGGGGATTATAAAGGCTTTAGCAGCCAGCACCTTGGATTAAAACACTGAAAAGAAATCTCCACTGTCCAATTGGGGCACTTACTCTTACTAGAAAAATTAAAGTTTTCGAACAGTCTATCGAATTAATTAAAGTAAAACTTGGCAAATATATCAAAGTATTATAAGTAAGAAATTTGAACCTCCTGCGGCTAAACGTAGGTGGCAATTAATTTTGCATGATAGAGATTGTTTGATTGGAAAAAAGTATTAATAATATAATAATATTTCTTTCTTTCGACAGGAAACCTATGTCACATTAGTGATTTACAATAGGGAACTGCATTAAGAAATATACAAGTAAAATAATTTAAAAAAAACGATATGTAAAAGACAATAAAGAAAAAATATATAAATTAATTAATTAATAATGGATAAATAAATAAAAAGTAAAAATAAAAGTATATGTAAGTATATAATATATAATATATGTATATATATAATTTTAACCTAAAAATTAGCTTCTAATCAAAAAAGAACATTTTAGTGCTCTTTTAAATTTTCTTAAAGACGAAAGTAATTTAATGTCATTAGGTAAGGAGTTCCAACTTTGAACGCAGGAATTCTGAGATGTTTGTAGGCCCCAGTTTGTGTTGTATTTAACTGTTCTATTTGCGACAGTATTTACACAACTACTATAGATACATAACTTAGGTGGTTTCAATATAGGAATTTGACAAACTGTTTATATGTATTTTTGTTTTATTCCATTATTTAATTAAGCATCTCTTCGCTTCAAAAACTCATTGAAAATTCATGAAGGGAACACAATAGAAATCATGGCCATGAAGGTGATTTTGTATCTGATATAGATTCGTCTTCATTTGCATAAACTTTAACTTGGATTTTCTCTATCAAACTTGGTTCATTTCGTAAAGAATTCAGTAAAATATGAGAACATCATCATTAGTTTTTGAAGCCGTTCAATAAACTCGGCTACGCCTCGTGTTATTAAATCCTAATAAAACACTCCTGCGAGTTTATTAAACAGTACATAGAGTGTTGCGTTTCAGTTTTGCTTCATATAATGCTTTTTGTCTGTGTGCACAGAGATTTCAAAATTAACATAACAGCCACCAATTCAGAGCTATACATAAATAGGTTTTAATAAACCAGTTAGTGCATTTCAGGGTATTTTGTACTATCACATAATTCTTTTGCTTTCTATTGTTTTAGTCTGATTATCAAAGTTGAATACGCACATTTTTTTGCGACTTTGTGAGAATCATTCTAGCGCAACACAAACAAAGTTTTGTTATTTGAAAACCATATTTTCATTCCATGCATGCTAATGAGAGTTTGTGAAGGCTTTGTTTCGTTGTTTAAGATTCCGTGACCTAGAAAACCGAACATCTAAAACCGCGATTTTTTTCCTTATTTCCGAGGTGATCATTGTATTACAAAGTACTCATGTCACTCGGGAAATTAGTGATTAAATTTCCCCGACACCTCGGGAAAATTTGTAAAAGCCCCTTGGGCTGCCCCCTCGGGACTTCCACAAATTTTCCCTCGTTATTCGGGGAAATGTAATCACTATTTTCCCTTGTGCCATGGTATTACTTATAGGTGTATCTGCCCACTTCAATCTGAAGACAGTGATCGCTGATTTCCGTAAGACTTATTCTATGTTTGATGTTGCTAACTCCTCTCAGATATTCTTCTGGTTTATAGTCTGTTTTAAACCTTCTATACGCTCTCAATTTATTTTTTCGTGAATCTCATCTTTTGTCCTTCGTCGTTATATAAGTCTCCAAGCCAAATTTGAAATTCCTAATCTTCGATTCTTTGTTTGATGAGTTTTGTTACGGATATCCAGTTAATCTATGGATAAAAATAGTCCCCCCCCCTCTCCCCACAGATAAGTATGACTGGGACATTCTAATCATCCTGAGGGGAAGAAGAGATCCGTGACTTCAAGTTCGCTCGCTCGTTCGTTTGTTCGTTCGTTCACTAGATCGTTCGTTCGTTCGCTCTTTCGCTCGTTCGTTTATTCGTTCGTTCGCTCGTTTTAAATAGAGAGGTTTAGCATGACGTTTACCGAGAGAAATCGCGAACCACTAACCGCAGCTTGAAGTCAGCGGTTTGCGGTTCGAAGTATAGATTTTTTGAGGGGTTTAGCAAATCGTATTTTACATACGACAAAAACCTGAGGATTGTGGGTATTTTTCTCAAGAACACGGCGGCTGCTGCAAGGTCGGTAAAGTCATATTTCAGATATTTCTTTATTCTGACTATTTCCTTTCATTTGAAGAGAGCAAGCTAAATTTCAATCTGATTAAAAACAAAACAATCACAGAGTCATATATCTAACAATTAATTGAATATATCCTTATTTTCATACAATTTATGTCTAAACTCATTTAGTATAATTGGAGAGTAAATTAAAGACCAGACGAGGCTTTTATATAAATTAAAAAGGTCAAGAAAACTTTGTAAACAAATTTTAGCGTACCTTTTCAGTGATATTTTTCTTCATCCTTATACTTTTCGATAATTCTTTCCAATCTTTCTCTGCATGCACGACCCATGAGGCTTACTGGCTTTTCCTCTGTAGAAAATATAGGAGATAGCTTCTTTGCTATATTTTCACATTCACTGGGTTTGCTTGGCTTTAGGCCCCGTCCACACGTATCCAGAAATTTTTGTATCCGCAATTTTTTTTTTTTTTTTTGCGGATACGGGTTGCGTCCACACGTTGCGCAAATTCTTGTGTCCGTATCCGCAAATTTTACGAAAACGGATGCGTGTGGACGGTGAAAACGATTCGAATACGCTGCGCGTGGACGCAAACATTTTCGTATCCGCAAAAAATAATTTGCGGATACAAAAATTTCCGGATACGTGTGGACGGGGCCTTAGACTTGCGACTTCGGTCAGGCAAGTGCAATATCTTGACTAATTGAAAACGATCATGCCAACCAAAAGGCATGATTTCTAGTAAATAAAGGTACTCAATTCAGACATACATATCTGCAAATAGCTAAATTATCTAAAAAGCAGGCTATATTATGGACTCTTTCACTGAAAGTACAAAAAGAGCGATTTGTTTTGCCAGTCTGCCAACGAGCATGGAGAGCGTCATGTTTGATTTTCATTCATGACTATATGCCTTCAATTAAATTTACTGTGTCTCTTCAAAAATAAAAAAAGTAACAAAAAATGCAACCCTCAATCCCTTATGTATTAAATCACTTTACAAATAACACTTTACGTCAGTTCTCCTACTACGAAAGATAAAAAATCCTGAGGGAAAACACTTACCACAGAACGAGTGTCTTGCCGACTTCCAAGTTCCGACTTCTAAGTTCCGACTTCCAAGTTCCGACTCCTAAGTTCCGACTTCCAAGTTCCGACTTCTAAGTTCCGACTTCTAAGTTCCGACTTCCAAGTTCCGACTTCTAAGTTCCGACTTCTAAGTTCCGACTTCCAAGTTCCGACTTCTAAGTTCCGACTTCTAAGTTCCGACTTCTAAGTTCCGACTTCCAAGTTCCGACTTCTAAGTTCCGACTTCTGAGTTCCGACTTCTAACTTCCGACTTCTAACTTCCGACTTCTAAGTTCCGACTTCTAAGTTCCGACTTCCAAGTTCCGACTTCTAAGTTCCGACTTCTGAGTTCCGACTTCGAAGTTCCGACTTCCAAGTTCCGACTTCTAAGTTCCGACTTCTAAGTTCCGACTTCTAAGTTCCGACTTCTAAGTTCCGACTTCTGAGTTCCGACTTCTAACTTCCGACTTCTAACTTCCGACTTCGAAGTTCCGACTTCTAAGTTCCGACTTCCAAGTTCCGACTTCTAAGTTCCGACTTCTGAGTTCCGACTTCGAAGTTCCGACTTCGAAGTTCCGACTTCTAAGTTCCGACTTCCAAGTTCCGACTTGTAAGTTCCGACTTCTAAGTTCCGACTTCTAAGTTCCGACTTCTGAGTTCCGACTTCTAAATTCCGACTTCTAAGTTCCGACTTCTAAGTTCCGACTTCTGAGTTCCGACTTCTAAGTTCCGACTTCCAAGTTCCGACTTCCAAGTTCCGACTTCTGATTTCCGACTTCTGAGTTTCGACTTCCAAGTTCCGACTTCTGAGTTTCGACTTCTGAGTTTCGACTTCTCAGTTCCGACTTCTGAGTTTCGACTTCCAAGTTCCGACTTCCAAGTTCCGACTTCTGACTTTCGACTTCCAAGTTTCGACTTCCAAGTTCCGACTTCCAAGTTTCGACTTCTGAGTTTCGACTTCTAAGTTGCGACTTCCAAGTTCCGACTTCCAAGTTCCGACTTCCAAGTTTCGACTTCTGAGTTTCGACTTCCAAGTTCCGACTTCCAAGTTTCGACTTCTGAGTTTCGACTTCTGAGTTTCGACTTCCAAGTTCCGACTTCCAAGTTCCGACTTACAAGTTTCGACTTCTGAGTTTCGACTTCCAAGTTCCGACTTCCAAGTTCCGACTTCTAAGTTTCGACTTCTGAGTTTCGACTTCCAAGTTCCGACTTCCAAGTTCCGACTTTTGAGTTCCGACTTCCAAGTTTCGACTTCTGAGTTTCGACTTCCAAGTTCCGACTTCCAAGTTCCGACTTCCAAGTTCCGACTTCTGAGTTTGGACTTCCAAGTTCCGACTTCCAAGTTCCGACTTCTGAGTTCCGACTTCTAAGTTCCGACTTCCAAGTTCCGACTTCCAAGTTCCGACTTTTGAGTTCCGACTTCTGAGTTTCGACTCGTACCTAGTCGGAACTCGGAAGGAGCCCTCCTCGGCCATCGTATGCGTAGTTCTCAATTTAATAGTAATATGTAAGAGTTAATTACCGAGAACGGAGACAATAAGTCATATACATCCTGAGGGCTGACGTTCGAGGTAATTAAGTATTTTATTTATCAATTGAGAATGATATGAATGAGATGAATCGCAGTCTTTGGAAATATTCAAGAGAAAACTAAAAACATTTTTGTTCAATTTGTAACTTTAATCTATTTTTTCACTTAACATTTCATCGTAATATTTGTAAAGCGCATTGAGAATCTATGATGCGCTATATAAAAACATATTTATTATTATTAATGTTTTCTATCAAATGTTTAACACTAAAAATAACACTTAAAGTGTGTAACATAAATACCACTATATACTGCTAAATTATGCTAATCCTATTGTTTTCTATTGTTTAATTAGCACTATTTACTACTAAATAGTGCAAAGTGTTGCACACTTTTAGTGTTTGTACTCCATATTGACCTCTCATTTATAATGAGGGTTATAAAAAAATAAAGCCTTGTGAACAACAAAGATAAATAATGTCAATTTGTTTGCTTCAAGCCTGCATGCACAACACATTTGTAATTCATCAGTTTTGCTAAAACACTGAAACTTGATTCGTTTTGTCGTGATATATTTTTGATATTTTCATTTCAGTCGTAGCTGAGACGTCAACAAAAACCTGAATGGAAGGGGAGATAAAAAGAATATATGTTCTTGGTGACCCATCAGTAATTGGAAGATGCTTGTCCTTGCGGGAAACATTTGCATATAATTATTCATTGGATTTTGGATATGATTTCTATATTCCCTTGTTGGTCGACCAAGTGAAATACACGATTAGAATATTGATACCAGACAGTCATGTAGGATTTTCTATTTATCCCTGGTATTATCCATCGGCAGATATCATCATTGAACTTTTTGCCATTGAAAGCCTACTTTCTCTAAAACAAGCTATTGATGTTGATATTCCTTATATTCGAAAAACTTATATTCCAGAAACACCAGTGCTGCTTGCTGGAGCTAAAGCTGACCTCAAAGGGGTAAATGAAAAGCACCTTTTTCCTTGTGAACTGGGTCCTTTACTTGCCAGATGTCTTGGAGCCGTAAAGTACATAGAATGCTCCTCCATAACAAACTTTAACGTGCATAAAGTATTAGAAGAGGCTGTCCGTTCCCATTTGAGTAATTCAAATTCTGAATTTATTGGAAAACATTTGTATGCGGCAATTAATATAATGACTGACAGAAATAGCAATTGGGCCAGATTTCTCTGGGATCAGTTCGACCGGCTAGATTCATTAAATTGGTTTCCTTTTATTAAGCCATCTCTTCGGCAAGATCCTAATTTTTATCTAGTAGAACAGAGTTTTCTTCACATCACAGAGGAAGATTCACGTAAAAGCTTTTTGATATATCGCGTTTTGGAGTTTGACAGACTTCAACTTTCATACGGAATACCTTGTACGGTTGTTGATCGTGACGTGTATAAAAGTTCACCACCGACTTGTACTCTGTGGTATTTTCATGAATGTTACAAGAACCGGGCCCAGATCTTTCAGTGCCGATCATTTAGTATTGCGCGGGCTGAATCTCACAAAGACATGAATTGCTCGACATGCCCCGCAAATCTCCACTTCGTTTCCAACAACTGTGAGTCTATTGCTAGTTTTCTTAGTACCAGGGATCAATTGTTGGTGAGAAGCTTAATCATTATTAACTGCTCTGGAACGCTGGATTTCTTATTCTTGGCTAAGTTTACTGGTCTGGAGTACATGATCATTGTTAATACTGCAGTCGACCTGGCTACCTTAACCTTTCCTCCACATCTCCATTATACCATGAAACATTTAGTACTGAATAACTGTGGAATAACACAAGCTACAGATGTGCCTTATAAGATAGGAAACCTTGTTAATCTGGAAATTTTGAACCTTGCCAATAACAAGTTTAAGAAAATTCCCTCAACGCTGGGTTCTCTCAAGAAGCTACACACCCTACTTATTGATCATGAGAATGTGTACTTTCCTCCACCTGAAGTGTTAAAGAGATCTGCCAGAGACATCATTAATTACTTTGAAGCGTTGGAAGAATATCCAGTTCTGAATACAGAATCAAAGTTGATTGTCGCAGGAGAGGAAGGAGTTGGTAAAAGCACCCTTATCAAAGCAATGAGACGTAGTCGCTGGCTTACCAAGAATAAACCTCCACCCAAAACAGATGGCGTTGACATTTCTGTTCTGCCTTTGAAAGACATCCAGTGCAAGGTGTATGACTTGGCGGGAGATGTGGAATATCTCAATACACATTCTCTTTTTCTTTCTTCCAACACTCTTTATTTGATTGTCTATGACCTAAGCAGAGTCATTGTTGACAAAGGAGTACGATCTGTAGATCATATGTGTCGACTTCGGCTGTGGCTGGAAACAATTGCATCTCAAGATCCCAATTCAAACGTCATCCTTGTAGGCACCCATGCCGACCGACCTTTGGTGAACAGCGAGATCATCGATAAAAACCGAAAGCTTTTGGCAGAGGTTTTAATCAAGTATTGTGCGTCGCACAGAGCCTTCTGTCGAACTGACAATTGCGAAGAATGCTTCATTTGTAACCCAGAAAAATGTCCCGAAAATCTCGAATATTTAACGTGTTTAATGACGGACACATCAAGTAGAGAAACCACCTGCGGCCAAATTCCACACATTCTTGGCTACTTTGAAGTCAGCAGTATTAAAAAATATCCTAGTTCACTACTGAGGTTTAAAAATACCAATGTTGAAGGGCTAAAGTCTTTGGTAGCTTCTTCCATTTCCAATATAACGAAAGCAACAGGAACCGATAAAATTCCTAAACAATGGCTTTCATTTCGCAAAGGTATTGCTCAAAATCTGTCTTCTGATGATGCTCTAAAACAGCAACCCTTGTTGCCCTTGTCTCTTGTCTATGACATTGCGTTAAAGTTAGAGATTCACAAGGAGGAAAGAGTGATAGCAATGCTGAGGTTTTTCCATTCCCAAGGTACGTTTCTCTGGTACGAGGATCTGCCTGAAATGAAAGACATCGTCATAATCGACCCGCAGTGGTTGTCAGATCAGCTGCGTACGCTTATCTCCCATCGTCCTTCTGTTAGCTCTATTTGCGATGGAGTTCTTCATCTTTCAGAACTCTCCACAGTGTGGTCTCAGATGTCAGACGATAATCGACGGAGCCTTTTGGCTCTTTTCAGGAATGTGGGCTTGTGCTTCCCCATCTCGGACACAGAAGAGTTATTTCCTTGCAATTTGCCAGTTGGTTGGCCCGATCGAGAGATATGGCCTCCAGTGCCAACGCCAGGACAAAATCAAACGTGTCTTCTTTTTGAATTTAGCTTCGTACCTCCATCATTCTTTCCAGACCTCATAGTTGAAGTCAACAAAAAGAATGAGACCTTTGCTAGAAATGTGAAGCCGTTGTACTATCGTTTTAATATCGTCTACATCAGAAAAGATCAGGAACCGAGTAGCTCTTTTCATGATCTTGACGCTGGTGCGAAAGACGATGCTACTAAAGACGAGCCGGGCAACTGCCTCCCTCCACAATATTCACCTGTGTTGCATACAGTTCACTATGAACTCATGCCTTATAATAACTCGTTAACTGTTGCTGTCAGAGGTCCTGATCCACCGTCTATCATACCTGGCATAAGATCTACGATAGAAACTGTCAAGCGTCGCCGCTATCCAGGTATCACTTATAGGGAAAGTGTGTTGTGTCCCGAATGTGTGATGAAGAGAATTCAGCCTCCAGCTTCGTTTAAATACAATATTCCACATGACGGTGTTTGTTCAGTAGGACACATTGTCGGCCGCAACCAAGATAGTTAATTACAGTTCGGCCGAGATTGTTCCCTTGTGGATTGCTCAAACAACCCGAATTGTTAGAGAAACTTTAGAGAATCATTTCTGTCCTAAGTTGTTTGTAGTTCTGCCTATTAATCTTGAATGCCTATCATTGAAAGATCGTTTGGTTTACTCCTACTTCAGAGATGGATTTGCAGTTCATCTCCTCTGCGAGTGTCCAGACCAATGGCACTTTGTGGATTCTCCTGGGCTTCGTGTTGGTAAACCCAAAGAGTTCTTTAAGACGTATGGCAAACGTGTGTGCAAAGCTCTGCGGTTTATCTCAACCCTTTCTAGACCTATATTAGCTGCCGCATTACTTGATCCTCACTTTAGGGCAGGAGCTACTGTTGGTATTGGTGCCGAGTCTGTCTGCCAAGAGCTTAAGTCCCTTCTGGACAGCTATCTAAACAAGTACCCTCACTTAAAGCCTTCACTTGGCTCATCTAAGGATGACTTCAGTGATTTGAAATCATCTTCTGGTCTACTACGCAGTGATTTATCCAGGTTTTTGGAGGTTGAAGCCAAAGGACGTAACTTTGGTCCTCTGGTTTGTACAAATGTAGACAAGAGTGGCAAATGGCTGTGGTTGTGTGAAGAACATTGTGAGAGGTTTGAAATCGTTCAACGCGAGAATGAAAACGATTAGTCGTGTCTTACTAAGCGAAAGACTTTTTACTTCAACAAAATTATTAAAATCATCAGAAAGAATTTTGAATTTAACGATCTAGCCCTGTTTATCCTGCAAGAGCATTAGATGTCAAAACTGTACATGGCATGAAAAATAAAGGAACTAAATCACCAAGAAATCTAGAAAGATAATACGTCATTCGATAGCTACCAAATCAAAAGTTTCAATCCAAAAACATTTCATCTGCTTTTCAAAGAGGTACATCGTCATTAGACCTCCAAGAGAGAAGAGTACATCCATCATGTACTTATAAAATTAAAGTTTTAAAACAATGTATTACATTATTTAAAACCAATGCATTGCCCAGAAATACCAATAAACCTGACATTATGCTAAGCTAAGACAATTGACCAATAACACAATAAATCCTGCAAAAAAAGGAATTTAACCTAACTAAGACTATAATACATCCTGCACGCCAAAAAACCTGCCCAAGAGTACTATACATCCTGCAACACCAAGAAACCTGACCGAGAATACAATACATCCTGCAACACCAAGAAACCTCACCAAAAATACAATACATCCTGCAACACCAAGAAACCTGACCAATAATACAATACACTCTGCAACACCAAGAATACTATACCAAGAAATCTGACCAAGAATACAATACCTTCTGCAACACCAAGAAACCTGACCAAGAATACAATACATCCTGCAACACCAAGAAACCTGACCAAGAATACAATACATCCTGCAACACCAAGAAACCTGACCAAGAATACAATACATCCTACAACACCAAGAAACCTGACCAAGAATACAATACATCCTGCAACACCAAGAAACCTGACCAAGAATATAATACATCCTGCAACACCAAGAAACCTGACCAAGAATACAATACATCCTGCAACACCAAGAAATCTCACCAAGAATACAATACATCCTGCAACACCAAGAAACCTTACCAAAAGTGCAATACGTCCTGCGACACCAAGAAATCTCACCAAGAATACAATACATCCTGCAACATCAAGAAGCCTGACCAAGAATACAATACATTCTGCAACACCAAGAAACCTGACCAAGAATACAATACATCCTGCAACACCAAGAAACCTGACCAAGAATACAATACATCCTGCAACACCAAGAAACCTGACCAAGAACACAATACATCCTGCAACACCAAGAAATCTCACCAAGAATACAATACATCCTGCAACACCAAGAAACCTTACCAAAATTACAATACGTCCTGCAACACCAAGAAATCTCACCAAGAATACAATACATCCTGCAACATCAAGAAAACTCACCAAAAATACAATACATCCTGCAACACCAAGAAACCTGACCAAGAATACAATACATCCTGCAACACCAAGAAACCTTACCAAAAGTGCAATACGTCCTGCGACACCAAGAAATCTCACCAAGAATACAATACATCCCGCAACATCAAGAAGCCTGACCAAGAATACAATACATTCTGCAACACCAAGAAACCTGACCAAGAATACAATACATCCTGCAACACCAAGAAACCTGACCAAGAATACAATACATCCTGCAACACCAAGAAACCTGACCAAGAACACAATACATCCTGCAACACCAAGAAACCTGGCCAAGAGTACTATACATCCTGCAACACCAAGAAACCTGACCGAGAATACAATACATCCTGCAACACCAAGAAAACTCACCAAAAATACAATACATCCTGCAACACCAAGAAACCTGACCAAGAATACAATACACTCTGCAACACCAAGAATACTATACCAAGAAATCTGACCAAGAATACAATACCTTCTGCAACACCAAGAAACCTGACCAAGAATACAATACATCCTGCAACACCAAGAAACCTGACCAAGAACACAATACATCCTGCAACACCAAGAAACCTGGCCAAGAGTACTATACATCCTGCAACACCAAGAAACCTGACCGAGAATACAATACATCCTGCAACACCAAGAAAACGCACCAAAAATACAATACATCCTGCAACACCAAGAAACCTGACCAAGAATACAATACACTCTGCAACACCAAGAATACTATACCAAGAAATCTGACCAAGAATACAATACCTTCTGCAACACCAAGAAACCTGACCAAGAATACAATACATCCTGCAACACCAAGAAACCTGACCAAGAATACAATACATCCTGCAACACCAAGAAACCTGACCAAGAATACAATACATCCTGCAACACCAAGAAATCTCACCAAGAATACAATACATCCTGCAACACCAAGAAACCTGACCAAGAATATAATACATCCTGCGACACCAAGAAACCTGACCAAGAATACAATACATCCTGCAACTCCAAGAAATCTCACCAAGAATACAATACATCCTGCAACACCAAGAAACCTTACCAAAAGTGCAATACGTCCTGCGACATCAAGAAACCTGACCAAGAATATAATACATCCTGCGACACCAAGAAACCTGACCAAGAATACAATACATCCTGCAACACCAAGAAATCTCACCAAGAATACAATACATCCTGCAACACCAAGAAACCTTACCAAAGTGCAATACGTCCTGCGACATCAAGAAATCTCACCAAGAATACAATACATCCTGCAACATCAAGAAGCCTGACCAAGAATACAATACATCCTGCAACACCAAGAAACCTGACCAAGAATACAATACATCCTGCAACACCAAGAAACCTGACCAAAAGTGCAATACGTCCTGCGACACCAAGAAATCTCACCAAGAATACAATACATCCTGCAACACCAAGAAATCTCACCAAGAATACAATACATCCTGCAACATCAAGAAGCCTGACCAAGAATACAATACATCCTGCAACACCAAGAAACCTGACCAAGAATACAATACATCCTGCAACACCAAGAAACCTTACCAAAAGTGCAATACGTCCTGCGACACCAAGAAATCTCACCAAGAATACAATACATCCTGCAACATCAAGAAGCCTGACCAAGAATACAATACATTCTGCAACACCAAGAAACCTGACCAAGAATACAATACATCCTGCAACACCAAGAAACCTGACCAAGAATACAATACATCCTGCAACACCAAGAAACCTGACCAAGAACACAATACATCCTGCAACACCAAGAAACCTGGCCAAGAGTACAACACATCCTGCAACACCAAGGAACCTGACCTAGAATACAATACATCCTGCAACACCAAGAAACCTGACCAAGAATACAATACATCCTGCAACACCAAGAAACCTGGCTAAGAGTACAACACATCCTACAACACCAAGAAACCTGACCAAGAATACAACACATCCTGCAACACCAAGAAACCTTACCAAAAGTGCAATACGTCCTGCGACACCAAGAAATCTCACCAAGAATACAATACATCCTGCAACATCAAGAAGCCTGACCAAGAATACAATACATTCTGCAACACCAAGAAACCTGACCAAGAATACAATACATCCTGCAACACCAAGAAACCTGACCAAGAATACAATACATCCTGCAACACCAAGAAACCTGACCAAGAACACAATACATCCTGCAACACCAAGAAACCTGGCCAAGAGTACAACACATCCTGCAACACCAAGGAACCTGACCTAGAATACAATACATCCTGCAACACCAAGAAACCTGACCAAGAATACAATACATCCTGCAACACCAAGAAACCTGACCAAGGGTATAATACATCCTGCAACACCAAGAAACCTTACCAAGAATGCAATACATCCTGCAACACCAAGAAACCTGACCAAGAATACAATACATCCTGCAACACCAAGAAACCTGACCAAGAATACAATATATTCTGTAACACCAAGGAACCTGACCTAGAATACAATACACTCTGCAACACCAAGAAACCTGACCAATATTACAATACATCCTGCAACACCAAGAAACCTCACCAATAATACAATATATCCTGCAACACCAAGAAACCTGACCAAAAATACGATACATCCTGCAACACCAAGAAACCTGATCAAGAACACAATACATCCTGCAACACCAAGAAACCTGACCAAGAATACAATACATCCTGCGAAACCAAGAAACTTGACCAAAAGTACAATGCATTCTGCAACACCAAGAAACCTGACCAAGAATACAAGACATCGTGCAACACCAAGAAACCTTACCAAAAGTGCAATACGTCCTGCGACACCAAGAAACCTTACCAAAAGTACAATACAGGCCTGCAACATCAAGAAGCCTGACCAAGAATACAATACATCCTGCAACACCAAGAAACCTTACTAAGTTAAGAATACAATACATCCTGCAACACCAAGAAACCTGGCCAAGAATACAATACATCCTGCAACACCAAGAAACCCTACCAAAAGTACAATAGATCCTGCAACACCAAGAAACCTGACCAAGAATACAATACATCGGCCAGCAACACCAAAAACCTGAACAAGAATACAATACATCCTGCAACACCAAGAAACCTACCCGAGAATACAATACATACTGCAACACCAATAACTCTACCCAGGAATGTAAGTAATATGTTTTCAATATGAGCGGCCGTGTCGTATCGGCTATACAACCACGTGCCAGAGGCGAAGGATTGTATTGGCGATACAACACGGTCATAAATGCTGTAAAAAAACTTTTGAAATTCACTAATAAATCATAAACCCTTTGGGACATTTTGAATTCATGATACAACCACTAGTAATATATTTACAGTACCTACAATACACAGGAATATACAATGAGATATGGAATAGCCGACAATGGATGATGTCCACAAGAGTGGGCTGCGGTATATTAACGTTTATCACAGACGCCGCGCACCACATCAATCGGGGATGGGAGGGTGGGTCACTCATATTCTTGAATGGTAGTAATTTATACATCGCAAGGAATTATGGGATATCTAATGTTATGTTAATTTCATATTTTATTTTCGGTACTTAGAATAGTGTTCAAGAAAGAGCGATTGGGCGGTTAGCTGAAAGTGGTCACGTGTAATGAACACAGTGTTTGAAGAAAGAACTATAGCGATTGGCTGAGACTGATTACGTGAAATAAACGTTATTCTAAAGAAAGAGCTATTGCCATTGGCTGAAAATGAAGACGCAAAAAATAATTGAAAAGAAAAGAAGAAAAGGTTTATAATACCTATTGCTGGCTTTCACTCAGCTGATCATAAAAGATTTTGAATATCATTATCAGCTCCACATGGTGCTCAAACACTGACCACCATGTGCTGTCAGCCAGGTAGAATTGGGCACTGCTAAACAGCGAAACACCGAAACGAAACACCGGAACGAAACAGGGACAAATTCGTGATATTACAAATATCATGCAATAAAAAATATAAAAAAATCAAAATACACGATAGTACAATGATATAAAAGCGATAAAGCTTACCTTTATGCTTGTGCTTTATGATCTGTGATCCGTATCGATCGTTTATTGCCTTTTATTAACCATGTCTTTTCGCTGGCTATCAATGCAATTATTTCTCGAATTTGAAGGATTCCAATGGTTCTTTTAATAAAACAAGCATTAGTCTTAACTGCTTCTGTCTCTAGTATCTACACCAAAAAAATTGTGAAAAAAGCTAAAGTTCTCGGGCGATGCCATGTTTATTCAAACAAAAGTTTGCTGCGGTTTCGCTGTTTAGCAGTGCCCGATAGAATTGTATTTAGAACTTGCGATTCAGCTGATGAACATTCCCCACAAGACAGGAAATGATGTCTGGCCCGATAGAATTGTATTTAAAACTTGCGATTCAGCTGATGAACATTCCCCACGAGACAGGAAATAATGTCTGGTGAAAGCCAGCAATAGCATTCTTGCATGTGACGTCAAAGCAGCTCAATTTGGGGGACAAAACAAAAAAATTCCAATCTCCTGAGAATTGGTACCTATTGTTTTGTCTCCCAGATTGAGCTGCATTCCAATGTGCTGCAAGGGGTCAATCATGGTTAACGCCTGTTCTTTTCTGTTCCAGCATGCGTTAACTGGAACTCGAATTGTAACGAAGAAAATGTAAAGGCAGAGTTTTCATTGTGATCATGTTCTAGCCTTCACGGTTTGTCCAAGAACATGTGGCCTTTGCATCGGTATGGACCCATTTATTCTTGTTAAATATTACTGCTGTTGTTGTTGTAGTTTTTCAGTTCTGGGCTGTTGCTGCTGCTGCTTCTGCACGCTTCTCAGTGTTGCTGTTGTCCATGCTACTCTTGTTGTTTTTTTGCTGCTAGTACTATTGTTGCTCATGATGTTAGTTTCGACGATGTTGTTACAGTTGTTGTTTTTGTTGCTGTTGCTAATGTTGTTGCTGCTACCACTATTGTAACTGCTGCTGGTGTTGCAGTGCTTTTTTTTTTTTGTTTGTTTGTTTGTTTTTATTTTGCTTAGGTTACATACCTCGGTGTAAAATTATAAAATACCTATTTTGAACTTGCAAACAGTATTATATTTCCTAACAACAACTGAATTCTGTTACATTTTGTTTTCCCAGAATTTTAAACAGCTCCAGCTGAACACACGATAGGAACACGATACCTGGCAGACTCAACTTTCCGGTTTGACTGAGCAGCAAAATGAAATGACAATAAGATATAATCAAGGAACAGATCGGAGACTACTTTTTGCCATACTCTTAGCCTTTAAATTAGCTACTATCATCTAAGTATAATTGGTAAATCTTCACTCGATTTTTTCACTTATAGTTTATCATTATCCGTATTATGTTGTTGGTATTATATTTAAAAATTTTGTTAGGGTGCACTTAATTTGGAGCCAAGCTCTGTTGTGCTTACCCCTTCCATGATAGCTTAGGAACTTAGTTGATTGTCATGGATAAAGTTATGTACATAAATAAATAATGATTAAATTCACAGAATAAAGGAGTGCCTTTTTTAGTATAATATAAATTAGCAGAGGCCCATCTAGGAATCTTTGAGCCCAAGTTCAAACATCAATTTCCACGAATGTTGTACGTTATAAGTGATTGAGACTTCCGGTTAACGATCGCGAATAGTTGCCATAAAATTTAATGGTTAACCCTTACTGCGAAGTCGTTGTGTTATGGTGAATATCTTGAATGGGGGGGAGGGGTGGGGAGGGGTAATAATCTCGTTTTTTCTTCACAACGCAACTCAAACTACGAGAACGTGTAATGTCATTCTTGTAAAAGATATTTTAGCTTAATGGGACATAGCAATAGAGGATTCAGAACCAGGGATATATTTTTTAACTAACTACTTGGGTGGGGTACCTGTGTTGATCGTCACGGGCCGCAAAGCTTTAAGGGAGATATTCAAGATGGCGGCTTTACCGCAAAAGAAGTACTATCGACAAAGAGCGCATTCTAACCCGATGGCAGACCATACCTTTGACTAGTAAGTAATGCATATGTTCTAAACAGCACATAAATCATATGCTTAGATTTCTAGTCCTTTTGGTGTTAAATATGCTAGGGGAAAGCTAATTTACTGAGAGACAGGGCCACACTTCACGTGTTATACAACCAGTGTGTTACCATTAGTTTCCTTTGCAGCCGTTCGTAGTGTCGGTCTAAAATCCCTCCCCACTAGTTAGTGGGGAGGTTAATATCCCTTTTAGGATTTTAGACCGACACTAAGATCGGCCGCAAAGGAGACAATGATACCATAAGTTTTATTTTCTTTTGCGATTCCTAGTCTGTTTAGTTTTGATTGTATACTTACTTTAATAGTTTTGATGCATACTTGTCTTGTATAATGACTATTCATACTTATTACAGTCGTTTGCATTACTATGCGGCCACCCCAGACACAAATTGAGTCGTGTAGTTTGCAATAGACTACCATCAATCATTCATGTTGACGCCATTTATACACGTTTGGATCAGTGAGTTGGCTTTTCTATCAAACTTTCTCAGTCAGATATCACGAAGAAAAGTTCCGAAAGCGATTGCAAAGAGTTTGAGTACATCCAATTAGAATGAGGTGTTTGATTGACGGCAGTCTATTGCAAACTACACGACGCGATTTGTGTCTGGGGTGGCCGCTTAGTAATGCAAACGGTAATAATGCCATATGGTGAATGTCCAGTTTGTCCTAATAATACATGGACAGTCAGCTGATAGTAAAAAAGTCTTTGAATCTCACTACTGCTCCAAATGGTGGTCAAACACTGACCACCATGTGCTGTCAATCAAAAAGAATTATATTGAAAGCTTGAGATTATCCAGATGTTAAACTCATCGGCACTGATGGATTGGAGGGAGGTGCCTGAAAACTGTGTCAGGTCGTGCTACTGCTCACAGCGGAGGTAACCATGGCCGCTCAACCCGGTCTACCTCCAGGCACCAGTCACACTGACCGAGTCAGTGGAGAATGATACTTACCTGATAAACGCAACGTTTTGATCACATACCTGTCATTTATTATGTCTATTATTGTTTGTTAATGTCATATATATTGATTGATAGTCCAGTATATGCGCTGATGATATGGACTGGTCATCTATTGCATTCATAGCCATACCTGTATTTCTCCTGCCTATTCATGTCTATTTATATGCATTAATTAATTAATTATTTATTTAAATTGAATTGATTGATAGTCCAGTTTGCCCTGATGATATGGATTGGACATCACATTATCCAGCATTCTACGACAAATCATCAACTGAAGCAGAAAACGGACAGAAATTAATAACAAACAACAATGATAAACCAAGGGTAGAGTTTGCTGATATAGGCTGTGGTTATGGTGGATTATTAGGTAAGACCACAGTTTAAACATTGTAGAAAAGATCTTGATTTATAAAGCAATGATTAAATTAATATTGATTAATATTAAAATAATATTGATTAAATAAATATTATGACATGATTATCGGCAATCAAGGGGAGGAGTTTGACACTTAATTGTCACACTATCCTCTATATAGGAGGCTTGCTTTGTCTGTCTGTCTGTCTCCCTCTATAGGAGTCTGAGAACAAAGAAACGATAACTAGGCCCGGTAGTTTCGTGTTCCATTAGCAAAGGAAGCCTCTTTACATGTACTTCCTTTCTCAATTCTAACATATACATGTAGTGTATTCCAATTCCAATTTAATCTGTGACCTTTCAATACACTCAGATAAGTCCACAGGGTTTTGTAGTGTTCAATATTTCATAAATGGTCAAGAAGATCAATGGGCAATATATATGAGTAAATTTATATCAGCTTTTGCAAATTGAAAAAAAAAGATCTTATTCCATTTCCCTAAATACGGCAGCTCTATGTTCCTTAACTACAGACTCTTTTACAAACTATTTTCTTAAAAGTTTTCATGAAAATTAAAGTTGTGCATAAAATAACAATATTTTTTTACTTTGTTGTAGTTCAGCTATCTCCATTATTTCCTAAAACACTAATGCTTGGAATGGAAATTAGAGTTAAGGTATTCAAGACTATAAAATATTGCTCTAGATACAGTTATTGGTGATGAATTTAAAATTAGTTACATAGTTTGGGCTTATAATTTTGTGTTCATTTCAATCAAACAATAGTATCCATGCAACAATAGCTGTATCAGAACCATATTAAATACCTGTAAAAGCTTTTAAAGACAAATGTGCTCAGAGACATTTTAATCTGAGCAGATTAAGTCAGTGTTCCACGGGGCTGCATGAGCTTCATTTATGGAGGGACTTACAATGGGATAGGAAATTTTCGTAAGCAGACCTGTACTGTACATGTAAATGGGCTTATTGTTTTTGGGGGAGGGGGTCATCTCGGAGGGGGGGGGGGGGGGGGGGGATGTGGGAGGGCTTATAATCTCGGGCGTTTATTAACTTTTTCTTTGTTACTATAATTAGATAACCAACCATGCATTTTCTCCTGATCAGGTCAGTGATTATGTCAATGACAGAATCTTAGCTCTCAGACAAAGTCACCCAGGACAGTACCAGAATATCAGTGTTATTAGGACAAATGCAATGAAATATTTGCCAAACTTCTTCAAAAAAGGACAGGTACATGGAATATAAAAATTGAAATATAATGAAGTCAGTGATACTAACTCAGGGTCGTAGCAAGCCTCCTACACAGTTGCAGTGAGGGAAATGTTGCGTGACAGACACTAAGAGCATCTGAATAGGAGGCTAGGCCGTAGCCAGACCAACATTTTTGGTGGGAGCAACTAGGGAGAAAATTTTGAAATTTAGACCCTTGGAAATGAGATTTAATAGAGTATGGAGGGGCATTCGTAACAATTTACCAAGGCAACTGCCTCATAGTGGCTATGGACTGTAACTTGGATTGAACTTGAAAATACAAACTTTGATGTGCAAAATACAGTCCTTAGTACATGTACATGTGGAGATTCTGCTTTCAATTGATTTTAATAAACTCACTTTTCCTCTTATAAAACTTGCCAATACCAGCTTTTTCTAGTTTTCCTATTTTTTTTTCTTTTGATTTTTTCCTTTTTTCCCCCCCCCTTTTTTCAGTTAAGAAAGATGTTTTTCTTATTCCCTGATCCTCATTTTAAACAAAAGAAACATAAATGGAGAATTATAAGGTTAGAAGTTATGTAATATATACAGTATGAGTAGCCGTGTTGTAGCCTCAAGATTGTATATCGGATACAACACGGACATGAATACTGTAGATTGATTGTCAAATGTCTAGGTTAGTTCCTTTGTGTTTCACTAAAATTTTCAAAATTAAAGTGAATCTGGCCAAAAAAATCCAACTTAAAGTTTATGCAAATGATGACAATTTTGTATCAGATTTACAACACTCTTCACGGTCATGTTTTTTGTTGTGTTTTCCTCATGCATTATTAATCAGTTTGACAAGTAATTATATATGTGTATTGTATAATACATGACTTATTACATGTATGTGCCCTATGGCTACATTTAACACAATACATGTATCTGAATTTGATCTTTTTTTCATTCAACAGTCAAGGTCTTTTAGCTGAGTATGCATATGTACTATCTATTGGGGTAGGTGAACTGTTATCTTGTACCTTTTGGCTGAGTATGCATAATATGTTATGTACTATCTATTGGGGTAGGTGAACTGTTATCTTGTACCTTTTGGCTGAGTATGCATAATATATTATGTACTATCAATTGGGGTAGGTGAACTGTTATCTTGTACCTTTTGGCTGAGTATGCATAATATATTATGTACTATCAATTGGGGTAGGTGAACTGTTATCTTGTACCTTTTGGCTGAGTATGCATAATATATTATGTACTATCAATTGGGGTAGTTGAACTGTTATCTTGTACCTTTTGACTGAGTATGTATAATATATTATGTACTATCTATTGGGGTAGGTGAACTGTCATCTTGTACCTTTTGACTGAGTATGCATAATATATTATGTACTATCTATTGGGGTAGGTGAACTGTTATCTTGTACCTTTTGACTGAGTATGCATAATATATTATGTACTATCTATTGGGGTAGGTGAACTGTTATCTTGTACCTTTTGACTGAGTATGTATAATATATTATGTACTATCTATTGGGGTAGGTGAACTGTTATCTTGTACCTTTTGACTGAGTATGCATAATATATTATGTACTATCTATTGGGGTAGGTGAACTGTTATCTTGTACCTTTTGACTGAGTATGCATAATATATTATGTACTATCTATTGGGGTAGGTGAACTGTTATCTTGTACCTTTCGGCTGAGTATGCATAATATATTATGTACTATCTATTGGGGTAGGTGAACTGTTATCTTGTACCTTTTGACTGAGTATGCATAATATATTATGTACTATCTATTGGGGTAGGTGAACTGTTATCTTGTACCTTTTGACTGAGTATGCATAATATATTATGTACTATCTATTGGGGTAGGTGAACTGTTATCTTGTACCTTTTGACTGAGTATGCATAATATATCATGTACTATCTATTGGGGTAGGTGAACTGTTATCTTGTACCTAAACTTGGAATTTGCATAATTCCAGACCAATAGGAACATTTTGTAAGTCGTCAGCTGTATATACCCTCAAAAGAAACCCCTGGAAAACTTTGTGTTTTCCAACAATGTCATGGTTTGAACAGCATTTTGATCGACTTCCACGTAAACCCCATTTTGCCACAACAGCAGATTGTACAACTCTGTGTGTGTGTGATTAGTTAACACTTTAAGGTGGCTCCCTAGAGTTTTCGGTAGTTGCAATCAATAGGACATACATGTAGTAATCTATGGCTAATGCAGGCTCTCACATTAATACCAACAGGCCAACCATATCAAGTTCATGAGTTTAGGATTCAATTTTTATCGAGCTGATCACATATAAGGTGGTAATGCTACGTCAGCTATAATGAAAGAGTTTTTCTAATGAAAGTACTGTACATTACGTACATTACGTACCTCACAGGGGTGGATCCAGGGTAGTTTACGTGATTTCCGTAAACTACTCAATTTTTTTCAAAGCTACACACTTCTTTCTAAATAATGACAAAATATGTGTATTACATTATTCTAGGAACTACTAGAAACAACTCACTTGTTTGTTTTTCAGTTAATTATTTTAATTATTCAGTTAATTATTTTTCTTTAAAAAGAAAAGTCAAACAAAAATGAGTAACTCGTCATTTCTGCCGATTTCTTACCGATTCCCGCAAAAAATTTCGGGTTTCGGATATCTCCGTCGGTACGCATCGGAATGCTATCGGAAAACGATCGGAAAACAGCCTTTGTCAAATAGAACCTCAGGGAGTGAGCGTGCGTAGTTGTAGAGCTAGGCCGGTGTGATGATCGTAAACTACTCAAAGACTTCTCTGATTGGCTGGAAACACATTGATTGTTTTGGAAACCACTCAAGCCCTTTTCTGATTGGCTATCTACTTTGCAAACTACCTCATAAACTACCAGCAAAACTATAAAAAGCTAGGCCTACCCCCGTTGGGTCTCTTTCGTTCTTATGATTAGAGTCATAGACTTGCTCAGTGTAGTTTGAACGAAGGATTTAATATTCTACAATGCGTGGCTACCCGATTTGCAGGAGAGAGGACTGTTCTCCTTTCGACATTGGCTTGTACTTTAAAGAAATTGGCTCTTCATCACCACAAGATAAGCTGGGGTTCATTGAGAATGTGTGGAAACCAGGTGAGATTTTTGATTTCCCAGTGTCAATAGAAAATAGAAAGCCTCGTAAGTTTGTCTTTGAATGGCTTAGAAGATATCCCTGCCTTGCATACTCTAAATATCTCGATGGAGCATTTTGTTTTCCCTGTGTTTTGTTTGGAGTAGAATCTGGTAGAAATGCTCATAAATTAGACAAGTTGTTGAAGTACCCACTCACATGTTGGACTACAGCGGCTTCGAGACTTACAAAACACGCCAGCGGTAAATGTGAGATGCACAATTTTGCTGTAATTGCCATGGATAATTTTTTGAAAACAATGAGGCAGCAAGCGGTCCCAGTAGATCAGCAGTTGAATAATATTGTTCAACAGCAAATCGATAGAAATAGGACGGTCCTTAAGTCTTTGTTTGAAACGATAATTTTCTGTGGGCGAAACAACATAGCTCTCCGGGGTCAACGCGATGATGACCCAACAAATGCTAGTCTATCAGGAAACTTTCAGGTCCATTTCAACCCTCCGTAATCTTAAGAACTACTTAAGAAATACTATGGCCCAAGACAGAATGAATAAACTGGCACTGATGCATTCCCACAGAGACGTGGACTTAGATCTTGAGGAAATAATAGATTTATTTGCTACTTTAAATCCTAGACGAATGAGAATGGAGATATCTTACAGTAATATTTTATATAATATTTTTTTGACCACCAGTGTTCTTAGAGTACTTGTGAGTTATGTTCCATCTGGATTAATAATTATCTGATTTTTAATCCTTAAACTGATGGGGAACAGTACAGGAACAAGGTGGAATATTTTAAAAAACTTATTCTTTTCTGAAATCTATAATATTATTCACTGGGTTTTAATTAAGCTTGAATGGCCTTTACATATTCTCAACTGAACTCAGCAATGAACTCATCTAGTGGAACACCTCAATCTAAATAAGGTAATGTATTCATTTTGTATAATTTGCTAGTACATGTATGATATTGTGACTGTATGTTCTCTATTTTTCATAAAGTATTCAATTTGCTGCCATGCCACTTTTCCTTTAATAGCATATATTTTGCATTGTACTTTTACATACTAATACTTTTGATGTCATTTTTTCACATGATGTCCTTTGATGTGCTAGATTCTTCAACTGAGATAAATCTGTGCAAGGATCTTGACTGCAGACAGCATGCTATGCTAGATGTATCCTTTTAGGTAGTTTATAACTAATAGGGGTATGGTGGGTTGGGTATAAATTGCTTGGTCTGTCAGAGTAAACTACTCATGTCCAAACCCTGGATCCACCCCTGCCTCACCTTACATTTGATACAATGCTACAGCATTAGGTACTACAGAATTTCAAATAATGCGAAATCTTGAATTAGCCCAATAGAAAAAAATTCCACAGTGCTAAATTTCTAAATATTTTGACAACTGTTTAACCTTTATATGATAAAAGGAATATAGAACTTTGAAGACATTTTACTGTCTAGTTTTTGAGTTATTTTAGAAAAAGTTTAGGTGTGCAAAAGATTTTTTCTTGATGTCATCAAAATAAAAATTCTTCAAGTTCTGGTTCTGCGCATGCTCATGCACAACCTAGTGAGCACATACGAAAATTATATCGAGCCACTTTAAATAAAGAAGTCTGCTGAACAGTGTTTTCCTTTGTGTTGTAGGGTTTGGCTTACACAATTACTGATGTACCAGAATTATACGACTGGATGAAAAAACACTTTCTTGAACATCCACTGTTTGAGGAAGTCAGTGATGAAGAATTAGTAAGTTTACCAGGGACGTTCTATTGACATGACTTCACAATATGTGAAGAGTTTGTTAGTTATCTCCCTTGATTTTCTCCCTTGATTTTCACCCAAGGGTTTTTCAGGGTATTGGTTTTTTAACTCCCACAAAACATGATGCACTAAATACTGTAGACCAAAAGCTTTTAGCTAAGGCAAAAATAAACAAATGATACTCTAGGGATCGAATGACACAAGGTCTTAGATGGAAAAACATTATTCCCAAGCTAAAAGGGTCTATTTCAATTCCATCTGCCTAGGAGTTTGGATAGCTAGCCTTGTCCTGACTTTGATCAACCCACAGCTTGTTTCAGGGTTCAACCTGTGAGTTAGCCATGCACAGATCTTAATTAGCCCAGAAGTTGTTTCAGGGTTCGATATGTGAGTTAGCCATTCCCTGACTTTAATCATACCCCAAGTTGTTGCAGGGTTCGATCTGTGAGTTAGCCATTCCCTGACTTTAATCATACCCCAAGTTGTTGCAGGGTTCGATCTGTGAGTTAGCCATGCCCTGACTTTAATCAGACCCCAAGTTGTTGCAGGGTTCGATCTGTGAGTTAGACATGTCCTGACTTGAATCAGCACAGAAGTTGTTTCAGGGTAACATTGAATTTGAAGGTTTTTGTTGAAGAAAATACAAGCACATAAACAATCAATCAAACTTTAGTGTTAACTTAGACAAGTAATGATTGTAATTTATTTTTGAAGGAGAAAGATATCGTGGTTTCCAAGCTCTATGATAGCACAGAAGAAGGCAAAAAAGTAACCCGAAATACCGGTATTAAACTAGTTGGTGTTTACAGACGAATTGCTGATCCTGTCACGTAATCCACCTTTCAGTCAAGTCTTTTGTCCATTTTCAATAAAACAACATCTTATAAATTGCGATGACATGTTTTACTATCCAGACACACTTTCTTTGTGAGAGCTAATTATATCATCTAAGTATAAAAACGTTTCTCTGTAAGTAATGGTGTTATGACTTGTTTGTGCTATCATCTTGTTGTGTGCAAAACTTGGCCAGTAAGAGAGACTGGCTCAGGATCAGTAGGTTGCTGTCTATAGATATCAGTTTATGTCTTGTTAAGAATATTATCTTTTTTTTGCAAAGGGTGTGCTCTTGTTGTTACTCTGTATGAATGTCATTGTCATGTTTTTGTTTTGGTTGTCACTTTGTTGTCCGTAAGATTTGTCATTTTAGAGGGGGCAGGTCGGTGTTACAGTGTCAATATGGCCACTCTGTATAAATATCAGACAAAGTGTTATGCTATCGTTTCATTCTCAGTAAGAGGTGGTCATTTTAGAATTGCTGGTCGGTCTTACAGTATCAATATGGTTATTCTGTATAAATATCAGACAAAGTGTTATGCTATCGTTTCATTCTCATTAAGACGTGGTCATTTTAAAAGGGCTGGTCGGTGTATATATATATTCTATATATCGTTATGTCTTGTTTTGTTGATCATCCTGTTGGCCACCATGTGCATTGGTATACTTGTTCATATAGGACACAAACTCAGGGTACGTGATATAACCATCCTTATTAACATCTTGATCCGTCAGAATCATGTCCACAAAATCCACTAGTGCTTTGTCGGATTCTTCTTGTGTTTTGTTTGCTGATCAAGAACATAAGAGACAGAAATTAATTTCGATAAACAGGGTGCACTGTTGTCTAGCTTGGGTACAAATAACACTATATCAGGCAACTGGTGAACGAAAGGTGATGCTTTTACCCAAGCTAGACCATAATGCACCATGCCGATTGCTGTCTCAGTAAAAGTGTTTGCTGCCGCTACCAGAATTACTTTCATACTTCGACTAACACCATATAAGGTATGAAGTTATCTGTACCCGAACTAGACCACAATGCACCATGATTCTTCTTTATACCAAACTATTTTCCTTTTATTTGTAAGCACCCCTCTCGCCAGTTATAAACCCAATAAAAAAAAACTTACAAATGAGTCTAAGCCCTCGGCTTATTATAGCGGGCCCGGGGGTTCTAAGGTGTTCGAAAACGGACTTAAAGAATATTATATTATCAACTTGAACCGGGTATTGCTCACCATTCTCTTCGCCTATGCCGTGATGGGAAAGTGCTTGTAATATCTCTAGGCCGTCCAGCTTACTGTCGTTATTATTATCATGTGTTAGGAAGTACTGAGCATTTTCATCGTTGTCCTGAAAGATAATTATCCGCAAGTTTGCATAATTGAATGACAATTTTGCTGATAACAGTAGGTTTAGGGACGAGCTTGTTGAAGAAAATTTTATCGTCCAAAAAAAAAGCATAAAATAGCAAATATTCTTGCAAAAGTTGAGACGATTTTCTGATTTTCCTCCCCTGCATAAAAATAAGTTAAAAAACCCCATATGTTAGAGTACTAACACTATAAGTGTGTAACATAAATACCACTAAATACTGCTAAATTATGCTAATCCTATTGTTTTCTATTGTTTAATTACTTCTAAGTGGTGCAAAGTGTTGTATACTTTTAGTGTTTGTACTCTAATGATAACGGGTATCTATGTACCTTTAAATACTTCTTTGCAGCTGCTTCATCCATACCAAAATGCTCTTGTAAATGTTCAGCTAAATGCCTAAAAATGATAGCGCCATCAATCTTTATACTTAGATATTGTAGTATATTATAATTATTGCTTATCAAAGTTTATTTTTTTGCCAATAAAAACTATTTTGATGTGCACTTAGAATATCTTAGGTTTTATGTGCCCCAAAATGATGTTTGGAAAAAAAATTCTGTTTCCTTCGACTCTTCCCAGCCCCCCTTGCATAGCTGTTTATCTAATGCTCTCTCTCTCTTCCTATTCTCTATCGATGAATTCGTTCTCTCTTTCGTTCTTTTATTCCCCTTCTCATTCCTTCTCTCTCATGCTTTCGTTTATTTCGAAAATGATATTTTTTCGTGTCCAATGCAAATCGCCTTCAACTTTTAAAATCCAGTTGAATTTTCAGTTCCTAACTTTCGTTTATACAATTATTCATCTCAGTTAAAAACGTAGTGCAAAGCCTTTATTTAAGTAATTTTAGGAATATATTTTACATATACCCCTGAATCTTCCTATCAATCAAGTAAGGGCGTCGAGAATGATTTGAGATTGGCGGGAAAAATCGATCGAAAAATAAGGTGTGGAAATAAGAATTATTTTAGTATTACTTGAAACGTGTCTCGCTCTCGGCTTGGTGTGTTAAAAATAGATCACGTGGATTAGTGTGATACTTTCAAAGTTAGCAAATGCTCAGTTGGATTATCTAGATTTTAAACAATAAAAGTATGTTAATCAAATATCACGTACAACTCACCATCACCATTCACCAGCTCGAATATTATGAATTATTTTCGTGTTAAAGATTTTAAAATAAAACTGTCGGATTTTAATTTTTTTAATTTTTTATTTATTTATTTATATATTTTTGTTGCTTCTCAGTGGCTTGTGATGTGATGAATCAGCATTAGTATTCCTTTGAATTCTAATAAAATTGTTTCCATTAGTCCTAACCTCTGTTACCTTTAAAAAGACTCAAATATAAAGACGAGATCAAGGTGTAAATATAGGCGACTTATAATACGGAGTAAAGGTTTCAAATGTTTTTATTTTTCCACAAGAAATTCGAACTTCAAAATAGATACAAAAATATAGAAAAATCAATTATTTTTAAAAGTGTTTATAAATTGGAAAAATGGAGAAAGAAGGATAATAAGAAAAGATTATGCAAAAGGTTTAAAAATATATTACTGTAAATAAAAATTTCTTAATCGGATAAAGAAGTCGTTTGACTTATATAGCCGGTTAATGGTTCAGAATAGCTTAGCCGGATTAGTTCAACAGACGATAGAATAAATTTGACTTGTAAATATAGAACAGTACTACTGTAGTAGAAAGACAGTCCTTTTTTGTGTGAATCAGCTCGATTAGTTTTGATTCCACCTGCTACTTGCATTAATTTTTACCTAGTGTTTAGTTTTGCCCCCGAATCTTTACCAGTTTATCGACGTATATTAAAATTCGTTCAAAGAAACCAAATATTCCATGATTTCAATCCTTGAAATATTATTTTACTCACTCCGTGTCCTTAACTTGAGAGCGTAGGGATTCCTCAGCGGCCGAAGAAGTGGTCGTACAATCAAGAGATCGAAAAGTCGTCGATAACATCAAAATAAATAGAACCAGTGAAATAATGTCGGTCCCTCGCTTGTCGAACATGGTTAAGAACGACAAAACCTCTTCTATTATTGTACTTGGTGTCTTGTTCGTAGAAAATGAATATTATTAATGCCTCGCCTTGATGTTAAGCATTAATTTAATATTTTTTATAGAGGTATGAACAAAGTTCCCGAGAGGCTCATTATTATTTATTCCTTTGTTGAAGACTGGCTTGTTGTCATAGTTTTCGTTAGAGCAGCTGGTAAGCTGGTCCTACCATCACGTGGTATGCAAAACATGGCCTCTTCAACAGCCGTTGGCTGCTTTCAAAAACAAATTTATTGACCTTCCTTTTTTTTAAATTTTTTCCCTCCTCTTCCAAACCATTTTATTCATGTCTTCTTTTCCTTCTTTTCCTATTTTCCCTTTTTCAAAACTTATTTATGTAAGACCTCTTGTTTTTTTCTGACTAATTTGCTTTATCGTTTTTGCCTGCTGTACAATAAGGCAATTGAATTTCTAACCCACACAAAAATCGACGGTGTATTGGTGCAAAGTGATTGAAAACTAGCCTTAAAGCTTAGTCTTAAAACTAAGCTTTAAAACTTCTAAGTTTTAAGATAAGAATATGTCTCCTTTAAAAACAGCTTATCAGAAGAATCAAATCAAACAGTAACCGTTATTTTGAAATTCTGAATCATGACTACAGTCTACTCCTTCCATTCAGGGCTGTCAACTCTCCCGAATAAACCGGGAGTCTCCAGATTTTGGACCGTATCTCCCGGTCTCCAAATTAGAGTCTCAATTCTCCCGGATAATCGCCGAAGCTCACCATTTCTTGTGAGACTCGACTTTCTCAGAGTTATCTTACATCGCTAACAAAATCAAAACATTCCTGATAAACTGTTCTTGCAAGCAGGCCACTGTAATATAAGCAATAATCTGATTGGTCAGAAATAAACCAATCACATCAAATGTTACAAAGTGAATGACGTCTTTTCATGTCCCTTCCCTATCAATTCTCCAGATTTGAATATCTTGGGGGTTGACAGCCCTGCCGTTATTATAGTGTTCGTTTTTTGGTCTTAAATATTTATTTATTTCCAGCACTAGACAGATCGAGAGAGGAGTTCTAGAGGGCTTAGTCAATGGAAAGGTTGAAGGCAGTGATTCGATGGTAATTTTCGATAGAATGATGATTCAAAATGCGCGAGCAATTCTAACGTCTTTACACCGAAGAAGGTCTGAGAAGGGATCAAAACGCCTATACAATGTCGATTAAAAATAAGCCATCAACTAATCTGATTAAAATTAATTAATGAGATTTTGCCACTTTATGCGAAAGAGCCCAACCTAAAGCATCTTTCACCTTCCTCATAGTTTTCTGCTAAAAAATAAAATTTTGAATAAATACTGCGTTTATTTTATTGAAATCCGAATGAAACTACATTTTAAATTAGAAAGGTATTTTAGACTTCTTTCTTGTTCTTCAAAAGCAAGGATGACTTTTGTGAAAGTTGGACTGAGGAAAGTACCGCCACACAGTCATATTCCGTCCCAGAATCCTTTGCAACACGAGGTTACCAGTGGTATGGGCCTTTTTCACGCGGCAGCCATGTTGGTTGGAACAATAGATTCTACCACGCGTAGCCTCGCATACAAGAGTTTGAGAATGAGTTTATGCGGGTGAAACAAAGGTTTTTATTCTCATGAGAATAAACATGGCTGCCGTGTGATAAAGGTCCATAGTCTTTCAACTTCGAAAAGGCAAAAAGAGCGGCTTTCAGATCGACCGTCGTGTTCCCACGTCTACCACAGCGGCTGTTCAAGACAAGTGAAATGTGACGTAGCTAGGCTTGTACAAAAGCTATTTAGGGTCCCTTTTACAGTGGTGTAAGACATAGAGTCATATAAAACCACTTATCAGGGTATATAGGCGCCATCAAGATAAATCTTTTCAAATTGCCTGCAAAAATAAGTTTGTGCATTTTTTGCTTTTGTTTGCAAGAGCACCCGTAGAATCGTACTCGACAATTTGTCACTACGACAAAGTAGGTTTTGGTGGACGTAAGACGAGCGTTTCCATGACATTTCAAAAAGGCGTACGCTTGTCATGGAAACAGTTTGATTGACACCCAACAACGTTACTTTGCCAAGCTACTACAGAGTTTACGACCTTGTACAATGATACGAGGCATGTTAAGCCCTAATAACGTTTCACGCTGATTTCTGGTTTCAATATTTTATTCTCTTACATTAAGACACTACTCATAGTACACTAGAGAGGATTTCGTATCAATGGGAAACGCGAATACAGCAAATTCGTAGCCGTTAAGTATTGCAACCGTACCGCGTATCTTACCGTAGCCGTAACTATCGTGTGCGTACTAAAATTCAGTACCTTACCTTTCCCACTCATGCGATAAACATTCTTATGTAAAGCCATTCAATGTTGCGGCATGTCGTACCGTGTACGTGCTTTAAGTCGGTACCTCATATTTCCTACTCATAAGATAACCATTCTTATAGAAAGCCATTTCAATGTTACGGCAAGTCGTACCGTATTCGTGCTGTAAGTTAGTAGAGAGTTTTAGATTGACTTTTTTTCTTCCCGCAAACGGCAAACGTGACCACGTTTTCATCGTTTTTCTGTATTTTACTTTACCTTTTACAAACCTTCTCACCGAAGACAAATATTCTTTTGTTTTTCTGCTACTTGGACTTTTTGGCCATTCTTTTTAAGCTATTTAAAATGATTTTCAAATGGTCAACTAACACTTCACGTTTGCCGTGAACGTAAATCTAAAACTCTCTAAATTTTTACCTTTTGTGCCCTTCACTCACTGTTAATAAATACAAAGTAATAACATTTTACTTCGATAGGATAGCGTAAAAGACATTTTAGCTTAGAATAGACCCATAATGATTGAGTTTGCGCGTTATGTTTTCCCATTTCTCTCCACGCGCCATTCCCTAGAGTATCATTTCTTTGCTTGACGGTTACACTCAAGAATTTACCCAAACAAGCAGTTATGCTCATGAAAAGGACACGTGGTCTAAAGTGGGGGAAAATTACCCCAAAGCAAAACGGGTCTTTTCAATAGACAAAAAATAATAATTGCCTATAATTCAAAAATTCGACTCTAAATCTTTTGCCCTCTCAGCTGTTTTTGCTTTCCTGAGAGAATGCAACCATATTTATAATGTAAACACTCAGCTGGAAGCGTTATCAATAATTATTACTAGATTCTCCAGATCATGTCTCTTGCCTGACAAGTACATCAGAAATGAAAGAGAATAACGTCCTCTGTCAAGTAGTTTCGACACTGAGAAGTACAGCTAATTAATTCTTATAACACCTAGTTAATATAATTTTAATTGATTAGAAAGGACTCAGCTTCTCGTATACGTAGGTTTAAAATAAAGAGGGGAAAATAAAAATAACTGTTGAGCGAGTTAAATATAGCAATGAAGAAAATCAATAACTTTTTAATGAACATCAAATGCAAAGCAAAATGAAGAAGAAAACCAAAAAAAACAAAAAAAAAAAAAAAACGAAAGTCGACACAGTTATAGCGATAATGAGATGTGATGATATCGATAGAAATAAAAAATATAAAAAGTTCGTTACCACTATAAAATATTGAGATAATAAATATAAACATTAAAAAACTAAAACAAAAACAATAATATAAAAGTTGAAATCAAGCAAATTGACCGAAAATCAATGATATTATTATTATTATTATTATTATTATTATTATTATTATTATTATTATTATATATATATATATAGAGAGAGAGAGAGAGAGAGATAGAGTATAAATTAAGGTACTGAGAAAAGGGAAAATAAAGTAAAAATGTTTATGTAAATAAAACCAATATTGACTTGACTGGTCGTGTTCATTAAAACAATTCTCAATGAACTAACTTACTATATTCGTAACAATATTACAAACTGAGACAGTCTGGAGACACTAAATATTAAACAGGAAAACTATGAATGGATGGAAATCTTCGTAACAAAATAAAATTGGAATTTTTTTCCAAGAAGAGTTTTAAAAAATTGGTTAAAAATTAATGTATATAAATATCAAATAGGGTAAAAAATATATATTAAGTATGCTGTGGTGAATTGACATTTCGATGTTGTGTTTTTGTGTTTGTTCGAAATTTATTGACTGTTCATCATAATTATTTTATATATCTAAAAAATCATTTTAGAAAAGGGATAAAGGAGATGGTTTTTTTGATGTTATACAAACACTTGATAAATGCTTATCGGTAAGGACTACTTAGGAGGACTTGGCACCACAGCAAGAAAAGGGCCCCTGAAAACCAAATGGTTGATTGTCAGTTACGAGGGCTTCGTGAAGTACAGGAAAAAAGAAAACTTCTTAGCACTAGAACTATTATAAAAGGAAAGAAAATATAGGAAAGTGAAAGGAAGAAAATAGAATAGAAGAGGAGTAATTGAAAGACAAGAGAGTGAGAAGAGAAGAGAATATGATTTATAATTTTTCCCCATGAGAAATAGAAGAATAGAGAATAGATGAGACAAAAGAAAAGACACGAGACGAGAACTGAGAGAAAGGAAACAGAAAAAATGCCAAAAGAAAGGAAAGGAACGTAGGAAAAGCACAAATACGAAGATCAAGTAAACTTGTTTTCAAATTTCCTCCGTGATTTTCCCATTGTCATTGACATAAAGACATGAACGTTCAGTGGGGTAAGATCTCTACATCCTGTATCTCTCACTGAGTTTAGGTTTTTCTATTAATTTCTTTAGCATTAAACCAGCGGGGAAGTGTCCTCCAAACACGATATTTAGAACTCCCTAATTAGAATAAACTGCAAACGCAAAAATTATATGGCCATTAGTTCTCAACGGTGCTTTAAGATCATCCGTAAATCTTACGGAGCGCAGTTAAGCACATTGCCCCGGCACAGAACGAAAAAACATTACGTCAGTTTACGACTCGACAATTACACAGAAATTGTAAAAATAACATTTGTATATGAAATCTTTTTCAAGCAGCTTTAGATACCTTGGTATTTTTGTCGGGATAAATCACTAAAGGTATGAAGTGTTGAAAATATTCTTCGATATATTCTTAAAAGTTAATCGGCTGGTATTGCGAGTATCGTGATGTGGGAAGGTTTTGCGTGCGATGAGATCCGCTTATCATTAGTTGCAGAAAAGCAACATTCTAATCTTTGAAAAGTAATTGAAGAAACTTTCGATTAATTTATAAGGAACTGAGGATTTAAAGCGATACAATGAAAGAAAATATTTTCATTTTATCTTATAAAGACATCTTTATCTATAGGTTAACTAGAAACAAAATGTTCGCGCGCGCGCGTGGAATGGTTTCAACGATTCGCCCTGTTCAGTTCAGGTTGAAGAGACCTTTAGCATCGTGTTTACCGCTAACCGCTAGGAATCAGGCCCCGAAAAACGCCCGCAAACGCGAAGAAACACTTGGCATCGATGAAATTTAATATGGCGACTCTTCCATCGACAACTTCGTTATGAAACCTTGATAAATGTCGAAAGTAAGGAAAACGCCTGACGTCGAATTGCAGTTTGACGTTTGCGGGGCTAGCAAGAACATCATGCTAAAGGTAAAGATTTGGAGCTTTCGTTCACGGGCAAAAGTGTGAAACGTCATGATCAGTGACCAGTGTACAATTAGTTAAAATGAGTAAAAAGGAATCGAAAAAATATCCAAGTAGTAGATATCATTTGGTGTGAAGGTTTGCAAAAGGTAAAGTGAAATAAAGGAAAACGATGAAAACGTTGTCCATCTAAAACTTTCTAATACAACACTTTCTAATTTCCACCCTCTTGAAAGAAAAAGAAAAAGAAAAAGAAAAAGAAAAAAAAAACCTTATCGTTCCATTTTATAATCTCTCAATGTTACATCTTCAACTGAGAGTATCCTGCAAGGGGTCATCAAATTATTCTACAAAGAAGTCGACGACGAACGAAAATTTGAATTCTTTCCAAATTGTTTATTTTTTAAATATTTTGAAGAAGCACTCTTACAGTAGTTAAAGTTTTCTTTTAAAAACTGACTCTTTTGTACCACTGGCACTTATAATGTCTTAGTAAAAACGCACGCTAAAAGGTTTTTAAGACTTGATTTTTTTTCCTTCATTGTGTTTTGCACTCGCTCGTTCTATATAAAATTCTCTGCAGACGTGATGGACCCATAGAAAAACAAATTGTTATCCTTCGTTGTTCTTTGCTTTTAGCACACGTTTTATATACAAAAACCGCTCCTGATGGGAAACAAGTTCACCAAATACAAATGCTCACTAACAATTCTTTTTCCAAGTAAAAGCCATATTTTAAACACACGATGTTAAATCTTCAGTTCTCAATAAATTATTGATGCACAGTAGATAATTTAAAATCCATTTTCTTCTTCCACATAAAATGATCGAAAGAATCATTCCTGATTGGATAAAAATGACACTCGACATACACACTTTTCCCCACTAAATAAAAGTCAGAGCACATAAAACCATTTTATATTTTTTAAAGCAGTTTCAAATAGGATTTTTCTCGTATTCATCGAAATGCTAAACAGGTTTTTTAAAAAAAACCTTGTTGAACATTATTAACGTTAACGGTCACTTATTACGATTCATTAAACATAAAAAGTAAACCACTTTAACAACTGTCCTTGAACTTGACAAGTCTTCTTAAACCTAATAAACTGTCAGAAATAACCATGGATTGACAGAAATATCAGAAATTGCCATGACAGAAAAAACCATGGGTTGACTTGGCTCAAAAGACCTAGAATTGAATATAATACTTTAGGCTTGCTTTGAAATGGTAGAAAAACCTTTACGTAACAGTTCCTCATTAGTATTAGCTAATATTTTAGGAGTCTTAAATGAATTTATGGCATCATTCCTACGCAAACAACCTTGTCGATGCCAAGAAAGTGCGCGGTTTTTCATTCACGATATTGTCTTCGCGACATGTTTTCTACATCCATGTTGATTAAAACAATTAGTCTAAATTGGGTTTCCTAAGTTTGTTAGATTCATAGTAGACGTATTAGAGCTTTAAGCGCTAGCCTCAACGTTACAACAAAATAAGAATTGCGTTCATGGGAGATGACGCAACTCAATTCGTATTTGGCGTCAGTAGGAAGGTCCCGGAAGTAAACGAAATTTCAAATCTAAACATTCTCTATATTGTCGGACGTTCCCCTTCACAATTGTTTAAAATGCCTTTTATTTTTTTCAATAGATTTTAAAATTACATGACATTTAAAATCTAGAAAGAAACTCAACCGATGGAAGATTAAATTATGACATCATCATGTGCAGATTTTGAAGACGAAGTTTTGATAGTAAACTAGCTTCTAAATCTGCTTCTGGCAAAATGGAATGATGTCATTACTTTTAATGAGATTGATAGTAAAAATAAAGGATATATCCCTAATAGTGTTTAGGGGTCTTTAATTAATTTTCCGACTATTCTCTCGTTTGGGCAAGTAAGGAACTTTTTGAAGCCTATTACCGTTTGTTGAATCAACATATAATTAAGATGTTGTCTTTATACGCCGTTTGTTATAACAGGGTATGTAGCGTTTGAGCTTTTCGCTGACAGCCAATTTATCAAAAAAATGTCATAATTTTCGTTCGAAAATGGGCGCAAATGACGAAACACTTCAAGAAAGAGTTTAATTTGAAAGAAACACGGTGCTATTTCGAAAAGCTGTCACAAGTCTGCACTCATTGGAAACTGAATAGATGCTTTTTAAAAGACTTTTAGGAGTAATCATAGCCATGGGGTAATTAGTCTAAACTACTTCGCAGCGGAAGCCTTGGAAGTGAGCGATGTTGTTATGATGTTGACGAGGGATCCCACATGTGATGGCTATTTAAGACTGGCTACCTTCTCGAAGATCTCCACATTTTGGCAGAAGACGCCAAGGCGAAAGGACACTAACTGAACACAAGAAATTAAGGTACATATTATGAATACTATCTACCATTTTTACTCATTTTTAATCATTTTAGACTCCTACAGGCATCGTTTCATTTTTATTTTTATTATTTTTATTTTTTTGTTTCATTTATTTCTCTCCGTAAAAATTGGTTTTCCTGAATATCCTGTAGTTTTCGTGCCTTTGACTTCGAAAACACTTTTTCATGCATAGCCTCTTTTGTAAAGTCTCCCACAGTTTCATTGCTTTATCACATAGGTTCTTTATTCATCTTCAATAATTCGGCATTTCATTAAAGTACCCTATAGCTTTCACTGAGCCATCATTTTTCCGCGGCGCTGTTAACCATCCTTGCTTCCTCTTTGAAAATTCCCTACCGTTTCGAATATTCTCTTGCAATGGCCAATTTTCCCCCAATGTTTTTCATGAATTTTTTTTTTATCAGTCATTTTCAGTGTTTTTTTCGCTTATTAAAGCTGATCAAATCTTCCATGGCAAATACTATTCCTGTCTTGATAAAACTTATTATTGTCAATAAAATATGTAGAGAACAAAATTCATCTGTTTTTTCTACATTTCACTCCCCTTTTCTTTTTAATGAATTGTGTTTTTACATATAAAATTGAGTAATATAGAAAGCACTTGTGCCGGCACCACCCCCAGGCATGACGACAGTGGTCGCGCGCCCTAAAATTAGGGCGAAGCCCGAAATTAGCTTGACATGTTTTACTTGAAATGGTATATCGTTTTTTCAACATTCCTTCTGCTATTGAATAATATCTATATACTATGATCTTGCTTATTATATATTTGACATTAAAATTTAAAAATCCATATGTTTACTATCAATCAAACTGCTATTGAGCCGTTTTAAATCTGACATTTGAAATCTCAAGTTCACCTGTGTCATATTGAGCCATGCCAGCAATTACCGATAAGTTATCATTTCGCTTGGTAATCTTAAGTTTATTAAGGAAGAACGCATTATCGGCGCCTTAAAATGAATAATGATTGCAGCAACTAGAGTTATATAAACCATTATTATAAATATATGTTTTGCTAAAAGTTATTAGTAACCAGATCCTTGAACAAGAGGCGTGTGAAATACTTAGTAAAGAAAGATTTAAAAAAAAACTGGCTACGTATAAGTTGTACATACTTAAAACAAGAAAAATAAGTTGATAAGAAAAATAAAAGAATAAATAGATTTTTTCCAGGAAGTAAATTAAGGTTGGCATAGGTTCGAAGAAAGCACTTTTGAAGCCTTTTGTTTTAAACAGAAACAAAAAACCTTATTCAAATATAAGAATTATAAACAAAACAAAATAGCCCTTTCTTTAAATTAGAAAAATACTAAGAAAACAACTCGGAATATAGTTTTAAGTGTTTCCGATGTACGCTGACTTTTCTATGACGCTGAGTGCTACTTTATAACCAGCAAACGAAAGTAGTAGCTTGTCTTCTCGATTGAAATAAAATCTTCGTTATTTTCCTTTACAGATGATGAAAGGGTCCATTTTACTTGTATCTCACTTTTAAGAAAAGCATTAGCAGCTTGACATTTTTAATGATCATTGATGGTTGACCGTCAAAGGCACATATCAATTAAAGTCAGGAACGACAAAATAATTGACTAGGGCAAACTGGTTCGAAAAAGAGAAGGTTTGAGTTCAAATTAATGAATTTCCGTAACATTTCGTCGTAATTAATTTCTAAAGAACAAAACGTTTGCGAAAATGCGTTTTTTTTTTTTTTTTTTTTTTTTTTTTTAATTCAAAAAAATAACTTTTTCTCACGAAAAAGTAAAATTATAGGATCCAACTCTGTCTGGAGTTGAGCTACTAGTGTGGGCAACTCTTAGGTTCAGTTTTGAGGGACTTTTGTGACTGTCGACATAGTTTGTGTATGACGCCAAAGGGACGTGGTTCCTGATGAAGAAACCTATCCAAATGTCTATTACTAGTGGTCAAACAACTCTCAACTCACATGTTCATTTTTATAGAGGGAGGAAACCCGAGAACCCGGAGGAGGGAGGCTGTAGAACGGAAGGAATAAGTTGTATCAGTGGATTGGGCTTGAAATGTAAATTAAGATCCAAAGAACATCTTGTGATTAGTCACTTGTTCGTCCTTTTTGGCTAAACCTGCCAGCATTTACGATAGCTGACATCCATAAACAATACTACCCCAGGGAAAGGGCACACTGCCATGGATAGGATTGTAAATCAATGTCAACAAAGTTTTATTGTCATACGTTTACATGCACCGATTACCGACGCTTGTTTTAAGGGAAAATCTTAGTTTTTGACAACGAATATCTTTTCTTCGATCATTTATAAATTTCAATAGGAGTTTCAGTGTCTACATAACTATACGAATGTTCTTTGTTTAAATGTCCTTTTTAGGGAATAATTAGAACTGTCAACGAGAACACGACTCTCTCTTCCTCTCTCTCTTTCCCTCTCTCCCTCTCTCTCTCTCTCTCTCTCTTTCTCTCTTCATTTTGTCCATTTTGGGTGAGCATACATTACACTACAGCAACGAATATTCTCGCTATCACACCAACAAATTCCGGTGAGCATTGATCTTGTCTTCGACTTCTGGGAATTTGATCATAAAATGAAGGGTAATTAAACTTTATAGTCTCATTAACTCGGGCAAAACCACAAGTGTTTGATATATGACACAACTTTACTTCACTTTAATTAATCAAAACTAATCAATTATCTTTGCCGCTTATTTCATTAATTTTAACTAGCTTAAGAAACGATATAACTACTTAAACTGTAGGATTAATTGGTATGATATTCCAGAAAAGAGGAAGTCAATTCCTTCAAAAATTGTAGGAGAGTCGTTCGTTGTCCGAGTTGCCTTCAAGGATTTGCGCTTTTTAATTTTCTTTTTTTGTGAAATTGAAGGAAAATTTTAATTTTTAAAAACAACAAAAGAAACACACACGAGCCAAAGGAATTAAATTCATCTATTTATCCATACATATACACCTATTTGAAAAAAACATCGGTTGCAGATCTGAAATGGGCGATCTGTGATTCTGACGAAGATACTCAGAAGCCATGCTTCATACTCCAGTCTAAAAGGAATCAGGGGCCGCGGAGCACCCTTAAAAGTGGGCAGGGGGGACGGGGGGAAGGGGAGGGGTTAATATTGCAAAGTATAAGAGACTAGTATGGAAAAAACGGATACCTGCCCCACCCGTTCTGCGGCATTCAATATATTTTGCAGCGGGTTATTCGGTCTCCAATTTCAGATCTCCAACCAACAACATATTGTGTGAGATAGGCGTATCTACCAGGTGTACCGGGTTAAGCTTGCTTTCCACTTATCCAAGCATCAATGAAAGTCAACCTCATTATCACGACAATTACTTCCTGTGTAATACTTTTGACTCGTGATGTTCTCATTTTTATTATGGACGAGCATAGAAGGAAATAATACAAAATGTTTGGCATAAACACTCATGTTTACCTGGCTCCAATTTGTGCTATTTTTACCTTTCATTTCTACGGCTTAGGTCATAGAGGCTTTGAAAAGGGTTTTGTTCTGCCATCTGGTCACAGGCAGTCCACGCTGAATTATGCTCGACGGCACGGGATGGTGCAAAGCTTTTATTGAACTCTCTCTCATAGTCTTTTAATAGAAATTTCATGCAGAATACTTGTAATCAACTTGTTGTTATAAAACTCTCAATTCATTCGCTCTGGCTTTTGTTTTATAAATATGATTTAAATACGGTTTAAACCGCACGGCGACCACTACCAGCGACTAGGGGAACTAAAATTAGACCAAAAATGAACTTTTTTAAGATCTGTATGTTTGTATTCTGTAGGTGGAAGATAAAATAAGCGACATCGGGAATTTTCCCAAAATAAGATAATTACAAAATACAAATATTTTGATTCTGTGTGAAAAAAATATTTAGAGTTCCAATGGAGTTTTGAGTAAATATTTATTATTTACAAATGTAATTAAAATAAAGAAACATATTTTTCTATGGTATGTCATTTTTTTGCCCTCCCGTCAAGAAAAATATATTGGATAATAAATTAGAAAAGTTGATTAATGCTGGTGATGTTTTTATTACTTTGGTTGGGATCGAAAACACGCAAGCTAGAAAGCATCCATATATTACTATATGATAAAGAAAAGGTTTTGTTATAGTGCTATAGGTTAAAGAGTTAAAAATTAACTTTCTATTTCTTTCTTTCTTTTTCGGAGGGTCGAAGGGGCGGGTCGGGCTTGTCGGCGGGCGTGAGGCGGGAGGGTGGCGGAAGGGAGGGAGAAGGAGGAGGAAAGGAAGGGGAAGGAGGCGGGGGAGGAAGGGGAGGGAAGGGAGGAAGGGAGGAAGGGAGGAGGAAGGGGAAGGAGGAAGGGGAGGAGGAAGGAGAGGATTAGTCTGAAGGGGTAGGAAGTGGCGGAAGGGGATGGTGTAAGTCGGGGTGGGTGAGGGTTACTTCTTCCTGCTTCGTTCTTTGCTACTGGTCTTTTTCTTCTTCCTTTCTTTCTTCCTTTCTTTCTTACTTTCTTGATTCTTGCTTATTCCCTCTTATTCTGTACGGTAGGAGATCATTTCGTTTTCTTTCTTTCTCTCTCTCGCTCATTCATTTTGATCTTCCAAAACAGCTTACAATGTTTCTGCATGATCCTACCGACAGAAAACCTAGTCATTTGCCCTTACCAATTATGTAACTCTGCACTTAGTATTAAATGCACAATTCAATTTGCATTTCTTTAGAGTAAGACCATGTTGAAATGTAGTTATTTTATCTCAAGTAGCATTTTGTTTCAATCTAACTTGCTCCATCACGCGTTCTGGAAATTTGATTGTCGCATTTTATTTTTAAGTGTTTTTTTTTTTTTTATTGAAGCGAAGCAGCACCTTGTCTATGTGCGTAATTAGTTCTGCAAAATGACAACTCTAGGGCCATCTTTAGTCTGCTCTTTAGTAAATGTGACAGCTTGATGAAAACACAAAAAATTGAATCTCTTAGAACTGTTATCGATTGCTTCTCCATTTCGTATCCGATGATCGTTCTCAAGCCTTCCAGGCAAACTTTTAGGCTAATAATACTTTAATAGTGGCTTGTACGATTCGTATGACAGCCTCGAGGCATAAATGTACACTTCAAGTAACATTAATAAGCTGTATGAGTGGAATTCCAGTCAGGAAATGTAAAACTAGATATCTTGATAAGAGGAAGGTAAACCTTTGAATTACACTTTATATTCAACCATATTTTAATGGAAAAACAACATTTTACAATTCGAAATTTTTATTATTATCATTCATTAATTCATTGTACCTTGCAATAGGTTTCTTTTTTATCTTATTACAGGAAAAAAAAAAAAAAAAAGATAAAGAAAACGGTAGATAAAGAAATAACGAAATCAAAAAAACAAACAAGGTTTACTACCATATTGCGCATGTGTGGGATTGAATTTTCAAAAAAAAATTTTAATGTATTGAAAACCAAACATAGCGGTAAGTTGATAATAAGAATATATTGACTATATAAAAACAAATTAAAAAACATAGAAAGACAACAGATTATCAAATATGTAAAAGCCGTTATCTACGATACGATTTTCTCTCAAATTCTCTCGATTTTCTCACAAATGTCGAGCGCGACATGCTGACGACACGAATGAGTCTCTTTACCTTAATCGTAATACTTTTCCATTTCATACCACGTGTTATTACCTTGAGAATAATATTCTTTGTTTCAGTTGTTTCCACATTCATGTGTCTTCTCATGCACAACTGTTAAATGTTATAAAAACAAACTCAATAAGTCCTCGTTCATCGTTAACACTAGTGCATGTTCGTTTGAATGCACATGCTTTTCCATCGACTTGCGTCCAGACTAAAACAATCGAAAACGCTCAAAACGCCCATACATTTGAAAATGCTCTCCAGATTGGAGACAGTTGAAAACGAAGCCCTTATTAACTCGTTTTAGTATGGACAGCGAAAACAGAGACTTTTGAAAACGCTGACGTCGTTCACACTTGCACATCTGTTTTCTCATGCACAGATGATGATATCTTCGTTTTTGATCGTTTTGGTGTGAACGGGTGAAAACGCTAGTGAGGAAGCTTAGATTTACGGCGATGCATCGGTGAAAGACTAAAACGAAGCGTTTCGAAAACGCATGATTAGAGGGGAAGTTTAATTTAGGGCACCGACGGTAGCTTCATTAAATGAATTTAAAATGAATTTAAACCTCTTATTTATTGCTTCATTTTTTAGTAGGAAAAAGTTTCTATTCTTCTTTATAAACGTGGCGCTTTTTCGTGTTGCAGAATATTGATAACGAGTAAAAACTAGCGAAAGAAACCGACTTTTCGAACTCATACTGACACCATTATCAAGGGCTATATAATGACTTCAGTATAATTATAAACAAGTAAAAAACAGCGAAATGCAGATTATTTGCATGCAAAAGCAACAACAACAACAACAACAAACAAACAAAAACAAAACAAAAAACAAAAACAAAAAAACAAAAAAACAAAAACAAAAAACAAAAAATCACCATTAGATTTCCTTTGGAATAAGCAAGTAAACGAATAAAACAAAAACTAAAATTAAAACTAAGCAAAAAACAAAAGAAGAAAAATATCTTATACGTATAAACAAAACCTTCACGTCTGTTTATCGAAGACTTCCTTAATAGCACTAACGGGTCACGTGACCCTACTTCCCTTGAAACGAGCAGCTGTGTTAAAATGAACAACAACGATGAAAAGAGCACCTCGATATTATTCGGGTGGAGGAGTTTCAGCTCATAACAAGCGAAGCAGGAAATTGCCATCCAGCACATTTTCCCATACTGGCAAATCCGTATAATATATTCTATTTTATATTTAATGCCATTCATCCTATATTCAATATTATGATCTGAAACTTCGCCCTCTTACTGATATAAAGCTGCTCTTTTCAATCATAAAGTTCGTTTTCACACAACTGCTCGTTTTAAGGGAGGTAGGATCACGTGACATATAAGTGCAAGTCGGTCTATTCTTGGTTTCCACCTACGTCATCAAAATTTTTGCAACGATTTTTATTAAAAAAACTTCCACAGGCCACAAAAGTGGCCAAAATTCTAGCTAAAAGAAGTTGATAGGACTCTTCTTATGATAAACAAAATATTCGACTATATTCGTTTTGTGCGGTGAATACTTTGGATTTTAGTTTTTTGATTATATCACGTAAAAACCAAGAATGCCTTAGGTCGATAAAAAAATATATTACTATGATATGATTTTGATTTGTTTTCGCTAAAGAAGCAAGTATGTGACAAGTCTTTGTCGGATTAGTAATATAATATAAACGATAAAGATCTTAAATAAAACAATGATACCTTGAATATTACTGAAAAGAAAAAACTTTGAGCGGCACCTCTAGGAGCAATAATTTTAATAACCGCCAACGATTGACAGGGATTCGAGCTAGTTGTGCGTTGCTTAGGGCACTTCCTGGTTTCGTAAGATCAATTTAACACCAAAACTTTATTATTTTAAACAATATTTGGTCATTTTCTACTGTCGAAACTCATCGTGTAAAATTTAATTAAGCCCAAGTTTTGACTTCAGCTAGTTTAGTTAGGACTCGAACATTGTATTTTATACTGGCCTTCAGTTCATCTTCACGAAGTTTGCCTGAAACTAATGGGAAGACGTGCCCGGCCAATGATCAGTGTTGTTTTGGGGTTTTCATTGACTTGTTACACTTTTATCTCTTGGGGGAACTGATTTCGCTTATTATTAGAGAACTGAAAGAAAGAAAGAAAGAATTCTACATATTTATAAACAGTAATAATAAAAAGGTAAATTATACACCGTGAAAAGATGAAAAAACTTACTGACGTTTCGGACGCTAGTCCTTCTTTTACTCCGACGAAGGACTAGCGTCCGAAACGTCAGTAAGTTTTTTCATCTTTTCACGGTATATAATTTACCTTTTTATCATTACTGTTTCATTAGAAACACCGACGCAGCTCACACTAGTTTTTAGCTAGTTATATCTTCATATTTATGAACAGTCCTGAGTATCGTAGTTCATATCAGTGGCAATAATTTCAAAATGATCTGCACCGTTGTACAGTAAATACTGCATATTGAATAACTGATTATCGGAATACAAGTCCAGAAGAATATATTTTCTGTATTTTTTATATACATCCTAAATTAATAACAAATTGCAATAACTATGAACCAGCGCAGAGAAAACTTCACGACCATAATATCTAAAATCCAATTAAACATTAAAAATGGAATTTTCGACTTATCACCCTGCTACAGGTAGCCCGGTAAGTTTATTAACAAACGACAAAACTTAACGATAAAAGAACCGTCTGAATGTTAAATAAGAAGCTTAATCTTTTCTAATATTTACTAACGTGAATTTGGCTTCCAAGAGGCTGTCGCTATAATTTCTCTAACTGACTAAAGGTGTTATAAGGTTCAACATATTTCTCTTCAACTGCATTAATAAATCTTAGCATTAAATATGAATAAAAGTTTTTCAATATCGGGGTCTTGTCGATCGGTTATAAACACTTGCAGTCTTGTTGTTCCGTTCGTTTAATATGCGGGATTTGTTAGCTTTGTGTTTTTTTTCAAGGTCGACGGAAGAGGGCGGGTTTATCATTCATTTTACCAATGAAGTGACTTGGTTTTATCACGTCCTATGTTATCATTAAACCTCTTGCAGTTTTTACAATTATTAGTTTAGCAGGAATAATGATATTGCCTGGGGCGATCATCAAGCTCTTTGATTTTCAACTGCCAATACTTCTTTCAAAGTTCAATCCAATTATTAAGAAAAATACTGAGAAACAAATTACAATCGAATTAAAAGTTATTTATCTGATTTTTTTTTTCGTGTTTGTTGAAAAGTGAATGAGAATCTGTTGAAGTAACAATGATAACCTTGATGAACTTTCATCGGATTTCTCATATATTTGATATGATGATAAAATGAAATGTAGAGACTGCAGACAGTTTATTATATAAATGAAAAAAGAAGGATTGATTAGCAAAAAAGTATGAATGAATGAATGAATGATAAGAAAAAGAAGAAGGAAAAGAGAAAGAAAACGAAAATGATTACTAAGAGAGAAAGAAAGAGAGAAAGGAAGAAAGGAAGAGAGAAAGAAAGAGAGAAAGAAAGAGAGAAAGAAAGGAAGAAAGAAAGAAAGAAAGAAAGAAAGAAAGATATAAAAAGATACATAGATTGAAAAAAAAAAAAAAAAAAAAAAACCTGTAAGATTGAAAGATAAAAAAGAAAGAAGTAAATAAATATGTATATAATATATAAATAGAACAATGATTTGGTAACGGAATAGCTTACTCATCAAAAGTACCCAAATGCTGTCTATTAATTTAATTTAATCTCAAAGATCATTTCGGAAGTCAAATCAAAGTAATAACGCTTTACTATAACTTGATGAACAGTCTGTGATCAACTCCTTACCGTAATAACACATTAAATAACCCATTCAGTCTAAGACTGACTGCAAATCTTTATCACGGGTCTTTTTGACTGGAAATGAAATTTCTTTCAACTCAAAGAGACCTTGTGTATTATTTAAGTTATTATAAAAAGAGGCTCATAAACGGTCAAAAACTATATTGCGTTGCATATATGCATCCGTTTATTCGTATTGCTCAGGGGAGAAAATTAATTAATACGATGTGTCATACTTATTAGGATATATATAAAACCTCCGGTTTTTCCGTCATGCAAATGGAGGATATTTAAAGTAGGTACCAGAGGACTTTTTATCATTATCATCACAGTTCGTAAGATTCACTTTCAGCGCATTAGAGCAGTCAACAACTCTAAGCCAACTGGACTAGACATAACGGTAAGTTTTCACACAGGAGGTATTAAGTTATAGATTTTTTTTTGACGATTTTTTAGGATAACATTCCATCGTATTTTTACAGTTCTTCAAAGGAAAAAATAATGCATTATTACAAGCCTTTTAAAGTAGTCGGCCTTAATTTCTATATTGACTAGTGTTTTTAGTATATATAAGCCAAAGATGGCGGGTAAAATTGGAATGAAAGAGAGAGAAAGACCGAGAAACCTCGATTGATCATTAAGCTGGCCGATTCGTCGATGCTTTGTTCTCTATTTAAATTTAATAGTAAAGTAAAGAATGCACAACTTCTACAATACAATCACTTTGAAAATCCAAGGATTTCTACTGCAACTCGTCAATATTCTGCGCAAAATCGAGGCTAACCCTGAGCAACAGAGAACTCGAAACTGGAGCATTTTGTAAAATAAATAAATAAATAAATAAATAACTTATTTAATTTATAGTTCGTATTCTTGTTTACACAATTTTTTTAAATCAAGGCCGCCAATAGCCTCCTTTGCAGACGACCCTAAGAACGGCTGCAAAGGAGGCTAGGTCGTCAAAGAAACACTTAAAGCTACCAAAGTACACTGCTTAGGAATCGAAGCTAAGATATTAGCAAGTTGGTTGAGTTACAGTATCAGATTCAGTATCACTTAAGCTTTTAAATGGATTTTCTTAAATTACTCTGACAGAAAAAAGAATTACCAGAGCTAGAAAGAGCATGTTAAAGACAGTAAAACTGGGGAGTTTGGGAGAAATATGCTCATATGGCTTTGCAGGAGGCAAGTGACGCCTCTAACGAATGTTTTCGTACAAAATTTCGATTTTTGAAAATTAATATCTTTTGCGACTTCCTTTCTTCAAGGTTCACAGTTTTTCTAACTTTAACACTACTCTCTTTCCAGCTATGATAATTATTCTTCTGTGCATGTCCTGTGAGGTTTATAGAATATTAAAGCTCGTTTACATGAGAAAGAGTTACCCAGGAGTCCAGAGGTTATTTATTCTCGCTCCGGCGTTTGTTGTTTTGAAGGGAAGTCCCTTTGGCGCGCGCTCGCTACAAGAAGCGAAATAGAACCTTCGGAGCCCTGGGTAGGCCAAAGTAAACAAAAACCAAAAAAAGAAGGGTATGACGCATAATTTCCTAGTTATATGAACATGATGGTGAAATCAAGTTTTGTTTTTCCTAAACTTGAAATCATTCGCTGGAGAACCGGCTTTGCGCGCACGTCAATAACACTTCGGTCCATTCAAAGGGAGATGGTTGTTATGTCTTGGACGAAATTGAAGAAAAAAATTAAAAGAAGTTAAAGAATCCGCTAGAGAACCGCTTATGCTTGCACGTTGTTAAAAAGTCGGCCCATTCAAAAAGAGACGGTGGCTGTGTTTTGGTCGAAATTGAAAAAAACATTAAAGGTGACGCCCTTTACAATAATGCATGCGCTTTGGTCAGGACTTGGAGAAGATTCGTGATTAAAGTGTTAGATTTTGTGAAAGGAGAAACACCTTAAAATATGGAGAAAAATATCGGAATAATGATAGTCTGGGAGCTTATGTCTATGATGAAAATGCAATATAAAAAATATCACCTCTTCTCTAATCTTTTTTATATTTTTATCACGTCACAAACAGCCTACGTCAAAAACGATCGTCTCAAATGCATGCGAGGTGTCTAGAATAGAGATTTTTGACGTTTTTCCGGGTGCAATATCAGATGATTTTTTTATTTTTTTACAGAATTGGCTTTTTCATTTTAAACCCAGAAAGCTATTTTAACTGGGACGTCATAGCTGATAGCTCTATGTTGATGATGACATCTGTTATTTGCCACCTTAAAAAACTTTAAATTTAAATTCTTTAAATCGAACTTTTGGTTTTGCTCTTTTCCAGACCAGTTCAGATTCAACCGAAAACTAAAAAATGGCGAGTAAATTACTGCTATGTATGGCTCTGTTGATGGCGGTGTTTGTCCTGTCTGTAGAATGTCGGCAAAAAGCAGGTGAATACTGAGCTACTATGTACTTATTTTGTCTCTAATCAAATAATTAATGTAAATCGTCCTCTCTTGTTATACGAGGGTGGCACTTGATTGGCCAGTGGCTAACAAACCGTGGCCCTCATTCCATGATCGAATTGGAATATATTTTTTTGTAGAGGGAGGAAAACCGGAGAACGTGGAGAAAAACTCTTAAAGCACACGATAGAACTAACGAGCAACGCTACTTACATACGACACAAAAATCTTTAGTTATTGCATACTGTAAACACAGACAGCCTTGCAGGATGTTGTCTGTCGTTTGTCTGTGTATATGTTATTTGAATATATTTTATTAGATTCTTATTTAATAAAGAATGTTAGATTATTATTTGATTAAAAAGCCTCATGCATCATCACCGCAGACCTACTACGTTTTATATTTATTGTTTTCTTTCTTTTTTTTTCTTTCTTTTTTTTTTTTTTTTAATTAAGGAATTGTACAAGCCGATGGATACCGCCCAAGACCAGGAAAGAAACGTAAGATGAAGTATAGTTTTATAGTCATTGTTACCTATTAATTATTATTAATAGTTTTTGCTAACACAATAAATATAGATGTAGATTATGCACCCCCCCCCCACCCTCCATTATTTTCAAACGTCTTCGAACTTGACAAACTCGTGTATTCAGTAATAGAGATAAAGGATAATATAATAGATACAAATGGCTAATAATAATGAATAGAAGTAGCATACGCAAAACGTTTTCATTTTCTTTGAAAATATTTTTTTTAGTTGAATTTTTTTTTCTAGTTTTGTTGAAACATTTTCTTTTTTATTGCTTAATTTAACAGAATACGATGGACAAGAAGAAGACTATGGTGAGTGAAAGACAACAAAAAAGGAAATAAAACAAAGAAATGAATAGAAAAAAGAAGCAAAACATTAAGACATTACAAAATAAGCAAAAAAAAAAAAAAAAAAAGAGAGAGAGAGATAAAAATATAAACAACAACAACAACACAGAATATAAATTAAAATAATTAAAATAAAAAAATAAAAAAAATAAAAAAAAGAAAACAGGTAGAAAAAGAGATGGAACAAACACAGAAGAATGCAATGCAAATTAAATATCAGAACTGAACAATAAAGAAAAACAAACACACAAAAATTACTAAAAAAAAAAAAAGAAAGAAAAAAAAAAGAAAAAAAAGAAAGACTAATGATCTCAATAATAAAATTCTAAAACTGTTTCTTTTTTCCTAGAAGATTTACCACCCGGCCCTCTACCCCGACCAGGCAGAAAACGGTAGGTCTTGCCTCTTTCAGCACATCCTCGCACAAGTCTCGAACCTGCTTTTGTTTTCTACTTTTCTTTCAATAGACCCTTTTCGAGCTCCAAATTACCGCTGTGTTTCTTGATTACAGACTCATTTGCTCAGGCTTAGCCTCGATTTTATGAATACTCACGTTTTCCAGTCAAGGCCCGTCAAGTTTCAAAGTGTTCGTATTGTTGAGTTTGTGCATTCTTTACTTTACCGTTGGTATTTGCGAGTAATTAGACACTGATTCGAGGCTTAGCCTGAGCAAATAAGTCTGTAATCAAGAAATTAAACACAGCGGTGATTTGGAACTCAATAAGGATATATTAGACCTCGACTTTCCAAATATAACTGAATTTCAAAAGCGGTACGAGATACTTACTCTATTCTATAATATAAAATTTCTCATTAAAATTTCTTTCAAATTTAGATTTCTCGTTTTGGTTTCCAAATACATCATCGCCAGCAATTGCGATGATTAATCGGCAGAAGTGTGCAAACTATATATCCATAAAATATTACTAAGTAATTAGTACAACATGCGACCAATGAAACAACTGAAAACAAAAGCAATATATATTGTGTTTAGTGCTATTTAGATTTTGTCCTATTTCACGAATATATGGTTTGCACTATGGCTTAACGTGTATAATATAATGTGATGCTAACAAAATTATTTATTTCTCTGCCGCCCTGTTATGAATAAATATGTTTTGCATTTCTAATTCAATTTCTTATTTTCCTTGTGTTTTAGCCTTTTTCAAGAGAATTACTGAATGATTAACACAGAGAGAAGACAGATTATCGGCAAAGGGAAAGCCTCTGTTTCTAGCTAGTTTCATCCTGACTTTCAATCAATTCCATAACCATGTAATGTTAAATTCAACAATAATGCTTTAACATCACCAGCTTGCTTGTACATTTAATTTCAACATATGAAATAGAAAAATCTCAAATTATACTTAGAAAATAATAAAGAATACAGTTTGAAACTATTGATTGTTGTTATATTAAACAAATATATTTCTTGTGAGAACTCCAAAAAACTATCAAAGAAGCAGTGCCAAGACCAACTTAACTTTATAAAATATACAATAGACTCATTGAAGCACTTTGAAATGCAGCTCAATCCGGGAAGCAAAACAATAGATTCCAGTTCTAAGAAGATTGGAAATCTTCATGAATGATTAATTGATGTTTCATAAATGATGTCCCAATATTACTGAATTTACATTCTTCACAAATAATTACTTCTTTTATACCCTAAAAATATTGGACAAAATTCATCAAAACCATGGGCTATAGTCCATGCTTTTTGCCCTAAAATGGCCAAAAATCATTGAATTTGATACATTCACAAATGATTCATATTTTTAAAAAAGGTGTTAAAATAGGCAAAAATTCATGAAAACCATGGGCTATAGCCCATGCTTTTCGCCCTAACATGGTCAAAAATCATTGAATTTGATACTTTCATAGATGATTCATATTTTTCCAAAAGGTGTAAAAATGGGACACAATTCATGAAAACCATGGGTTATAGTCCATGCTTTTCGCCCTAAAATGGCCAAAAATCATTGAATTTGATACGTTCATGAATAATTCATATTTTTCCAAAAGGAGTGAAAATGTGCCAAATCTCATCAAAACAATAGCCTATAGTCCATGCTTTTTGCCCTAAAATGGCCAAAAATCATTAAATTTAATATGTTTTCAAATAATTCATATTTTCCAAAAAGGTGTGAAAATGGGACACAATTCATTAAAACCTTGGGCTATAGTCCATTTTTTTCCACGAAAATGGCCAAAAATCATTGAATTTAATACGTTCATAAATAATTCATATTTTTCCAAAAGGTGTGAAAATGTGCCAAAACTCATCGAAACCATGGGCTCTAGTCCATGCTTTTTGCCCTAAAATGGCCAAAAATCATTGAATTTGATACTTTCATAGATGATTCATATTTTTCCAAAAGGTGTGAAAATGGGACACAATTCATGAAAACCATGGGCTATAGTCCATGCTTTTCGCCCTAAGAGGGCCAAAAATCATTGAATTTGATACCTTCATAAATGATTCATATTTTTCCAAAAGGTATGAAAATGGTCCATAACTCATCAAAACCATGGGCTATAGTCCCTGCTTTTCGCCCTAAGAGTGCCAAAAATCATTGAATTTGATACGTTCATAAATGATTCATATTTTTCCAAAAGGTATGAAAATGGTCCAAACCTCATCAAAACCATGGGCTATAGTCCATGCTTTTCGCCCTAATTATAAGAGGGCCAAAAATCATTGAATTTGATACTTTCATAAATGATTCATATTTTTCCAAAAGGTGTGAAATTGGGACACAATTCATGAAAACCATGGCTTATAGTCCCTGCTTTTCGCCCTAAAATGGCCAAAAATCATTGAATTTGATACGTTCATGAATAATTCATATTTTTCCAAAAGGTGTGAAAATGGGCCAAATCTCATCAAAACTATGGCTTATAGTTCATGCTTTTCGCCCTAAAATGGCCAAACATCATTGAATTTGATACCTTCATAAATGATTCATATTTTTCCAAAAGGTATGAAAATGGTCCAAACCTCATCGAAACCATGGGTTATAGTCCATGCTTTTCGCCCTAAAATGGCCAAACATCATTGAATTTGATACTTTCATAGATGATTCATATTTTTCCAAAAGGTGTGAAAATGTGCCAAAACTCATCGAAACCATGGCTTATAGTCCATGCTTTTCGCCCTAAAATGGCCAAAAATCATTGAATTTGATACGTTCATGAATAATTCATATTTTTCCAAAAGGAGTGAAAATGTGCCAAAACTCATCGAAACCATGGGTTATAGTCCATGCTTTTCGCCCTAAAATGGCCAAAAATCATTGAATTTGATACTTCATAGATGATTCATATTTTTCCAAGAGGTGTGAAAATGGGACACAATTCATCAAAACCATGGGTTATAGTCCATGCTTTTCGCAATCAAATGGCCAAACATCATTGAATTTGATACTTTCATAGATGATTCATATTTTTCCAAAAGGTATGAAAATGGTCCAAAACTCATCAAAACCATGGTCTATAGTCCATGCTTTTTGCCCTAAAATGACCAAAAATCATTGAATTTGATACTTTCATAGATGATTCATATTTTTCTAAGAGGTGTGAAAATGGGACACAATTCATCAAAACCATGGGCTATAGTCCATCCTTTTTGCCCTAAAATGGCCAAAAATCATTGAATTTGATACTTTCATAAATGATTCATATTTTTCCAAAAGGTGTGAAAATGTGCCAAAACTCATCAAAACCATGGGCTATAGTCCATGCTTTTTGCCCTAAAATGGCCAAAAATCATTGAATTTGATACTATTATAGATGATTCATATTTTTCCTAAAGGTGTGAAAATGGGACACAATTCATCAAAACCATGGGCTATAGTCCATGCTTTTGCCCTAAAATAGCAGAAAATCATTGAATTTGATACCTTCATAAATGATTCATATTTTTCCAAAAAGTTGTGAAAACAGGACACAATTTATCAAAACCATGGGCTATAGTCCCTGCTTTTTGCCCGAAAATGGCCAAAAATAATTGAATTTGATACGTCCATAAATTTTTCAAATTTTTCCAAAAGGTTTGAAATTAGGTCAAAATATCATCAAAACCATGGGATATAAGCCATCCTATTTGCCCGAAAATGGACCAAATTAACTGATATTGCAATATTTCTAAGAATAGCGTACTGATTATACATGGTTTTATTGGAAAATAGCTTTCCTTATATATACTAGAATCAATATATATGAAATCAAAGATCACTTTCAAATAAAATTTGCAAAACGAATAATAATCACAATTAAGTAAGCACGTATTCCGATTCTCTCTAGGCGCTTGATAATGGTAATTGAAATGAGTGGAATGCACTTCTGAATTCAAACGAGTGATTACAACGTTGCTTGACAATTAATAAGCAATTTAGTAAGCACCTATCAAGATCTGGTCTAGGCCCTTCATAATGGTAATTAAAATGACTGGAGTGCAATTTGGTCTGAAATCAAACAGTGATTAGAAAGTTGCATGACAATATGTTGATCACAAGTTTGATTTCAGACAAAAATTCCACGACACAAAGTTCAATTTCGTCTTCCACGATTCGCGATTAGATCGCACTGCTGGGATGCAATCAGATTGTAGAAATCACCACTGATTTCAAAAGGAAATTCATTAAAGAAGGAATAATATTACATTGAAATAATACCTTTTAAAAGTCACTTGGAAAAAATCACTTTAAAATATTGATGGTAACGTCATCACCAATGAGAAAGAATGGGGCCCAGAACTGCGCGTCGCTGTAACTTGGGATTTCTCTAATATCTTTCATGGCTTGCTGAAGGCTCTTACTTGCACTTTGACCGTTTTTCAGATGAGTGTAAAATTTTTCCATGAACGCCATAGTAGGTTGGTCAGCAATCGCCCACAGTGACGCTACCACAGCACGAGCTCCAGCCGCAAGGAATGCTCGACTCATCCCAACCACCCCCTCTGCTTTGATGTCACCACGACCACTGTGACAACAACTAAGGACAACGAGTTGAGGACGAACACCAGTTTCCTGGACTTCTTTCATTGTCAGGATGTAATCCTCCTCACTAGGCGAGTCGCAGGCTCCTGAGGGTGTTAGGAATATTTCTCCATCGGTAGTTCCGTGTGCTGCAAAGTGAACTACAGCCACACCCTCTCGGAGGCTTTGTTTGATGGTCTCTTTGGTGGCTCGTGATCCTATAAATGGCTTGACACCAAGCAACTCACCAATTATTTGAGCTTCTTGTTCTGCAGACGGAAGATCGGAGATCTTTTCTTTTTTCCCTCTGAACATCACTGTGCCAACCTTGGGGTTTCCAATTATCAGTGCACCTTTCCTGCTGTGAAAATCTTCAGGGCATTCTTGTATCGTCTTTAAAAACGTCAGGGATGGTGCGAGGCGAATCTGCTTCGTTTCGGAGAGAAACCGTCCAGTTTTTGGGTCACGAAGTGCTGCAAATGGTACAGTAAATAAGACCCCGTCAGGGATGATGACAATCTCGTCTTTAGTGAGAAGGGGGAGAACTGGAGATATCAGAGTGTTATACAAGCCTTCAAGTGGGTTTGGATTATCGTCATCGTACAAATCTTCGTCTGGTATGCATCTTTGTTTGATTTTTCCATACGAAGACATCAGCACCTTCTCTGCTACGTCCAGAGAACCGGACGTCTGTGGGACGACTGACACATTTACTTTGTCTTCATGCTGCTCTGTTTGAATTGATCGGTCCTCGCACTTGACCTCTCTGACTTTCATTGTGTTATAGGCGTCGTTCACAGCATCAGAAAGTACTGTTCCAGCTTTACTTTTACCAATGCTCAAAGCTACTAAGTTGGCGGAATTCATGATCCAAGTGAAAATGAATGACGATTGAAGAGAATAAAAGAGAATGGAGCACTCTGATCCCATCTTTTCTATGGCAGCGTAAGACATTGGATTTCGTCCTGAGTGGGTGTCTTGGTTCAGGTTATACTTTGAAATCAAAAGATCGTCCAAAGCTCGAGCTTTTCCACGCTCTAATACCAAAAGAGCCTCCTTGCCTTCGTTATTGTGCAGCAGCATCGTGCTCAGGAGCTTATACTGCTCGATGAAAGTATCAACGATAGATATCTTGAAATGGTCTTGTTCTTGAAGATGGTTGTATAGCCATTCACTACACCGCAGCGATTCTCTTAAGTAGTGTATGGACTTGTTAATACACTCCTCTCTTTCTTTCTCTTGTCCACCGTTGTTTTTGTTCTCAAGTGATAAAATTGCATACAAACTTCCGAGGTTATTGTAGCTGGATGATTGTTCGCTTTTGCTGTCCGTCTCGATAGCAATTTTCAACTCCTTTTGAAAGCATTCCATTGCTTTGCCGCGTTCGTTTAAACTTATATAAACACATCCCTTTTCGCTATATCCCCTGGCTTGTTGACTTTTTTCATCGATCTCTTCAGCCAGACGGATCTTGTCATCAAACATTTCTAATGCCTTGTCATACTGGCCAAAAGCTGCCTTACAACTTCCAAGATTTCCATAACCATCTACCTCGCCTTCTTTGTCCTTCACTTGGCGAGCGATCTCTAGAGCTTCTTCGAAACAATTTGCTGCTTCTTCAAGTTTATCGACCTTAAAGTAACAAGTTCCTAAATTAGAAATAGCTCTTCCTTCGACACATTTGTCATCGATTTGCCTTGCAATTTGTAGGTTTTTCTTTAGATGTACAATGGCTTCTTGGTATTGGCCGAGCAATGCGAGGACTACTCCTAAATTGCCATGCGCAGTTTCCTCGCCCTTCTTGTAGTCAATCTCAACACTTACTTCCAAAGCTTTGCTTTGATACTTCACTGTTTCGTAGTATTTACCCAATGACTGGTAAGCCATTCCCAAACCACTGTAGGCTCGAGCTTGTCCATCCTTGGAATCAAGGTCTGTAGCAATTTGCAAGCTGCGCTCAAGATATTTGATAGATTTGTGATAGTCGCCTTGATTTCGATGAGCAATACCAAGGTGCTTCAGTGCTGACGCCTCGACATACTTATCACCAATACTCTCAGCAATTTCGAGAGCTTTTTGGCATTTCTCAATGGCTTCACCATAGTTACCTAGATGTAGTAAAATGAAATTGAATTACTAATATATATTATAAATTAAATGCAAAGACGCAGTTTTTCTGCATTATTATTACGCGGCGAGTAACTAAAGACAAACCAAGAACATTAAAACGACTACCGGTTTCCCTAACGTACAACTGATTACATCGTTAACACTGAATATAGTTACCTAAGGTTGCGCTCACTCCACCTAGCTCACTATACACTCTTGCCACATTGTTTTTGTCGTCCATCTCGATCGCACACATTAACTCTTTCTCCAGATAGTCAACAGCTAAGTGGAACTTCGATTGAGTGAAATAGAAATTTCCTAGGCATTGGTAAGCAACTCTTTCCATGTCGTAGATTTGAAGCTGCTTGGCGATCTCCAGTGTCTTTTTGTAACTTTCAATGGCTCGTTGGGAGTCTTTCAGTTCTTGGTAGGCATCTCCAAGTAATTTATAAATATTCACGTTCACCTCTTTGTCATCTTCCGTGGCAATTAACAAGCATTCTTCACAACAGTTGACGACCTGTGGAAAGTCCTTCATTACAGTGTAAGCAGATACCATATTAACGTATGACAACTTCTGGTATACTGCATTTTTCGTCTCCAAGGCCAGAGCGAGACACTGCTTGGAATAGCTTATAGCGTCACCATGGTATCCTAATGTGTTGTATAGATTTCCTATGGTTGCACAGCAGGCTACTTCATTGTCCTTGTCTCCTATCTCCATTGCAATGTTCCTCGCTTTTTGATAGCAAGCAAGAGCATCTCGATGGTTGTTGACTATTATAGAGACATTTCCTAAACCCGTGTAAGCTTCAATTTGAGCTGCTTTATTCTCTGATTTAAGTGCGAAGGTCAAATGAAGTTTGCGGTATTGCAGAGCCTCATTGTAAACTTGTAGCATCTCAAATAACATTCCAAGTTGGTTGCACACTAGCATTATGGTGTCTTTGTCTTCTAGGAAGTCTGCCATGGTAAAGGCTTCTAGGTAAAGATGGAGGCATTCTTCAGCAGTGAGGTTGAGTGCACCAGTTGCTGCGTACTGTAAGCTTACTCGGACAAAAATTCTCGCTTTTCTCAAGAAGTCCTCGTCCATGGATATCTGTAGAACATAAGAAAATATTAACGGACATCTCTATTATTATTATTATTATTATTATTATTATTATTATTATTATTATTATTATTATTATTGTTATTATTATTATTATTATTATTATTATTTGCTGTTCTTTCTACGATTTGGGCTCCAGGTAGGAACCTCTGCCCGGTCTATAGACTGTTTAATTCATTAGGCATTAATTATTACATATACATTTTTTTCTTAATTCTTATTTATATACATATTTATGTATGCTTTCTTATTTATAACTTTTCTCAATTAATAGATTCATAGATATGTAGATATGTCATCATTAAACCGTTATTATTATTATTATTATTATTATTATTATTATTTTATTATCCGTTCAATTGCACTACAGATTGCATAAAGTCTCTATTATTACTATTACTATTACTATTATTATTATTATTATTATTATTATTATCATCATCATCATCATCATCATCCTAATTATCATCGTCGTTGTCATCATCCTCATCATCACCCTTATCATTAGGCACCAGTCGTTATTGAAGTCAGAGGGGGGGGGGGGGGGTGGAGGAGAAAATGCTTTATATATGCATGCAACCTGCGCGCGTAATGCATAATTTAACAAGAAGCCTACAACTCGCTAGCACTACCCAATCAGGCTGTAAACAGCTTACATACGACAGTTGTAGGCAAATATTTTGAAGTGTTCATCGACCTTTCGAGAAATACTCGATTCAATAATCATATCAAATCAGAATAAGATGAGCCAGAGTAATTTTCCAGAAAGACCAATGTAAATATGCTGAAACTACAGTAGAGAAGCGAAAAATCCAAGATGAACTAGTGTTGTATGTGTAGTCAAAACAATAAAAGCAGCTTTAAATGACACCGTGTTTACTACGCTTTTGAAGTAGCATTTCAGTTCAATTTAATTTCAGAACAGCGATATTGTAATTCATGAGTGATTACTTGAGATTCAGTTCAAATGAGGAAATGATACCAAACGTACTCGAAACGACAAAAAACTCGCCAATTGACAGTCGTTCGGCAACCAGAGCACTATGGTCTGCCTGCCTCTCAATTCTCTGTATTTTTCAAGATTTAATTTCTTATATTTGTGGCTTATTTTTTTAGATTTTAAGGTGCACATGAACCCTTTGACCAGGGATATTAAGTGACTGTGACGTCTATTAGGCTTTAATACTAATATTCAAAATTGAACTGTTTCACACCAACAGTATATAAAGAGCATCATTGTTTTACTCATGGTTTACATCAATGTAACTTCAGATTCATTTCCCCACATAATGGCCAGAATTCGACAGAATTTAGTATTACGAGTTAAATTGAAATACACTCACAGACGTTGTACCGGAGGTCACAGTCATTAACATAATGAAAATATAAACCTATATAACTTAAAGAAGAATCACTCAAATCAAGAAATATTTTACCATTTTAAATATTTATCTCGCGTAGAATCAGTACTGGAAGTATTGTCAAAGTGTTCATGTGCACTTTAACACTGGAAAATTACACCATATTTGTTTTAGAATTACGACATTTGTCAGTATATAACGTTATTAGCATGATAGTATACTTCCTGGTCGAAGTTAGTCGAAGTTGGTCGAAGTTAGATAACAAAATGTTTTACTTTCACTTTGAATGCCGTGTATTCAGTTGTCCAGACACAGCTACAATAAAGTACAATATAGGAAAGACATTGGTCTTGTACTCACCTAGTTAATTTGAACAACCTAGTAAACCACAACGTTGCAAGCAGAATATTCACATTCGCTCTCGCTCTCGCTGCTGACATGGAATATGCAAAACAAAAGCCATAAGGTAAACAGTGCTGCTGCTGACGCGTCACATTCCAAGCATAACTTTAAGCACTAGGCCAGCGATTTTGAGGTCAGAGGTAACCAGGGAAAAAGTACATCTTTTGAAAGAAGGAAAGGAAAAAAGAAAAGAAAACGCGAGCCCGCGTATTATCTGTATTTATATAGCACGAGGGATTGATTTAAACATGAGACAATTGATGGATGACGCACGACGAGTATATGACAACGCTTCTTAGTGTTCTGATCGATCCCAAATGCTGTATAACTGCACAAAGCACAGCAGACAAACTTTTCAAATTTCTTTTATAGCTAGAATACACATTATTCTTTCGTGCACGCCGTGTGCTCTTATAGAGCACGCCGGCCATGACCAATCGGCAGAGTTCGCGTTTTATATACGACTTATTTTATAGCGTAATTTTGAAAGTTCACAGAAGCATATAAAAATTAATCATATTTTTTCTTTATTTTGCTGATTGAAATTGACATCCATAATTTTGCCCTAAGGGAGTCTGACTTAACATTCAGTGATGGTTGTTGCATTTCAATTAGTAACATTTTATATGACAAACCATCTAATTCTGTTTTGCACTTCTTAATAACCATGGAGTTGTTGGTCAGTTTGCTGATGAGGGTAATCTTATTTGCACTCGATCATTTAAGAAAGTTTAGTTTACTTGACTTGGCATCACTGCACATCTGCGACGTATGCAATCCCCAAAGTCTAAAAGACGTATCTCGTTTTCCATAAAAGACAACTTGTGGATATTACATTTTGTTGTGGCTTCGGATCCATGCCGACAGTGAGTGGTAGTTCATCACAGCTCCTCTGCAGAAATTAAAGAAGGCCGTGCTGAAAAAATAGCAGGTCTTATCACAGCTGGCTCGTTTAAAGTTAAAAGAAAAATCTTATCGTATTATTGAAAAGCACTCTAGCGAATCCGTCATTCCAAGTCGGTACCTTCTTTTACTAAATCAGGTAAATCAGATACTCCTAAATCAGGTTAAGGGATACTCCTAAATCAGGTGAATGGATACTCTTAAATCAGGTGAAGGGATACTCCTAAATCAGGTGAATGGATACTCTTAAATCAGGTGAATGGATACTCTTAAATCAGGTGAAGGGATACTCCTAAATCAGTTGAAGGGATACTCGTAAAGCAGGTGAAGGGATACTCCTAAATCAGTTGAAGGGATACTCCTAAATCAGTTGAAGGGATACTCGTAAAGCAGGTGAAGGGATACTCCTAAATCAGTTGAAGGGATACTCGTAAAGCAGGTGAAGGGATACTCCTAAATCAGTTGAAGGGATACTCGTAAAGCAGGTAAGGGATACTTCAAAATCGGGACTGGTATGGCCAATAAAAAATCTCTAGACTCCGCACGACTATGCTATACATTTTGATCAACTGCTGACGTCATATCACGGTAAATAAGAGGGAAATACCACACCAAACCATCTGGAATTTGTTCAATTGTTTCGTTAGAGAAATATAGACTTATTTGTTCATACTCTTACTCTCTTTCAATTCATTAAATTGATACTTGAAAAATTAAAGACATTAGGTCCAGGTCGCACT